>NC_138548.1:251539687-252059833 GCF_964273705.1 Natrix helvetica
TGTTTAGAACCAGTTCCAGCTCCCTCCCCCTGCCCATTCGCACATCATCAAGATGAAGAGTGAGAGGAGGAATTCTGGGAGTTGAAGTCCACAAGTCTTAAAGCTGCCAGGTTTGAACACCCCTGGGGGTTTTTTTCTAAAGGATTAGGGGTGCAAGGGTCTTGTAACCTGACAGCTTTAAGACTTGCACACTTCAATTCCAGAGTTCCTGAGCCAACATGACTGGAGGAGGAATTCTGGGAGTTGAAGTCCACAAATCTTAAAGCTGTCAAGTTTGAACACCCCTGGGTTTTTTTCTAAAGGGTTAGGGGTGCAAGGGTCTTGTAACTTGACAGCTTTAAGACTTGCACACTTCAATTCCAGAGTTCCTGAGCCAACATGACTGGAGGAGGAAGTCCACAAGTCTTAAAGCTGTCAAGTTTGAACACCCCTGGGTTTTTTTCTAAAGGGTTAGGGGTGCAAGGATCTTGTAACCTGACAGCTTTAAGACTTGCATGCTTCAAATGCCAGAGTTTCTGAGCCAACATTTTGGTTGCTAGAGCGTTGTTAAGTGAGTTTCACCACATTTTATAAGTTGGCCACGCCCACCCAGTCACATGGCTGGCAAGCCACTCCCACTCAATCACATGGCCTGCAAGCCATTCCCAACCGGTCACATGGCCATCAAGCCATTCCCACAAAGCAGGCCACACGTACAGAAGAGGTTCTAAAAATTTTTGAAACCTACCACTGGATGAGACAAAAAAAAAAAAAACAGGAAAAACATCAATCAGATTTCTTTATTGTTCCATTTCATTAAACAGAATCTGCCTCCTTCCTGGTAATCCAGACCAGTACACTCCATCACAGCATGCAAAACATTTCAGTCTTTCAAGCTGTATGTTTAATGACTTCCTAAATGAGCAGACATTGAGTCAGCAACAGACAACTCTGCTAGCTCAAGAGTTTTGAGAGAGGAGGGGGGAAAAACCCTGACTACTGTCTTCATGATATAGATGATTTCATGCATCTTGATCTTGTTCCCATGACTAACACGGGGACCATTATGATCACAATAAATTAATAAGGGAGCCTCTTGCTTCCTTGTCAGCAGAAGTAAATTGTCTGGAAAACCATGCCTTCAGTGTTACAGTTATGGCTTATCAAGTCCTCTTGCTGAACTGCATTTTGTTTAGGACTGAAATGATTCTGATTGCTCCTACAGATAAGGGCCTGGAACAGGGGTGGATTCTTTTACTGCCGGTTTGCTCAGGGATGCACTTTCCATGCATGCACGCTTCACATGCATGTGCATGCACAGTAGGTAAAAAAATTGCTTCTGCGCATGCACAGAAGCAAAAAAATAAGATAGAACCGGTTTGAATGCATGGGTGGCCAAGTTACTACCTATTCGGCAGAAACCGGTCCGAACCCGCTTGGAATATAAAAACAAGGACATTGGTTGTGGACTCTGGGATAGAAATATGCCTCTAACATGTGAGATTTCAGAAGAAATGCAATTATTGTTGATTTTAGAGTAAGACTTGGATGTACAGTATTTTTTATTTATACTTGTACTACTGGAAGCCTTTGGTAGAAGTATAATTAATATCAATGGAAGTCATTATTTTTCTTCCTTTTTTTACTTATCCTTTTCTTCTTTTCTTCACACTTTATCTTGCATATTGACCGATTCTTTTTTCTTCTTTTTCTTCATGCTTTTGAAATTTAATAAACTCATTTTTTTAAAAAAAGAATGCTTCTAACACAGAATCTGTATCTTTATCCCTGTAGATAGAATCATTTGTATTTCTACAACTATTCACAATATGAGTAAGATATCTAAGATAATATTAAGTACTTAATTCCATAACTGCCCAAAACTGGGAAAAGGCAAAATAAGCAACATATATATTAGTTAATGATTTTGTGCCTTGTGTTAATTTTCTGAATATTTTCCTTTGTTCCACTTTTAGCAGAAACTGGATAACCTGTGACCCATTGGATCACTGTTCAGAGATATTTCCTTATATAAACAGAAACAGACTGACCACAGGTGGGCAAAAAACCTATGGGAGCAGGAAAGACTTCTTAATTTCCCCACTGAGTTTCTTCATGGGAAGCTAGCAGAAGAGTTGAGAAATCTTTCTCCCTCCCTTCTTCCCTTTTCCTTCCTTTCTTTTTTGTCAGCATGCATGGAGACCATGAATGGAGATGGAGCTGATCAAGTGGTTGGTTTGATTATGTTGTTGCATAAGGAGAGCTGCAGGATTATGGGTTTTTGTGTTGTGAGTTTTTAGTATGGTAAACATCTCAGAGTCATCTGCATGTGAGTTGAATGGCTATATAAATTTGTTTAATAAATAAATAACAAAAAATGTGGAAATTGGTTGGCCACTGACCTTTCAGAGATGCTTTAAAACTTTCCATATTGTCTAGCACTGGGATTTTCTGGTAGTCTCCTTTCGAAATAGGAATCAGGCCTGATTTGCTTAGCTTTTCCAGATCAATCTAAGTCAGCTCAGAGCTGTTATTTAGCTAACTATATTGAACATGCATCCCAAAACACTTGCAGAAGATGTCAACTATTTATTACACTGCTTTTCCCGTTTGCTGAGGTTTCATGGACACAAGATACTTGGCTGCCAAAGGCAGAGCAAAACATAACCCCCAAATCATCTGGATGGCACATTTCAAATTAGTGCTTCTCGACCTACTGCACCAAACTCTAATAAATCTTCATTAGTGGCAACTGTTTATCTGTTTGTGAACCCACGATGTCCTCCAGAGAAAGTTTCTTTGCTTAATAAGAAAAGAAAAAAACAGAATGACAAATCCAAGTTGAAAATACAGAGGGGTTTTTTGTTTCAACCATTACTATGTAGAGGAAAAAAATATTGAACTCATCTCCATTATTGATATTCATAGTGAACACAACATCATTTAATGTTTTCAAAGAGTAATTCATGTCATCCACTATAAATCCAGGATATCATTTTTCTCCATTTCTTTACAATATTTGATAAATCTATATTCTAAATGTTTTGCTGAATTAGTTCCATCAAAGCAGAGGTGATATTCAGCTGGTTCTCTCTAGTAGTGGTGGCTACAGGAGGCTCTGCCTACCCGCCCCGACATAATGTGCGAGCGCGCTCACATTTGTGAACCAGTAGGGAAGGTAAGTGAATATAAAAATCTAATATTTTAGACCATTGGCCATTAATTAGTTCATATTGGATATTCCAACACTTTATTGCAAAAGTTTTGCAACTGATTCATACCCAGCATAATAATGCTGTTTAATTATCTTGTAATAAAAGAAGATTTCATTCCGGGGGTACAGATATTGAAACTGTTAATGAAATTCTTACCTGGGACTCCGGGCAGAGATGATCAAATCTGGGAAAGACTAAGAGAAGAGTTGGGTTTCATTGTGCTTTTTGTCCTTCTTTTACTGGAGGATTCAGACCGTTTTTTCCTCCGAGGCAGGCTGAAAGTTTCCTCTAAGGCCGGCTGAAAGTTGGATAAGAAAAGAAACCATAATATGCAGAGATCTGGATTGGCAAACAGAGCTATCTACAGCAAGCTAGATGTAGATCTCTTTACTTTGTGGGCTTTGGTTTGAGATGTGGCATTTCCTTTTCTCTATGTGTGATATTCTGGCCAAGGGAACTGTGGCTGAAACCACTCCTCCTTTCCTTTCTCTCTCTCTCTCTCTCTCTCTGTCTCTGTCTCTCTCTCTGTCTCTCTCTGTCTCTTCATTTTATCTCCTGAGTTTCTTTAATTTCTTTCATCTTGGTAAGCATAACAAAGACTTGAGTTCTTCATGACTCATTCCCATTCATTATGGGAAAGCAGCGTACATCTGCCACTTGAATATAGGTATATACTCCCTTATCTCCTCCCAAGTAAACCAGGACTAAAAGGGATTTATTTCTTTATTTATTTGCGTGAAAAGTTGATAGTGGCAGTATCACTAGAATGACTTTCTGTAAGACTAGTAAAGAGGGTGCAGATGGTTGTGAGATTTCCCTCATGGGAAATACAGGGGACCAATATACCTATTGGTAAATGTATAAGTACACCCCATTACACCTATCAAAAAGTACTGTGGAACAATCTAAGAGTAAAGATCAAAGTTTTACTTCTATTCCAGGATTGTCATTTAATGGTGAGCCAAGTCTGTAATTATGAGTAAACCAAACTGTTATCAAAATATCAGAGGGGAGGTCACAAAGTCATTGCCTACACTGATAATGCTTTTTGGAATTGATTGTGTTCTATAGAGAAATAGAAGTTAAAATATAAATCCAAGTGTAAAGCTGAATATCCAAAAAGTTGCTTACCATCAATCATCATATATGAATTGTCATTTAGTTAAAAAAAATATTTGGGAGCTGACTTTTCCATTAAAACTTTCTTAACAACCTATCTGTTTGTTTGAAATTAGGTAATGTTACGTAGGAATGCCATTGAGTACATATCTCAATTTGGAATGAAAATAAATCATCACAGCTGCCTTACTACACAGAAGCTGAATTCCTCACACGTCCACAATCACATGTTTCAAGCGATGGACGTGTATTCATACATTCCCCGAGAAGGTAAAAAAAACAACTATTGAAAACAAAATAATGGGCTATGAAGATGAATATGTCTGCAGACATTATTGCTAAAGTGTAAGGGTGCCATCATTTCGAAGATTGGGTATCCCTTTGGAAACACTGCTTCCCTGCTGAGTTTCTACCTGTATGGTTATATTTAATCAAGCCTCTCTCTTTTTTAAATTTCTCTTTCATTTTACTCTAGTCCCTTCTCTTTCTTGTACAATTACCCCTACCCTTATGACATCTATTTTTTTACTTTATTTTGCCCTACTTTACTTCTTACTGTGCTTTTTCTGCTAGGAGTGAAAAAAAGAGTAGGAGAGAGTGATTTTAATTGTATAAATGGGGTCCTTTATTTTACAAATCATTAATTTTAATCAGTAGAAATACATTTGCTTAAGAGTTTTTGTCCTGGCTCTCCCCTTTTGGGAATGTGATTTCTGGCACTTATAAATTGACTCAGACAAATATGCATGTAGAAGTGCATCAAACGGTCATGCACATGCATTTATTGGGAAGGACAATTTCTCTTGGATTGGTTTCAACTGGCATTAGTGACTCTAGGTTAACAAGATGCAAAAGCTGGTCTTGTTGTATGTTTATATTGTTCTGTCTACTCTTTTGTGGCTTCTGTAATATCCATCTCAGGATTTTGAATGACTTTTTCAAAGCAATTCCCCAACCCTAACTACAACCTGTAGGTCCCACTCTTTCAGCAAAACTTCGTTCCTGGTAAACCTTCCTTCCTGGTAGAGATTGCAAGCTTATTCCTTTTCCTAGGAAGGACAGAAAACAGAATGTAAAAGGACTACATATGCTACAGTAAATAATCTGTAATTCTAAAGAAAGGGTTTTTGTGTGTGTAAAGTTGTTTTTATTTTTTTACATTTTCATTCATTGTGTAACAAAGAAAGTAATAGGAAAAAAGCAAGAAAACAAGATGCTAATAGACTAGTTGATATTCAAAGCAAAAGTAATTCTTTGCTCTTACAGCTAAGTACATGTATTTTCTTAATTGTCTTCTTTAGGACCAAAACATGTGTATATCTAATTCTGGAAATATTTCCTTTCTCTAAAAGAAAACCTGAAAAATGCTTTTATCTTGTTTTAAAAAGAAAGTATTTCTGAAGGAAAGTAAGTAATCTGAGAGTAATACCTACATATATTTCAAAAGTTAAAAAGCTTCAAGCATAATTTATTTTGCTTCTTAACTATGGGGGAGCTAAATTGCACATTCCGGAAGTCATATATTAGGACTAGTGATCTACGATAGTAAGATGCTATAGTAAGAAAGCCCTATTAATGTCTTTTTTCTCTTTTAACCTCCGTTAGGAAGTTTGCAAACCCTTAGAGAGGAAGAAGGTTGTTTCAGAATTTTTGTTCTGCACGCACTGTTGCCTAGAGGCTTTACAAGACAAGTCTATGAGGCTGCAAGGAGGAGTCACATTCAAGTACCAATGATACATATCTTCTGAAAAACATCCGCAAGATATATACTACACATCAGTGGTGGGATTCAAAAATTTTTACTACCAGTTCTGTGGGCATGGCTGGTAGGCAGGGCATGGCTTGGTGGGCGTGGCTTGGTGGGTATGGCAGGGGAACATGTAAAATCTCCATTCCTTCCCCACTCCAGAGGAAGGTTACTGCAAAATCCCCATTCCCTTCTGATCAGCTGGGGTGGGGGTGGGGGGCAGTCAGAAGTGGGGCCAGTCAGAGGTGATATTTACCAGTTCTCCAAACTACTCAAAATTTCCACTACCGGTTCTCCAGAACTGGTCAGAACCTGCTGAATACCACCTCTGCTACACAGTCTGTTAATGTAGCTGTCATTATATGTGCAAGTAGCTATCCCTACTATGATTAATCTGGATCGTCTGACATATGCTTCTTCTCTCTGAATAGACCATGACGCTGATGTTCAGAGTCTGAGGAGAGCTATCATTTCGTTAATAGAAAGCTTTAATGAGTCACAGTGGTCTGGAAAGTCACCCTGGCACTAATCAGGTACCTGAAGAATACAGTAGGAAATGTGACATAATATGATAGGGAACATGACATTTTAGGCATGTTCAATTAAAATGCTGATTTCAAATTGCACTATGCTTTGCTCTCTCATTCATGACATTCAAATGTCAGTCATGGCATTTCAAATAAAACATTTACCTATCTATAAAAGGACAGGTTCCTGCATTGTTGCAGGAGGGAAAAGAATAACTACTTGTTGTGCATCCTATGATCCTAGAAACTGATTTTTCTATACAATGATGCTGATTGGCTTCTGACTCTAAACCTAATCTGATAGGGAAAGTTTGCACGGGTTTTCATTTCCCCTGATAGCATAAATAGTCTAACCTAAGTATTAACAGACATTAATTAAAAAATTAAGTAGCACACACATAGAGAGGTAAATGAGTTTGGGACTTATATTTAAGGCTGCTTTCTTATCGCTCTACCACCTTATAGGAGGATATATGAGAAAGTTTGCTGGTGGGGGATTTCTGCCCAATGGATTAAGTGCAGCACACAGGGTCTGCCTATGTGATTCATAACTCCTCATTGCCTCCTTCAGGATGTTCCATATGAGAAATAAAGGTACAATGTATGCTTTTAATTTATTAATTTGTATCCCACCTTTATTATTTTTTGTAATAACTCAAGGTGGCAAACCTATCCAACACATATGCTCTTATTTTCCCCACAACAACAACCCTGTGAGGTGGATTAGGCTGTGACAGAGCAACTGGCTCAAAGACACCCATTTGACTTTCATGGTTAAGACAGGACTTGAACTCAAAGCCTCCTGCTTTCTAGCCTGGTGTCTTATCAATTAGACCAAACTGTTAGCACTATTTTTTCTTAAACTGAATTGTTTAAGATGGAAAGTAGGAAAGTGATAATCTAGGGAAGGCCCATGTCTTGTCCTGTGTAGTAAACTTTAAAAACAGTGTCCAACACAGTAAATTTAAGTAAAATAAAGTTTTAATTACTTGAAGAGCCATGGTAGTGCAGTGGTTAGAACACAGTATTGCAGGCTACCTCTGATGACTGCCAGCTGCAGTTCAGCAGTTCAATTCTCACAGCAAGTTTGAATCAGCCTTACATCCTTCTGAAGTCAGTAAAATGAGGACCTTGACTGCTGGGGCAATATGATGACTCTGTAAACTGCTTACACACGGCTGTAAAGCACTATGAAGCTGTACATAAGTCTGCTATTGCTATTTCATTTATTAAAACATTGTAAGTGGCAATGGCTAGGAAAAATGGATAAGACAAAAAGAAATGTAAAATAAATTACATCTACCATCCTCCGGAGTCCATTTAAGCTCATGCCTACTGCTTCAATGACTCCACCCAGCCACCTCATTCTCTGTCGTCCCCTTCTTCTTTTGCCCTTAGTCTTTCCCAGCATTCTCCATTGAGATCTTTCTTCCCATTAGGTGGTCAAAGTATTTGAGTTTCATCTTCAGGATGTGGCCTTCTAAAGAGCAGTCAGGGTTGATCTCCTCTAGGACTGACCGGTTTGATCGCCTTGCAATCCAAGGGACTCGCAGAAGTCTTCTCCAGAACCATAGTTCAAAAGTCTCAATTCTTTGGCGCTCAGCCTTCCTTATGGTCCAACTTTCACAGCCATACATTGCATACAAAGCGAGACATAAATTAGTATTTAATCAAATATATAAATACAAATGGCAAAAGCTAATCAAACATTTCCAAAATTTCCAGAAGATTCTGTATTTCAAAGCTTTAAATGTACATTTGCTATTCTGAAGAATATATTTTCTTAAAACTCAAAATATAATATATATATATATATAGCAACTATATCGTTGTTTGCCATCATACAAGTAACTTGTGCCATTAATGAAGTTATTTGAAAAATGAGAAAAAGAGACAATTTAATATTGTACTGATCAATTTTGAATTATTTTATGAGATTCAGCTGAATATAAAATTTATCAATAAGACATAAATTGATTCTAGCAAGGATTTGCTTGTTTATTCTTTTTATGTCTGTTCTGTTCAGACTGCAAAGGCACCTCCAAGACATTTACATTAGAATAGAGGATAAAAGCATAAAAATAAATAAATAACCCAACAAGAAACAGTAATACAAAAGGGTTCCATTTTTCATTTGACAATTTCTTTTATCTCATTCTAGCTCCAATCAAGGTTAAATTCTCATCTACAGGTTCTGGTATTATAAAAACTACTCAGGTATTACAGAGATGTCATTACTATTGTCTACTGAGTTAGTTTCTTTTAAAAAAAACCCTGTTAAATGTCAGTTCAGGACATAAAGAATTCTGTGAGCAATTTCATAGTTAAAGCAAGCACTATACATCTGGAAAAGGTCAGATTTAGCAAGGTAGCTGTTGATTTAGAGATACACGACAATATTTTTCTCCATTTCTATTGTTTGTTCTGAATATATTTACAAAAGAGAAATAACTCTAGTGCCTTTGGACATTCATCCACAATGAAAATGGGGTTGGATTCAATGGCTTAGCTGACCCATTCTACTCTACGAACATAGTTGGAATGGACAATATATTTTGTCATCAAATAAGCTCTGCTTCAAAAATCTTACTGGTCTATTAAAGATGGTAACAGTTCTGGATAATATAGACAAACTTTTTCCCCCCAAGCGTACCTTGAAGCCTTAGGTATATATGAGAGACTAGCTGACTTGATAAATTGACACTTGAAAATTAATGAATAGTTACCATTGACCTCTCCTCTCCCCTTCTCTCCCTCAGCTTACCCCACAGAATCCTCCCTATCCTATCCCCTTCTCTCTCACACTCTTGTCCCACAGAAGCTTCTCTTCTCCTAGCCCCCTTCTCTCCCTCAGGCTTGCCCCACAGAAACCTCCCCTATCCTATCCTCCTTCTCTCCCTCAGGCTCCTCTCCAAACTCTCAGCCAGCAGGTCATGTGCTGGCCACACCCATGACCAAGTTTTCAGGTTGGGAGGGGGAGTAGAACGTCTAACTCTTTAGCATCAGAGCACGTTAAGAATAATATAAGAAATACTAATGCTCTGATTATTTTGAAAAATTCGTTGTTAGCACCAAGCACCAAAAGGCCAAGAGGAACATACATGCCAAATTTCAAGTTTGTAGGCTTTACGGTTCTGGAGATTTTGTGATTCCCGCATGAGTGCTTTTGCGTTTATATATATAGAAGATATAGCCTGGGGATTATTTCCTATAAATCAAAGGGTGTCCTGAAGAATTTCTGCTTTGGAATTTGAGCATGTGAAAGCTCCAATTCCATTCATCTAATCCTTTTCCCTTTGGAGAAACAAATCTTGACAACTCACATTAGAGGTAGGTCACTCACATTCAAAGGTAGGTCACCATCATCATTTTCCATAAAAGATCCTGGGAGTCACAGTGTTATTATAGCAGCAATCAGCCACTTGGAATGTAAGGAGAAGCAGGAGTGTCCTTAAAGGACAGGAGGAAAAGCCACTACCAGGGCAATGGTCAGAAAGAGAGGCCTGAACATGGGCCAAGAGAGTAATGTAAGAAAGCAACAAAAGACAATGCTCTCCCCCAGG
Source organism: Natrix helvetica (assembly GCF_964273705.1). NCBI lineage: Eukaryota > Metazoa > Chordata > Lepidosauria > Squamata > Natricidae > Natrix > Natrix helvetica. Next base: position 251,549,838 of record NC_138548.1, read on the forward strand.
TCACATGAAAATAAGAGACAGGGGGAAGCACATTCAGATTTACATTATTCTGTTATAATAATGAGTACAATAAAAGTTGTACTGGCCTGCATAGCATAAGTTTCTTCAACTATTTTACTTTGCAAGCTAATACTGAAGTCTCCCAGATCCTGAACTATACTGCAGAAATTTAGTAGCAAAACTGCTGAATTTCATCAGCCCAACCTTTTTGGAAATCAATTAAATGGAGATAGAAAATCAACCCGAAGGATTCTTTTAAAACTATGTTTTAAAGGCATGATTGGAGATTTAGTTTTGCTTTCACTTCTTTTCCACCCTTGAAACCCTAAAAATTGTGTGAAATGTTTCAGTTCCACAACTTCTGATGACATAATCACTTCAACAGAAGGAGTGCATTGCCACCTTGAAGATTGCTATGCTGAATTGCAATCCCCAAATCTGTAAAAATTGCTCAAGCTATTTCTGCTTTTGACTGAGAAGATTGTAATTGCAACCCAAACAGCTATTGCTGATAGGTGGTTTAAAAATGTAAATCATGCCTATAAGATATTTATAAAAGGTCAGCTCCAATCTGTTAGTTATAGCTGTGTTCCAAGAAAGGAAGGAAGGAAGGAAGGAAGGAAGGAAGGAAGGAAGGAAGGAAGGAAGGAAGGAAGGAAGGAAATCTAATGAAGTAGTTATAGTCCAGGTGTCAAATTCAGGGTCCAGATCTAGCTCATGGGGTGCTTAGATCTGGCTTGCAGGGCTACCCTGGAAACAGTGAAGGACCAGCCTGCAGTGCCTCTGCCAGCAAAAATAGAGCTTTGTTTTTGCTAGCAGAGGGTTGCATGAGGCAATCACAGTTGAAAATGGAGCTCAGGAGCCTGTTTTCGCTGGCAGAGTGCTCGGGCTACCATAGGCACCCCGGACACAAGTGACATCGGGTTGGCCATGCCCTCCCTGGCCACGCCCCCTGGCACCACCACCAGCCCAAGGTCAAACACAACCCTGATGTGGTGAAATCAACCCTATCTAAGATTAATTTGCTGTCTTTTAAATTTGTTCCTGTTACATACCCGAGGACTATCAAATCCTGAATATTTCAGCACTAGCCCAAAGAAATGTGGACATGATATATCTTGGATAGGGCTGAGAAATCCACAGTAAAATCTATATAAACGTGGCTGGTGTTCTGCTTAATAGTTGGAGAGTTCTACAAATATGTAATGGAAGTTCCTGCATTCTTCCCCACCCAAGGTTCTGATGGGAAACAGTAGCAATGCACCGAGATCAATTTTGTCAAAGGTCAGGAAAGGAGATGAGATAGAAATCTGAGAGGCAAATTGTAAAGCAGATATCATAAAAGGCAGGCTGAGATTTAAGATGCTGAGAAAACAGGAAAGGGAGAACACCGTGACCTGGAGGAATTGATTAACAGTAAAGGGAGGCTCTGTTGTCTCTCATTTCCATCTGTTCTCTGTCCATCAACAGTACTTATTTTTCTCTCTTTCAGAATCCTCCCCTTCCCTTTCTGATCTCTAAGCTCATGAGCTCCTAAATCTAACCAGTTTGCCATGTTCCTCCATTTAGTTCCTCCAATCTAAATGCATTGTCGCACTATCAATTGAGTGGTTGTCAACACAGAACCACCAGTAACATGTGCAGAGGAATCCAGTTTACCAGAGAAGAAAAAACCAACTTACTATCCTTCCTGGACATCCTGATTAGCAGAGATCGTAATAGCAAACTAGAAATACAAGTGTCCACAAAAACTATCCCATGCCAACCAAGTGCTCCACTACCAAAGCAGCAACCTAACTCCCCACAAGAGAAGCTGTGCGAGAACTTTATTTAGATGACTACATCTTTATTTAGATGAATGCTGCAATCCTGAACAGCAGAAAATGGAAACAGAGCATCTATACAACATATCCCAACAAAATGGATATCCACACAACTTTACCAAAAAGTGCCTGACCACTCAACCCAATACAGTGCAACCAATGCAAATCCTAAAAAGAATACACTGATATAAACCAAGAACATATCAGAAACCACCAATAGATTACTACAACCGCATGGAATCGACATAGCACACAAGCTAATTATAAAGCCCTTCAAAACATCATATGCAAACCAAAAAGACCTATCAGCCCTAAAAGAAAAATGAGGAATCATCTATAACATACAATGTAATGACTGCAACAGCTACATAGGACAAACAGACAGAAGACTGGTAGAATGCATTCATGAACACCAACTAGCAGTCAGAAGACATGATGAAAACTCTTTAATTTTGCAACATATAGATTGGACCAAAGTTTCAATTGGGAAACTGTGACCATCCTAGAACAAGCCAAGTCCAACAATACTAGAGAATTTCTAAGAAACCTGGCACTCTGACAAGCTAGCCATCAATAGACATATAGGCATAAACAATATCTATAGGTTATGCAAAAAAGAGACAATTTACAAGCCAAAAAGGGAACAAAAGCAGCAAGCAGCACCCAAGATCAACCTCAGACCAACAATCAAGGAAACAGCACCCCTATCAATAAACAAGTCAACAGTAAACAGCCTGACCAAAGAAACTCTAAGACCACCCCCACCAACACCTATAGAGCAAGCCATTAGAACATAAACAGAGAGCAAACCCCACCCCTTATTAGCATTGATGATGTTATCTAGTTTGGGTAATGAAACATCTGCAAGAAAACGAACAAGCTCAGAGAGCACCAAAGATCTCTCAGTTTGAATCATGTGTGTGTAGAGTTATCTCTAATTTAAATCTAGGCTTTTTTTTCCTGCTAGAAAGCTGCTCAAAACTATTTATATAGACCTGTTGCCTGTTATTTTACAAAACTGAGATCAATTTCCTTAATGACAACTTCTCTCAGTAAAATCCTGTAAACTTTATCCTTTAGAATCACAACTAATGGCATTAACAAAGATGTGTCTGCTAGCAGCATGAAGCCAAATTGGATCATCTAATGGTTTAATTTGGTTCCAGTTTCACATTGAGAGTGCCCCATTTATTGCAATAAATGAATTAAAATATTAAATAAGGTGTTAAACAGCACACACAAAAAGGACTGTGAGATTCCACATAACAGTTTAGTATTACCATTGGTTCTAGATCCAGCCTGAGTGAAGAGTTATAACTAATAGATTCCAGAAGACACAATCCTACCAGGTATATAATAATCAGATCATCAGGATCCACCAGATGGCATTAAAGTAAAAGACATGATTGTTTCAAGAGATCCAACTATCTGAAACTATTGTTAAACACAGATCACAGCTATTGTTTACGCAATTATTGTTGGTGCCATCATGGTGCTAAGCATGCACCATGCAATAATAAAATTTACACATACAAAAAAATATCCACCAAAACAAAAAGTATATACTCCACTTTAAATCCACTTTGTGATATAGTTTATTGATCACTAACTTCTGAATGAAACTTTCCCTATTTGAGAATCAAGATAAACAAGTATGCACTACATATCTGTTACATTTTTTACATAATTCCTTATTAGTAACCTATGACTATTACTAAGTGTTGTATCATATGATTCTTGATGAATGTATTCTATTTTATTTTTCTTTATGTACACTGAGAATATACACACCAAGGACAAATTCCTTGGGTGTCCAATCGTACTTGGCCAATAAATAATTCTATTCTATCTATTCTATTGTAATCACTAAAGTAGTATTTGGAAATACCATCAAGGTTCATGAACAGGAAGAACTCTTCCTCTCCCTCTCCTTCTCCCTCTCCCTCCCTTCCTCTCTCTTCCTCCCCCTCCCTTCCCCCTCCTCCCTCTCCAATGAAGGCTCATTCTACATAGCAAGGCTTCATGAAGAACTTTAATGACTGCTCAAAATATACAAAACATGTTGAAAGTTTGGCAAAAAAAGTCCATAAACAAAGTGAAGAATAAAGATAATGGTACTCTCTGGGTCTGGTCCAGGTATAACTGGCAAATGTTTGCTCCAATTTATAAGGAGAAATGTTGATTGCTATGATCTCATGACCACAAATGGGAAAATTTGCCATTGGTAGTTACTGGTGGATAAATGTCCCATTTCTTTAAGTAGCCTGAAGTGCATCTTGACAAGATTGGCTATATCTAGGCTGGGCACTGTATCTGTTATCTAGAAATATGCTTAACTGGACCCAGTAGAGCATATGTTCTGCCATATATATCCTCTATGAACACCAAAACAGGGCTAATAGGTGCAAAAAGTCCAGAATATTTCTGGATCAAAGTGAAAGCAATTATAAAGAAAATAGAAGTTGCCAATTTTAACTGAAGTCATTTGCTGTAGGCAACAAATGTTGTTTTTTGCCCCAGGCTCCCAGCCCCAGTGTTTTGACCTCTTCATATTATGAAAGTGGGCACAAACCAGTGGATTCCAAGCTGACTCTATATTCCCTAAAATGTGATACTTTTAGCCAACATCTTCAAACAACTATAGTCCTTCTGATTTTCATCTGCTAGAGCAAGTCTCCTAGGAAGATTTTTTTGTAATTTTTGATTTGAATGACCTTTTGTTCAACCATATTCCTGACCCTTCAGCCCAACTCTGAGTCACAAACTCTGGTGAAAACAAGTCAGCTATCTCCAAAGGCAGGTTTTTGATTTTTTTTCCCACTTTCAGGCAGTTGCTATTTGGTTCCTCACCAAGGATGTTGCCTTGCAAAGTTGTTGAACTCCTACTTCCATTAACCCTCACCAGCAGGGTCAATAGTGGGTGATGATGGAAGTTGAAATTCAACAATATTTGGAGGGTCTCAACTGTTCATAAATATGCTTGTCTGAAATCTCCCCTTTAGTGGGTCTATGCTCACGTGAGTGATGCCAGGCTGTTTTTCTTGGTGCAGTTGGAATCCAAGTATTCCTGGGAACAAAGAGAGGTGTTCTAGCTAGGGAGAACTCGGGTGGGCAGATGGAGGTGAGCCAGGACTTAAAGCAGCTAACAGCTTTTAATGGTAACAGGTTGCCAGCGCGGCAATTCACATTTCGTGCGTGTAGCTAACAGGCAACCACTGTGCCCTGCTTTGACAGCCTTTATATATGCCGGCTATCAAACCGGGAACCAATCAGCAGCGAGCACAGCGCCCTCTGGTGGAACGGATGAGAGGGAAAACTATAATACACAACACTCCTTCACACTTAGAACGTGCATGCGTAGTCCTTCAAATACCTTGGGCGGTGTCGAGTGTGCCTGGACCTTCTGGGGAGAACTTCTACCCCAGCTTCTGGAACTGCTGGGCCTCTGGGCCCAGACCTTCCCTCCTCCTCCCTGGTCATCGCTGGAGACTCATGGGGAAGAACAGGTAAGGCCCTTGGATTTGTATTATTATTTTTACCCAGTGACTGTTGGGAGAGGTAGCCCAGGGCCTAGGCTTCTTGTTGTTCGCAGTTTGCAGGGGTAGGCCCTGCCTTGGATCCTTCTCGGTTGCGGCCCCTTGCCGGCTTCTTAGTTGATTCAAGTGTGTCTCCACACCCAGCCATCCCCCAGCTGTACCAAGTAGGAGCATGGGCCCGTGATTCTTTGGATCACCACTGGGACCCATAGGGGGTGGCCAGTGTAGTTTCTAGCATAGACAGCTGCACTGACATCAAAACCCTTTAGAGTGCTGTGGGGCATAATCGGGGTGCAGCCTATCTAAGGTGGTCCTAATGCGCCAACCCATTAACAGTTCCGCCGAGCTTTTATTGGTAGTGGAGCATGGAGTGGCATGCTGCCACAGCAAGATTTTGTTAATGTCTTCTTGCCAGTTGTGGGGGCCAAACCTTGCTAATGCGTCCTTTGCCATCCGCACTGCACGTTCTGCCAGACCATTAGCTGCAGGGTTGAAGGGGGCTACAAAAGCGTGTCTTACTCCTAGCTTGGTAAAGAACGAGCTCAGCACGGCTGAAGTGAATTGGGGCCCATTGTCAGAAATGACAAGATATGGTAACCCATGCTGGGAATCATGGGTTCCTGCCAGATTAAACATTTCAGTCCCACATAAATTTAGGAAGCACGACTTCTTACGTTTCTCAGTCAAATCAGTATAGTCGTTGGCTTCTAAAAAACATTCGTATCGGGAAATAAAAGAGTCCCACGTTTCTCTGGCCCCATTAAACACAGCCAGAGTGTTCATCGACGCCATCCTGAGGCGAATCTTCGGCTCGTGGAGGGTAATCTGCGGTCCTCTTCATATTCAGTGATTCACTCGACCTCTCGTCGAGTGATTCCCCTGAGGGAAATTCAGCTCTGTGACTCAGCTCAGCTTAGTGACTTTCAACAGCTCTGCCTGGGCTCCTCCTCTGTGATCCCACCTTCGTCGCCAAATGTTCTAGCTAGGGAGAACTCAGGTGGACAGATGGAGGCGAGCCAGGACTTAAAGCAGCTAACAGCTTTTAATGGTAATAGGTTGCCAGCGCGGCAATTCACATTTCGCGCGCGTAGCTAACAGGCAACCACTGTGCCCTGCTTTGACAGCCTTTATATATGCCGGCTGTCAAACCAGGAACCAATCAGCAGCGAGCACAGCGCCCTCTGGTGGAATGGACCAGAGGGAAAACTATAATACACAACAGAGGAAAAGTGTTAGCGCTCAAATGAAGCTACTGGTCAGAGACCAGAAGGTCATTTTTTTGTTTCAGAACATTATGGTAATTGAAGGATAAAAGGAAAGACCTAAAGAGCTGATAAGACAAACTGGAACTTCTCAAGGCCAGACTAAATTGTGGCTTTCAAAGGGCAATGGACAGAAAAGTTGGTGGAAATATACAAAATCATCCATGCTGTTGAGCTCCTAACTCCACCCCATCCTAACCCAATGCTTGATGGAAGAGCCAGATCTTCAGAGGTTTCTCAAAAACTAAAAGGGTAGGAAACCCTAAAATCTCAAATTAGAGATATTCCAAAGGCTGTGGTGGCCTCAGGAAAAGTGTGCCTCCAAGTTCCCGACTGATGATAACATTTGAGGGAAGGTACATGGAGTGTGCCCAAATCTAGTGAGACAGGTAGATACCCTCAGGAAAGATGGTTCCACAAATAACTATGTAGGTCTTTTAAGAGTGATAGCTCTCATCTTTAATTTTACCCATAAAAAAGTGAAGGTCAGTGCAGTTCTGGAACAGCGGTGTAACACAAGCAAATCATGGAGCACCCAGAACAATGTGCATGCTGCGTTCCAGACCAGCAAGGGCATTCCCATGTAGAATACAGCTTTTATTAGAACACTTGCATCTTTAGAAGTGGTGAAAGTTTTTGAATTATCATTTTTGTTTAGATTTCTAGATCAGAACATTTCTATAGCAGTTTGCCTTGGTACTGCAGGAGAAGATTCTTCTTCACTTGGTCTTTTACCATGAATTGAGATATTTTATCTTCAACTTACAAAAGGTCATTTAGTGACCATTCAAAGTTACAACAGCACTGAAAAATGTGACTTTTGACTGCTTTTCACACTTACGATCATTGCAACATCCCCATGGTCACGTGATCAAAATTCAGATGCTTGACAACCAGTTCATATTTATGACCTTTGCTGTGTCCTGGGGTCATGTGATCACCTTTTATGACCTTCTGACCAGTAAAGTCATTGAGGAGGCCAGACTCACTTAACAACCAGGTTACCAATGTATCAACTGTAGTGATTCATTTAACGATTGTGGCAAGAAATGTAATAAAATGGGGCAAAACTCACATAACAAATGTCTCACTTAACAATATAAATTTTGGGCACAATTGTGGTTGTAGGTTGAGGACTACCTGTACTACTTCAGATTTCCTGGTGATGGGGCAGTCCCAAACCATCCAAAAATTAGTTATCTCTTCCTAAGTGTGTTAACTTAGCCAATTCAAGTATAAATTATACAATTATAATTTACAATGCACAATTAATATAATTGATTGATATTAATATAATTAATTGATATTAATATAATTAATTGATATTAATATAATTAATTGATATTAATATAATTAATTGATATTAATATACTTAATTGATATTAATATACTTAATTGATATTAATATAATTAATTGTATCTGTGGCTACTAAGATTGTTGGCCATGCAGGTATAAAGATAGCCAGGGAAATGATTGAAGCCTCAGAAACAGGCCCCTTGTCAATAAGCAGGAGTGCTGATTTACCACTAATTTATCATGTACTTAGGAGCCAAAGGCTTGGCAGTACAAGGAAACACTAGCCAATCACCGCCCATCAACCAATAGGAAGGCACCACATAAATATGACTGATGGAATAGCCCAAAACACATATTTTGGTAGAGCAACATTTCCTGAAGTTGGGCTCCAGCACCAGTCCTAAAGCTCGGAAGAATAAACCTCTGGTCCAGATTGGATCATGCAACATTATCCTGGGATACAAATATTTACCATCAATCTTCTTTCTCATCCTTCCTCTTTCCTCAGACTAAGATTATGTTTTTTAGAATAACAGAGTTGGAAGGAATCTTGGAGATCTCCTAGTCCAACTTGCTCAAGTAGGAGACTCTATACCATTTCAAACAAGTGTGCTGTCCAGTCTCTTTTTAAAAACTTTCAGTGATAGAGCACCTACAACTTCTGAAGGCAAGCTGTTCCACTGTTTACAGTATTTTTCTGAGTATAAGACGCACCTTTTCCCCCTCAAAAGAGAGGCTGAAAATCTGGGTGCTTCTTATACACTGAATACAGCAATTTGTGCCTCCTGAAACCCTTCCCCCTTCACCAAAATGGCCATGCATAGCCTCTAGGAAACTTTTAGAGAGCTCCTGGGGGCTGGGGAGGGCAGAAATGAGCAAAAAGCACCCCTCCGCAAACTCCCTAAAGGCTATTCATGCCTCTTTTGGGGGAGGAAACGGGCCCATTTTTGCAAAAAACTGGCCATTTTGGGGAGGTTTGCAGAGTGCAAAAACTGCTTTTTTATTTTCCTCTTCAAAACTTTGCTGCATCTTATACTCCGGTGTGTCTTATACTCCAAAAATATGGTAATTGTTCTCACTGTTACAACATTTCTCATACGTTCTAGGTTGCTTCTCTCCTTGATTAGGTGTTCATAATAGCCGCCAAGCTCAAGTCTTCATAATAGCCGCCATCTATCTTCCCCAAGACCATCTCCATGGTCCTCTGAAAGGACAGGCAGTTGTTTGGTTTCCATAGTATAAGACCTGCTTGTGATTCTGGGATTTTGAGTTGCTTTATGGACCTTTGTCTGCTAAATCTTTCATTTCATCCACTGTTGATTCATGGCCATATTCCTTCTATTCCTTAAAAGCTCCAAATAATAAAAAAGCAAGGACTATAGCTGAAATAAATACTTGGTTAAATGTTTTAGTAAGGTAATTTCCAGACCCTTTTGGTTTGGATGGAAATGTACTTAGTTCACATAGTGGAAAACAAAGAAACTTTAGTGTAACAAATCAAATGAATGGTAGCTTGAAGAGCCAATTTATACAATTTAAACTATATAATTGCTGTTTTATCTCTCCTGAGATTCATTTGCAAAATGAATTTGGATTTGGTTGGTGAAAGCTTTGCAAGAATACTGGAGAAAGCTAAAATAGGATGATTAGAAGTGAAAAGAAGGAAGAAATGGAAGGAAAGAAGAAATTGAGTTTTCGGCAAGGAGAGGCTCTTTTGAAGGAGCTTGTTTTTAAGTTCTGGCAAATGCCTGGACAAGTTCCTGTGGTTTTCTTGGCAAGATTTTAGAAGATTTCAGGTAAGGTTTATCTGCCCTTACCTGTTTCCTAGATCTGAGAGAGACTGACTTGCCAAAGGCCACCCCTGGCTTTATTCCTAAAACAGGTCTATAACTCTCAGTCTACCAGTTTCTAGATTGGTACCTTAACAACAGCATCAAGCTGGCACCATGTGTGTTTGTATGTGTGTGTGTGTGTGTGTGTGTGTGTGTGTATTTATTTATTTAACCATGTTCATATGGTATACAGATCCAAAAATTTACATATTACACTAAAGTGTTTTGTATGTTGTAAACATAAACAAACATTATAGCTTGGTGTGTTCTTGGTGTGTAAGGTCAGCTACATGATTTCATTGAGTGTTTAGTATATTGTTGTGTTTTTCCTGTTGTCTACTGATGCAAAAGCTCAGCAAAGGATTTCGAGCCTGTAGTCACGTTTTGAGATCTTTCCAAATGAGATGGAGAATTGATGCCCCCACTAGAGGCTATTGATCTACAACTTCCCTCAGCATTAGTCGCTACTATAAAACTAGATCTGTTTCAATCAGATGACATGTCTAGATTTGAAAAAGTCATCTCTCCTGATGAGTTATACCCTGCAAGAATTGGATCAATGAAAGGGATGGAACCTTGCTGATCTCAATGTCTTCTAGCAACTTTTTAAGCTTTTAGTCATAATGTTCAGCAGAATTGGCTGAGGTAAAAAAGAAAAAAAAATGGTTCTGAAATGAGGAAATTGGAAGAAGATGCCAGGAAAGAAAAGAGAAAAGAATCCAATACAATTGCCTCATGGGTAGAGAGACCCACTACAAAATATATTTGCAAAACCATACTAAAAAGCGTGTTCCACATTTGCTAAAATGGCCTAGTGGGTTTTAGCACATCGATTTTCCTCTTTTGGATTAAACCCTTACAGAAATGATGTATAAAATAGAAGTCAATGAGCCAAATTGTCTCCACATCGCCAAATCATCATTTTCTCCGAAGAGAGTGGATTCATTCAATGTGAAATGAAAACATTTTATCCCTTGCCAAGCCATGACCCCCTGCCTGCCAAGAGTCAAGACCATCCATTTCCCATTGAGCTATTCAATTGCTATTATCCCAGAAATTCAAAAGGCTGTAGTAGAGCACAGTGGGAGGAGACGGGGAGGGGGCCTAGGAGATGGATGTCTATAGTGGCTGTAAATAAAAGCATATTTTCTATAAGTAGGACCAGGAATCTCTGGGACCTGCAGAGAAGGTTTGCTATAAACCACTTTATCAATAGGGAGACAATGTATTCCGCTTTAGAAGTAAAGTTTGGTATTAGGGCCTGTTGCTCAACAGATGGCACAAAAAAATCCAGGTCTTTGGAAAATAAGGCAAACCAAAAAACAACAACAACATTAGACAACATTAGTAAAGTGAAATTATCTAAACTGAATTCAACCTCAGGGTATTTCATCAATATGTCAAACTACTTTTTCTGGCCAAATTACCAAAGTAGATAGAAGGGCTCCCATCAGAGACCTACCTGGGTCTCACCCTACATGGCTTCTAATCTCAGTCAGCCAGATACCACAGCCACCTGCTAAGGCTTTGTAAATTAGGAGTTGCCTCTTGCATCACATTTGATGCTTATGCCAGGGGAAGATATTTCACCCTGAACTAGATGAGGCTTAGACCACGGCTTTTTCCAAACAGCATATCTTCAAGGAGCGAAAATGAAGTCCAATAACAAGTTCTAATTAAAAAAAAAACTTTAATAGAAAAATAATAAAATAGAAAATAAAACAAATCTATCTAATTGTTACATTTTGGCAGAAGCAGTTTGTCTCCCAGCTTCCTGGCAGATGGACAAAGATCAAAAGGAAAGAAGTCTCTGGAATGTGTGATGAGCATGCGCAATAAATCATTGCTGATAAGGGCTTATGACCTGCGCAGTAATTCATCAGTAATTATTCAGTTCAGTTCGACTAGCAAACATTTAACGCAGTGACAGCTTAAATGCCAAAATCAGAACATTATAAAAATATTCTGTGAAACTACTGTGTTTCCCCGAAAATAAGACAGGGTCTTATTTTCTTTTGACCCCTGAAATAAGTGCTTGGCCTTTATTTCGGGGAGGTCTTATTGTTTTTGAAGTGCAGGAGGCGGCGAGTGTGGTCACTTCATGGCTGCTGCTGTGTTGCAATATTTTTGAGGAGGGCTTATTTTAGCACATGCGCTCAAAAGCCTGATCGGACTTGTTGTCTGGGGAGGTCTTATTCTCGGGGAAACAGGGTACATACTTCAACTTATGACAGTTCATTTAGTGACCGTTTGAAGTTACATCACTAAATAATGGACATGACCATTTCTCACACATGACCATTGTAACATCCTCAAGGTCATATTATAAAAATTCAGATGCTTGGCAACTGGTTCATATTTATGGCCATTGCAGTGTCCCAGGGTCCATGTGATCACTTTTTGAGACCTTCTGACAAGCAAAGTCAGTTGGGGAGCTTGATATACATGTCAATCATGTTGCTAACCTAAAAACTGCAGTGTTTCAATTAACAGCAAAGAAAGGCTGTAAAATGGACAAAATTCACTTAACAACTGTCTCACTTAGCAACAGAATTTTTGGGCTCAACTGAGGTCATAAATTGGGGACTACCTGTAGTGGCTTTTCATTTGTACAAGGAGTGATTCAATTTGTCTCCTCATACAGAGAGTATTTTGTGTGTCCCCCCTCCATCAAACAACAGTTGAAGGCTAGCTAAAGCATCTGGCAACTCCAGTGAATCCCTGCCTCTCCCTACATCACAGGAGCAAATTCCACATGTCAATATATAAAATAGCTACTTTTTCCTCAGATCCAAACCTGAGACAGCTGCTTTATTCCGCCTCAACAATAATTATAGGGAAGTAATGGGGCAGTTGACAATATGTGTCATTCTGGTAAATTTGGTATTTTGGACTGTTCCTTTACATAGGACATAACTGAAGTCCTATAGACTTTGATGCTATTAAATTCAGAAGAACAGTTTGCTCATGTCCAGATATCTTATAATTTATCTTCCTGAACTAATTTTCATCCGCGCCTTGGTTCCTCCTTCTCTGAAACCCAAATTAAATTTCATTAAAACTATTCTCACATCTTGCTAACAAAATATAAGATTTAGAACTTAGAAATCTCAGATAAAAACTCCCGAGGATATCTAGAGGTCAGCAAGGGGTTGGAGTTTTCAGTATCTCTTTCTACCATCTTTCAACATTTGAATTTTTTTTCAGCTCAAAAGCTGTCAATTTATTTCCATTATAATGCTGCCTCTAATCCCTTGTGTCATTACTTGTTTTATCTTCACTCATCCCCCCCCCTCAAAAAAAACCCCCAAAACAAATATAATTTGCATTCTCTGCTCCCTTCAAAAACTCTCAGACTTGATTTGTTTGTCAAAAATAAGTCTTCTGCTTTCTTAATTCTTGGCCTTTTTTCCTTCCCCGTCTGAAAAAGAAAAACAAACACAACCAGAATGAAAATCCCAATACATTTGCAACAAATAGACGAAAAAGAAATAATGATTTATTGAATTGCATTAAAAGCATTGCTCCACAATTTTGACTCCTGGTATTATTGCTTCTCCTTTCTTCAGATATACGATTTTTAAAAGGTATCTTTCCTCAACACAACAATCACATCAACAAATTACTGATTTATTTACCTTAAGGTACTTCCTCTAAAGTTTTACTTCCTGATTTTCCTTTTGCACAGCCATACAATCAACAGAAGAAAGGCTAAACCGTTTGAGGTCCCTATTCTAGGACTTAAACTCTAAGCCCCAGTAAAAGTATTAGAAAATATTCTCCCTCGGTATGTGATTAGCTGTCCCAAAGCAGCCACATCTGGCACATTTTGCAAAAGAGATGGAACTGTAATCTCTGGACAGAAGCTGCCAATCACAAGGTCGATCTGCACAATGAAGTTGTCCTGGTGGGAGTATGGGCCACAGACCTTTTCTTGATGGCAGGAATGCACATTGTGTTCTCTACCAACCTTCCACCCACTGGGAAGGCAACCTCTGACCATCTTTTTATGCTACGTGTCAAAAGCAGTGTTTTTTTGGACTTCTGGCAGCACACACGGCAGGTATCCTGCTGTGATCTGTTTCATGTAGGCAAATTGGATACCGTACAGTGTGGTAGGAATGTTGGCTACTGCCTTCTACCGCTGTTTTGTTTTTTAAATCATTTTTCCTGAGGAGTGTACAAGGTGGGCACAGACACCACCCACATTTTCTCCTCATTTAATCAGGTGAAATAGACCAGAGTTCTGCCAAGAACTGAACTATTTAAAGAAGGACTAGTGGTAAAACGATGGCAGTCTTCCAACATTTGAGGGGCTGCCACAAACAAGAGGGGGGTCAACCATTTCTTTAATGTACCCAGAGGCAGGACAAGAAGCACAGGATGGAAGCTAATCAAAGAGAGAACCAATGTAGAACTAAGGAGAAATTTCCTGACAGTTAGAATTAATCATTCAGTTAATCAGTGGAATTGCTTGCTTCCAGAAGTTGTGAGTGTTCCATCACAGGAGGATTTTAAAGATGGAATAGCCATTCATCTGAAATGGTATAGGGCCGTGATGGCGAACCTATGGCACGTGTGCCACAAGTGGCACGCGGAGCCATTTGTCAGGGCATGCAAGGCGCTGCCCTGTCAGCTGGCCAGCATGCATGCGTGCGCTGGCCACCTGAGTTCACCCTTTTAAAAGCTATTTTTCGCCTTCCCCAGGCTCCAGAGGCTTTATAGGAGCCTGGGGATGGCGAAAAGAGCCTCGCCCCCCCCCCCCGAGGCTTCAGGGACCGTCCGGAGGCTTCCCTGAAGCCTTCGGAGCACTTAAAACCACCCTCCGAGCAAACCGGAAGTCACTTCCGGTTTGCTCGGAGGGTGATTTTAAGCATTCCGAAGGCGTCAGGGAAGCCTCCGGACAGTCCCTGAAGCCTCCAGAGGGCCTCTGGGGGGGGGGAGGCTCTTTTCGCCCTCCCCGGGCTCCTATAAAGCCTCTGGAGCCTGGGGAGGGTGAAAAAAGCATGTAAAAATGGGGGGGTGCGTTGTGCGCTCATGCACACTGGGGGATCGCACATTGCATTATGGGTGTGGCACGCCCGCACATGACCCCCCCACGCTCCCCCCACTTGTGGCACGCGAGCCAAAAAAGGTTCGCCATCGCTGGTATAGGGTCTTCTGCTTGAGCAGAGGGTTAGACTAAAAGACCTCCTAGGTCCGTTCCAATTCTGTTATTCTGTTAAAATACAAATCAATTCACACATTTCCCCTTTCAACCTATGTCACAGGAAGCCCATATCAATGGAAAAGAGGGGAGGGCTATGTTGTAATTTTTATCCATCCACCAGGAAGTGCACCATAAGGAATGGTGTTACATACAGCAGACAGAAGAAAACGGAGAAGGCTCATACGAACATCTGTCCATAGATATCCCATAGGTGCTTTTTCAAGAAGCAACTGGATTTTCTTGTTTTTTTTCCTTTTGAAAATGTTTCACTTCTCATCCAAGAAGTTTCTTCAGCTCTGACTCGATGGTGGGGAATAGAAAGATTTATATCTATCCATAGAAATCACATGATCTCAAAGAATTGTCCATGGAAAAGAAAGGAAAAAAAATGCAGCCATGGTAAACACCATCTGGATGGAAGTTCAGAAGATCAGCATGGCCAAATCAGATGAAGAATTGAAAGGCAGAGGAGGTTATCTTAAGCTGGTTTAGTTTCTAACCAGTATATGCTTGGGAGTGAACCAGCTTAAGGCAATAGTGTGGAAAAGCCCACAATCATACTCAGAAGAGCAGACTCTGTGCAGCTCGATTGTCTGGATCATATCACCGCATTCTGAACTGCAGAACTTTGGACACTGTGGAGGATGCTTCATTCCTTGCTAAAAGCCTGCAAATTTGCCTCTACCAAGGGGAGAGTAATTCACACCAAGGATGCCACTCTCAGAAAGGAGAAAGTCAAGGCTCCATCATGAATAGACCACCAAGAAAGCTGATTCTTTTCTCTTGTCTCTATTTATTGGAGTCACCAAGCCATCATGCTGTCCATAATGAGTACACTACACAAGAGGGGAAGGAAAAGAATGTGGTTGGGCCCCTATCTAAAAAGGATTTTTTTTTTTGTCAGAAACAAATTGCTCTTTCTCTTTTTCTCTTTTTACCTCTTTCTCTCTCTCTCCCCAAAAGAAAACTGTCATAAGTTTCTGATTTGGATACATTGACATGGGAATTGAAGAACAAAGATGAATCAGAATATTATAAGATCTGGGGTAAATTCTATTGATGGTTGGAACAAAAAAGGAAAGACCCAAAGTAAGTAATGACTATGTTTTATAAAATGGAAATTAGAATTACCGGTATGTATGAAATCATAACACCGAAAATGTATAAGACAAGAAAAAAACAACATGGATGGAAATACGATATCCTTATATTTGTAAATACTGAATAGACCAACTGTAAATAAGCATGGTGGTTATAATATTTAACTTTATATTCCAGTACATATGGCAAAGACATTTCCAGGATGGTTACACTGTGTCCAATGTTTTAATGTGTGTTTAATAAAAAAAAATGTTTTAAAAAAGAAAACTGTCATAAGTTTTATTTTTTTAAAAAGAGTACAAAGCGATCAGAACAAGTCAGAGAACTATGTTTCACAGAGAACTGTTTCTCATCATCAATATAATAAATAGCTCCTTTATAATATCCATAAGATATTATGGATGTTAGTCTTCTGATCCATACAAAACTCAGCTGTCCTGAAGATTTGAATTCAGTACAAAAACCTTTGGTGCTAAATTACTAAAAAAAAAAAAAAACACCTCTTGAAAAAAAAAATGCTTTGCTGACACTGTTTTTGTTCCCAAAGGGTCTGCTGTGAGTAAAGAGATTCCCAGGCACCATTTAGGGAAAGGAGCCGGAGTATGGCTCCCCAGCTTCTTCCAGAGAGGAAGAAACAGCCCAGACCATTTCTGTGACTCGCCCTCTCTTGGGCCAGCAAGGACTCAGCAGCAGAGGGGCTGCCTCTGATTTTTGAAATGTTGCTTCTCTTCAAAGTAACCCTACCTAGTGCTGTGCAAAGGCAGTTCCACAATGCTGAGCGTCATCGAGCAGCATAAATAGCAAGCACGAGTGAATGTGGAGATTGGGAGGGCACAGATTTCAAACATACTTGGCTCTCCCCGTCTCTTTTCCGCACACCCATTCCAAATGCCTTAAGCTTTTGGGTCCCAGGCTGCTTCTTTTTGTCTGCAAAAACCCTTTAGTCATATTCCGGCCAAGTCTGCTGGTTTTTTTTTCTCCCCCAGCCTTTATTTTATTTTATTACCCAAGAAGAAACCTCATCAACTGGATTTCACTGAAGTCAGGTTTGAATCTAGATTTTATATGTTTACTTTGTTTGCTGTTTTCTCCCCTTATTTTGGGTAACCCCTTGAAATGTGGATGGTTTACCTGACTGACTGACTGACTGACTGAGATGAAAGATAAATTTCTGTCTAAGTAGCTTGAAAAAATGTGTGATGTGCTTGGGTTAATGCAAAATATAAAGCTCAGCTATATCCAGTGTCTGCTGAGGTGTTTCTCTAGACCTCCCCGGGCATGCTGAAAATTTGATTTGACAAACTGATTCAGTTGTAAAATCAGTTCAGCACAGCGAGTTGCTCTGCTCTTTTGGAGTGGGGGAAGGGAAATTGTCGCTTGGGTCTTTATAATCTTTTTCCAAACGGACCAAAGTGATATAGTATATGTAGAAATGTTTTAGCAGAAAACCAGTGCTATAATACTGAACAGGAGCTTGAGGTCAAAAGAGTCATAAACTTAAATACATTTAATATACAGGAGGGTAAAGATGAGATTGCTGCTGTTGTTTGAAAAGCAAATAGAGCAGAACGTACTGGCAGGGTGAGAATTATCGGGCCTGAAAAAGGAATTAATTATTTCCTCCATAAATCTCTCCTATGAAGTTAATATTGCTTTGGGAATAGATCTTACAGTATTACCCACATCACCATCACCATTTATTTATTTATTTATATTACTCAGTTGTCTAATTAAGAATACCATTAACACCCCCCCCCCGTGTGTGTGTGTGTGTGTGTGTGTGTGTGTGTGTGTGAGAGAGAGAGAGAGAGAGAGAGAGAGAGAGAGAGAGAGAGAGAGAGAGAGAGAGAGAGAGAGAGAGAGAGAGAGAGAGAGATCTTATAAGGCAGCATTTGCAAGGTGGATTTTATTGGGCATTCACTCAAGTCCTTGCACATTTTTGCATGGAATCCATACAGCAAATAAATGAATGCTGTGAGGTAAGCTAGGCTGAGAGAGATTAACAGCCAATCAATTTCATGGAGCTGAAGCTTTCAGGTCTCAAGGTAACAAAATATTCAAATGAACTCCAGGTGGATTATCATAATTGTATGGAATTTGCAGTCATAAAATTTGCAGATAGCCTCTAGGTCAGTAGGTTTGAGAGGCCAAACAAATTTGTGGAAGGTAATTTCTAAGGGCTGATGGAGAGCAAACTGCAATTGTACCCTATCGCTACTGCAACAGTGTTGAGTGGAATGTGGATTTTAAACACAGTTACTATGATTTTGAATTGCTTTAAAAATAACAATAGGTTGCCCCAGACATGCCATATTTCATGCCATGCAGATATTATGAACTACTGATATTTATAAAGTGCTGTCAATGTACATAGCATTTTATAAGCAGCAGATATGATAAGCCAGTTTCCCCAATGAGTTTACACTCTAAAATAGATCCAAGGAAATGGAGGGAAGGGAGAAACTGAGGAATGGATAATCAGAGGAAAAATCTGTCTATTATATATGTCTTGATAAAGCTGCATACTAGAATATAGAACTATTTTAAAAGTTCCCTGAAAAGGTGTGTTTTGAAAAGGGGCTTAAAAGGACATAAAAGCAGTGGCCATGAGGCAGAATCCTGAAGGAGAGTTGACATATCATTTATCAAGCATTAAAGGAAAATATGAGGAGCAGGAAATGTTAAGAAAAATGTAAGAAGTAAGAAGGTAAGAATAAGGGCATAGGAGATTTTGAAGTTAAAAGCAAAATTCTTCTATAAGATTCAAAAGAGAAAGCAAAACAAAGCAGGAGGAAGGTGTGGTCTGAATGATGTATCATGTCAAAAATAAAGCCAGGGAAAACTTGAGTAGCGCCGTATATAGTTATATCCTTAATCACAAAGAAATTGTATTTATGGTTAATTTACTAATGAACTGGATTAATGTTTACAAAAGGCCATTTAGGTTTCTTTTACTAAAATATAATGGTGGCTGTAATTATTAGACTTGTTCATTCCAGCTACATAGATGTGGAGCAGTGATTCTAGTGGCCAAATACTTTAGAACAGGGGTGTCAAACTCACACCATCATGGCGGTGTCATGTGATGTATTGGAACTTTTTTTTCCCTTCACTAAACCGGGCATGGGCATGGCCAGCTTGTGACGCATCCAGCCTACGGGCCAGGAGTTTGAAAGCCCTGCTTTAGAACAACTATTCAGCAAGGCTGTCCTTTTTTCCTATTATAGATACTGTAGCTGGATGGCCAGAGCTGTCAGTTGAAAAGAAATAAATGTGGAAGTAGCCAAATACCCCTCCCCCTCCCCCCCAAAAACCTGTCAAACTACTAATAAGCCTGGGAAACAAGGAAAGCCTGAGAAACAAAAAAGCTTCAGCATTATATCATTCTGTCTTACTGTGTTTTTTCTGCTCTTTCTTTAGAATAAATACAAGGCTGAAGATCACAGATGTTTCTGATATTTCAACAGAAATTAATCTCAGCTAAGCAGTACTTCCTTCCGTTCCCTCTTCTCTTCAAAGGGCCAAATATTGCTTACTGCTGATTGCTCAAGGCATGTAAAGCTAGAACTTTTACGAGAATGGATGGCACTATCTCCTCCACCATTAGAGTGGCCACAGACACAGAAACTGGCAGCCCTCTCAGAAGCAACCCTAATATTTCTTCCAACAACACATGGGGTGAGGCCTTCTCTGCCAGCTCTTTGGAGGACATGGTAGCCACCTGCACCATTGGGACCATCCTGTCTCTTATGTGCATAATTGGAGTGACAGGCAATGTCTACACCTTGGTTTTGATGTGCCACTACATGAGGTCCTCTGCCTCCATGTACATCTACATCATCAACTTGGCTCTAGCAGACCTGCTCTACCTTCTGACTATCCCTTTCATTGTGGGGACTTATTTCATTCAGGAATGGTACTTTGGCGATACAGGTTGCCGGATCCTTTTCAGCTTGGATTTCCTCACCATGCATGCTAGCATTTTCACCTTGATGGTGATGAGCACAGAGAGATACTTCGCGGTGCTGAAGCCTTTGGACACTGTGAAGAGGTCGAAGAGTTATCGGAAAGCAATTGCCCTCATTATCTGGGTAGCATCTCTGCTTCTCACCCTGCCAATGCTGATCATGATCCAGCTGGTGCAAGGAGAAAAGAATATCTGCCTCCCCACCTGGAGCAAATTGTCTTACAAGATCTACATCACCATCCTCTTCTGCACCAGCATAGTTGGCCCTGGTGTCGTCATCGGGTATCTCTACGTTAGACTAGCAAGAACCTACTGGGTGTCCCAGACCACTTCCTTGAAAGAGACCAAGCGGCTGCCCAACCAAAAAGTCCTCTACTTAATCTTCACTATTGTGCTGGTCTTCTGGGCCTGCTTCTTGCCATTCTGGATCTGGCAGCTGCTCTTCCAGTACTATGAGCCTCTTCCCATGTCTCCTAAAGCCACTAGGAATGTCAACTACCTGACCACCTGCCTGACCTACAGCAACAGTTGTATCAACCCTTTCCTCTACACCTTGCTGACCAAGAACTACAAAGAATATTTGAGGAACAGGCAGCGTTCTTTTCACAGCAGCCGCAACTACTTCCAGAGAAGGAACCGATTTCAAAGGATTTCCGGGAGATCTTTGTCAACAACCAGCCAGCATTGTACAGAGACTTTTATGCTCCCACCCATTCCAGGGGGAAGTAATAGCCCATGATGAAAGAAGCACACTTCCAAAATCAACTGTCATCAAAGTCAGAAGAAGAAAGAAAGAAAGAAAGCATTACATTTGAAAGGGATTGTAGAAGAGGTACATGCTGGGTTTAGAGTTTTGATGATATTTGTTATCGTACTAAATCAGGAAAAAAAAACTGATGTATTTCATACAACCCATGATATGTCACTGTAAATTTTTGCTTCTTGAAATTTTATTATTCTATAAACACTATAGAACACTATTCACTCAAGCAGAATTATTTGGGAGATAAGGCTATGAATAAAAAGCGTGTTAATTTGTTTTATGGTTAAGCTAGGTAGGCGGCACTTTTGTGGAAATTGAATTTGAGGGAAATGTTTGACTTTCTACTGAATTCGTATCAGCTAAATTCAGATATAGGGACTAAAAACCTGGATACGTGTTGCCCGGCAGATTTCTCAGGACTGACAGTTGTGAGTCTTGTGGATAAAACCGCTTTATGCGCACTTACACATACAAATCTGTTTGCCTTTTACTCCAGCACGTTCTTCACTGATCATCTCAAGTGGGGCTCTCTGTGCTTCAAAAATAATTCCACATACATAATTTGGACCTGAGGAAAAAGTGCTGTGACTGGTTTATGGAGCTGACTCTTTAATATTAATATGAATCTTAAAGTGGTCCCTCTTTAGGTTTTTTTTCCCACAAAGAAGTTTCATCTTCCCTCTCAGGGGTTATTTTGATAAATAGTAGAACAGTCCAAAACACTTTTTCCAAAGCTCGTTGGTTTTTTCTTTTTTAGGCATGCACAGCTCTAGTGTCAAATATTATTTGGCAATATTATAAATACAGGTATTTAGTTCTCAACTTACAACCACAACCACATTTGAGCATAAGATTGCTGTTGCTAAGCAAGACATTTGTTAAGTGAATTTTGCCCCATTTTATGACCTTTCTTGTCACAGTTGTTAAGTGAATCACTGCAGTTGTTAAAGTAGTGACACAGTTCCTAATTGAATCTGGCTCCCCCATTGATTTTGCTCATCAAAAGGTCGCAAAAGATGATCACATGACCTTGGGATACTGCAACCATTATAAATATGAGCCACTTGCCAAGCATCTGAGTTTCGATCATGTGACCATGGGGATGTTGCAATGGTCATAAGTGTAAGAAATTGTCATAAGTCACTTTTTTCAGTGCCACTGTCACTAAATGAATTGTTGTAAGTTGAGGATTAGCTGAACATAAAACATACAGAAGAAATAAAGATTGTTCAATGAAAACAAATAAAAGAGAATATAATTTAGCATCTCTGCAGTTATAACACCTACTCAGTGGTGGGTTTGCCATTGCCCACATGGACGTGTGTGGCATGCGCATGCATTGTACCTGCCTGTGACACCTCCACAAACCTCCGCAATGCTCCACCTGCTTGGCGGAGCATCACGCAGGTGCCGTATGTGCCATGCACCTGTGCAGAAGCACCAAAGGCTTAAAGGACAGGGAAGGAGCTCGGGCGGGCGGGTGGGCCCTCTGGAGCACCCTACCGGAATGGTACCCAATGCTCTGGTACTCCCGTACCGGGATGTACCGCTTGCAATCCACCATTGCACCTGCTGTGTAGTATTTGTTGGTTAACATAAACAAGAATTAAAGCAGGTTGTTCTTTAAGACCCATGCTTCATGGCTGGACAGAAAGTTTCAGTAACAAGTGTCTGTGCAAACCCCATTCATTTCTTTTAGAAGGGGATCCAGAATTTCTGTGTACCAACATTTACAAAGCAACCTGTAATATTGTCATCAATCCATAAATAGTGGGTTCTTTTTTTGGTTGTTGTTTACTTTTTGCTCTTAGGACCACTTACTACTTTTAAAAGCTATGGAGGACCTCCAAAAGAGCTTCGGATTATATGGGTAATATTTATTTTTCCATATATTAGAAATTGAAATGGATGCATTCATGGAATATTTATTTATTAAATGACGTAAAAATAGCAATATTGAATTGAATTAAATTAAAATATTAACATAAATAAAATATTGATCATAAAAGCCCTATATTTTAACATTTTTTTAAAAAATGAGAAGTGTGCCATTGTTTTAAACGTTTGCAAGTATCTTCAATAGCTTGCAAATAATTTTAATTTCAAGGACCCTTGAGGAGTGTGTTGGGGGATCTCCATAGGTCCTGAAATCCCCTTTTAAAATACACAGCACTTTAATACTTGTATTCTTATCCTGTGATTTAAAAAAAACCAATTTCCTAAGAAATCTGTAGCAATGCTGCTTGAGAATTGTGGCATTTTGAAATTGTGACATTTCTGCAATGTCTCTCATTTAACTAAAGGTGTGCTTTGTATTTTTTTTTTTGTTTAGTGGGAGTTTGGTTCTAATGCTTTTACCTTTCCAGGTTCTACTGTATTTCCCCGAAAATAAAACAAGTTCTTATTTTCTTTTGACCCCCGAAATAAGCGCTTGGCCTTATTTTCGGGGAGGTCTTATTATTTTTGAGGTGCAGGAGGCAGAGAGCGTGGTCACCTCATGGCTGCTGCTGTGTTGCAATATTTTTGGGGAGGGCTTATTTTAGTGCATGTGCTCAAAAGCCCGATTGGGCTTATTATCTGAGGAGGTCTTATTTTCAGGGAAACTGGGTACATGTCAATTTTTTTTACTTCATACAAAATATAGATACTCCCCTCATTAGGAACAGCAGTCATCTCCGATATGACATGGAAAGTGGTTTTCTAGGTTTTTCTTCATGCACCAGGAAAACCTTGAGATTTTTCTGATCATGAAGCAAGGAATGCAATTGGTGGTTTTCAATAGTATAAAGTGGTAGAGGGGGGAAGAGAACGATTATCCCATTACTAATAAATAGAGAATCTCCAGCCCTGTATAATACATGGCTTTACCAATCATAATATAATAGGGCTGCACAAGTTCTTTGGAAGAAAAAAAAATGATACTTCCTTCCCTTCCTCTTTTTCCCCTTATGTTAGCTTTGTATTTAAATGTTTGTTTTTGAAATTTAATAAAGATATTTAAAATTAAAAAGATGCTACTCCCTGTTAAAACCTCTATTACCTCTTCTGCAATCAAGTTCAAAAGAAAACTATTGTAGCTGTGAATGTACATACATTAGGAGAAAAGAGGAGAGTCCAAATCCTCCTTCTGAAGCTAGACAAAGATACAGCTGCTTTCATCATTTAACATGGGCCTTGTATACATTCCCACACAATGCAAAGCTTCACCCCAACCGCTGGATTTGCACAGTGCTGTAACAGAAGAAACTCATTATTTTCTCAGAGTTTATGAGAACTATCCAGCTACCCTCAATGGCAAAGAATCCTAATTTATACTCATGCATACTTATTACATGTATGTCAACTGCACATATACTTGCAGAAGATCGTGGTGTCCAGCAAAAAGAAAAAGAAGGAAAAAACTGATACCTTAAAGAGTATAACCACATTTTTTGGGGTGGGGAGGAGGGGAAGTGTGAGGTTTTTTGTTTTGTTTTTTGTTTTCAGTAAGGATAAGTTGAAGGAATTAATTCCAAATGATATTTTTCTAAATCAGGGAATTACAGAAAAGAGAGGAATAGAGAAAAGAGATTAAAAGCAATAGCTCCTAAAGCAAGAGCATCAGAGGTGGTTTCAGCAGGTTCTGACCAGTTCTGGAGAACCAGTAGCGGAAATTTTGAGTAGTTCAGAGAACCAGTAAATACCACCTCTGACTGGCCCCACCCCCATCTATTCTTTTCTACCTCCTGAGTCCCAGCTGATCAGAAGGGAATGGAGATTTTGTAGTAATCTTACCCTGGAGTGGGGAGGGAATGGGGATTTTGCAGTATCCTTTCCTCGCCATGCTCACCAAGCCACACCCACTAAGCCATGCCATGCCCACCAAGCCACGCTCACAGAACCGGTAGTAAAAAAAAAAAGAATCCCACCACTGAAGAGGATCCATTGTTGGCAGTAGTTAACCTAGATTGATTGGTTTCTGAAACAAAACAGGGTCAATTCTAATTAGCATTTGAGAAGAGACCACCAGGGAATCCCAAGACTGGAGAATCTAATTTAGATCCCACCGAGAAGAATGTAACAAATGTCTATTCCTAGTATAGAATGAGTCATCAGAAATTGAAATCTTTACATAAATATATCTTTACATAAATTTGCTTGAAGGGAAAATGTTGACTGTGAGTTTCAGGATGGTAGATGTGGTGATAGGAGAAAAATGTATAAAATAAATGAATTGGCTTGTGTACCAATTAGGGGGAAAATCATGCAAACATCTACCTGTCCTTGCCTGCTGCATAAATGAAATGGAAATAGCTGAAAAAGAAGTGAGGAGATCCATCCCACTGGCAAATAATATAGAAGAAATATCCTTTCTCAAATCCTGAATTTCTGAATCTTTACTCCGGGAAGGAATTTAGTAAATTAAAATAAACAAAGCCAAGTGGCACAGTAGTTAAAATGCAATTTTGCAGGCTTACTTTGCCCACAGTCTAGAGTTCAATCCTGATGGCCTTAAGATTGACTCAGCCTTCTATCCTTCTGAGGTCAGTAAAATAAGGACTTCTGGGGGCAATACTCTGACATTGTAAACTGCTTAAAGTGGGATGTAAAGCACCGAGGAGCGGTATATAAGTCTAAGTGCTATTGCTATTTATTGCCTTTGATTGGTTAGATGCAGAATTGGGGCAGTCCAATTAAGTTTCAGCAGGGTATAGAAAGCAAAGTGATCAGTTTAATCATGTGTAGCCCTGCTGCCATCTCCACTTCTCAAACTCAGCAGCCCACCAATCATAAAAAAAGGAGGCAGAGACAGGGCAGAGTTTGCTGTCCAGTATCTGATGGTCTTTTGTTTATCATCATCATCTTTTCTCAGTCTGATGCCTTTCGAACCTTCTTGATAACTAATCCATTTAACTTCTTTTGATGCTTGCCATAAAGCATCAGGCTGACATTTAACAGATTAGCACAAATAATCACTTAAGCTCCTCGATTGAAAGCAATATCCAGGCTGATCTGACCTGGATGTTCGCTGGAAGATTCTGACTCTGATAGTTTAGGTGTGAGGGCAAAGACATGAATGAATTGGCAGGGTGAAGTATTGTCTATTTAAATATATGCAACATGCGACTGAAATGTCACTCAACGGTATTACAGCTGAGGTGTTCACATAGAGAAGCTAAGTCTCCTTGCAGCTAGTCTTTATTAACCATTAAAATGAAACCTTTAGGTTTAGCTATCTTCTCCTACAACCAGCACTGTACTGATTTTCAGGGGGAAAAGAGGAGAAGGAGGATTCTCAATTTCCTGCCTTTTATAGGTTTTTATCTTATCTCCAAGTAAGTATCTTCCCAAGGGCCAAGGATCTTGGGAAACAAGCCATCCCCTTAGCATAACGTGGCACTGTGGTGGGGCTGTCAGTTTATTCAACAGATATGTGAGGTTTTGACGCACTGCTAGAGCAGTGGTGGGATTCAATTTTTTTTACTGCCGGTTCTGTGGGTGTGGCTTGGTGGGCGTGGCGTGGCTTGGTGGGGGTGGCTTTGTGGGCATGGCAGGGGAAGGATACTGCAAAATCTCCATTCCTCCCGATCAGCTGGGACTCAGGAGGCAGAGAATAGATGGGGGAGGGGCCAATCAGAGGTGGTATTTGCCGGTTCTCCACACTACTCCAAATTTCTGCTACCGATTCTCCAGAATACCACCTTTGTGCTAGAGCCATGTTCAAAAGGACAAGAGGGGTCTACTGGTTGCTCAGAACACTGCACCTCCTCCCAATTACTGAATGCAGGAGCAACTCTGCCTAAGCTTCAGTAATGGAGGGATTGTCTTGTGCCTTTTCTGTGCTGAAATGGGTTTCAATTGCATAAAATTCTCTTTAACAGAAAAGTTGTGGGAGATTCCCAAGAAGCAGAAATGATATTTTAATTAAAAAAAAAAACCAGCCAACACCTTTTTATGAAAGCATCCCAAGTGAACTTATTCCATTAAATTATTCCATTTGAAGGGAAAAAAGAGCTTCAAGGCTTTTAAATCCTTTGTTGGTCTAACACAAATTATAATTTCATGAATTGCTTCATTCTATCACAAAGCTATACTTAATAGTCATTCAGTGGTGGCACTAAGAGCCAAAGGATTGTGCTGAGGGTTTTCTGGGTCTTGAGCCAAGTGCAATCCTATACCCTCTTAACTAGCTTCTCTTCCTTTCCGTTTTCTCTTCAGTTCCCTAGGTGTGGTTTTTTAAAGCATTTTTCTTAGATTAGTTGGATGTAAAACTCTCTATTACACATTCCTTCCTTGCAACATCACTGCTTGGATCAGGGGCCCTTAATAATGGCTTAGGCAGCCGTTCAGTGTCCTCTTATTACCTATCATGTAATATATACTTGGTCTTTTGGAAGTTCCTGCTTTTCAAAATTATTTGAAATACTTCTGTTTTGGGGTGTAGGCTGTTGAGATGTGTGAGGAAGTTGTCCAGTTTTTCTTTTCCATGTGGCCAAATCACAAAAGTGTCATCAACATATCTAATCCAGAGTTTGGGTTTGTGTTCAGATTTATCTAAGGCGTTAGTTTCAAAATGTTCCATGTCATTGCAAACTTATACATGGAACAATTACCAACCTAATCCAAAACCAAGACACAGAACAGGACAATGGCATCGCCCTCCTCCCATTTTTACCATGCAAAATCTGCCCTGCACTATCCATAGGACAAACAAACAGGAGAATAAATGCACGCATCGCAGAACACAAGAACGCAGTAAGAAAAAAAGACAAAACTTCTTCCCTTTTCCAGCACCTTAAAGCTACAGGACACGAAATTAATTTTGAAGGAACCAAATTAATCTCCAATCTGAACACTTCAACAAGAGAATAATTATGGAAGCTATCGAAATAGAGAAACACCCCCACAACATGAATAAAAGTGACGATACCTCCTGCCTACCAGACATCTGGAAACCAGCCCTGGTCAACAAATTTGCCCCACCCACCACCCAGGCTGTTACAACACAAAACAACAACGGACACACAGCCAGCACCAATCAGCACCAATCTACCAATTATGATACAACCACACAGCCATCAATCCACTTGTTGAAACAAAGCCAGCACTCCACACACACACAAACCAAGATTTATAGAAAGATGGCAGCTCCGACCACGCTTTAAGCCGAAAACACCAGCCTGAAGATTGCGAGTGAGATGTCGCCAAAACGTTGCCAAGTCAATCTCAATCTTACATGGGAAAAGACCCGAATACAACAAGACCAGCATACCTACACCCGTGAAAATCTACAAAAACACACGCACACATATATATTTCTTTTCCCTTTTGAAATTCCTCTGATTTTATCACCTGTGCCTCAGTCAAAGGCCATTTCAGTCAAGTGTCCTAAGTCTTACCTTTGCCGGTCCCACCCACCAACATTCCTTATTTGAAAGTCTGCAGAGAATCTCAGTCATCCTGATCATGGTTGTCCCAAAGGTGCTTTTTCAGGAGGCAATGGACTTTTTTTTTTTTTTGAAGATATTTCACGTCTCACCCAAAAAGCTTCTTCAGCTCTGACTAGATGGTGGGGAACGGAAGGACTTATATTCCTTCCCTGTTCATTTGCATCCTTTTTGAGGATCCTTGAAGCACTTAAATATTTATGTGTGTCCTCAGGGTCACCTGAATGGTTCCTGTAGTCTGCAATTTTTCTGGAAGTCTATTCAGACTCCCAACCATTTGAAGGGTGTTCATCTCAAATTGCATAGCTAAACGTCTGTAGCGATTCTCAGTCATCCAGGTTATAGTTGTCCCAAAGGTGTTTTTTCAGGAGTCAACTAGACTTTCTTGTTTTTTCTTTCAAACTTCTTGTTTCTTTCTTACATTTCCTCCTCTCTGCTCTCCCTGCCTCAAGAATTTCATGTTCAATATTTCAAAATCTATTCTAGTGAAACCGTTGGAGGCATCCAGTTGAAATGAGGCAGATATAATGACCTCTAAAAGGTCTATTATTCTTGCTATGGAGGAGGTGGAGGAGGCCATTCAATGTTTTCCCATTATAGAATTTCTCTCCTAAAGAAAACTTCAAATCAGCTCATACCAAATCAGTTTTGTTTCAAAAAAATGGCAAACCCAAACCCAACAATATCCATTTCTAATAGAATAAAATATTTGTAGCTCCAAGTTGAACTGTGGAGGCCTAAGTGCTCTCTAAGTATGGTGGTTTACTCAAAGCTCTGATTATGTTACCTAGTTGGGTAATGAAATGTCCACAAATAAACAAACAAACAAACACAGAAAGCACCAAGGACTCCACAATATCCAGTCCAGAATGAATCAAGACTATATTGTGCAGGTATAATTATTTATGCAATGGCTAATGTGAAGCATGATTATATTTCAGTCTAAGTTGAAGTTTCTGATTTAGAGAAGTAGACTATTTTCTGAATCTTAGAGCTTCTATATTCCTCTAGGGAAAAAAACCCAACAATCATCAAAGATAAAATCTTTAGTAATGTACTCTTGAGAATCTGCAGCACGGGTAGATATGAAAAGTTCCAAAGACTCCAATCCAAAATTAGATTGTTGCAAGCCTTTTTAAATGATGACACATGCTCTTTTTGCTATGTAAGATCTTCAGAAATTGGAATGGCTAGGTTGTTAATCTACAATTTAGTAGTATTCAGATGATTATTTCAATTCCCTAGGGTAGAAAATAAGGCCTACAAACATTCATGTGTTTTTTTTTCTTGCTCAGTATTTTAAATATCTCCTTTGTGTCGAAAAGAATTCATTTTATCATAATTAATACGGACTGCATTTTTACAAAATATTTCACTGAGCTGCTAGCATCTTTCATTATCTCATTCACTGGAGAATATTAAAATGTTGTCTGTATAAGTAAATTCATTCTTCAATAACAGGGTGAAACACTTGCATAGACTTTACAACAATTTTGCTCTACCTCCTACTCATACCCCAGTGGATTCAGTCTACTTCTGAATGATATTTTGATGTGGACTTTAAAATGCTTCTACTCTTTTCCTTAGGCAATGGATATTTACTTTATGTAGGATCAAAATAACCAATAAATAAATTGACCAAAACCACAATGCAGTCAAGGTCAAACCAGTACATAAGTTAATTTGGGTACTACTTTAATTTCCTGAGGTTGTGATATGGTACTGGTTGTTTTGTGATGTTTTTGATGTATAGTAGTGTGTTATCCTTTGTATTGCTTGGGTTGGTTGGGCTGTAGTAGGTTGAATTTTTTAATAAAGTTGTGTGGGACATGCATTTTGTTGGAAGCTGTTGTTTAGGTGATCTGTTCCTTTTTCTGTTGATTTGGGTTGCTGTAGTGGGTTTGTACTTGTCTGAATAATTTTCTCACACAGCTCCTCTTGTGGGAGGTTGGGCTGTTACTTTGGTAATGGAGCACTTAGTTAATATGAGTTCTTTTTCAATAAACTTGCCCTCAGTTCCCCTGCTGATGAGGATATCCAAGGAGAGTAGTGTGTTGTTGTTTTCTTCTTCTCTTGGGAATTTTATTCCTTTGAAGAATCTCGTGTGTTGTAATGATTTGAGAAAGATGATAAGTGAACTCCGCTCTGAGCATGCTACTCTCAGAGCTGCATGTAATTATCTTTGGCACCACTCTCAGGAGTAGAAATGATATTTATAAGCACTCTCTTTTAAATGAAAGAAAAATAAGTTCAAGCCTCAAGTTGAATTACACGAACATTACTCCTTATATCAAAGGAAGTTAATGAATGCAGGAGTAGGGCTTCACCAGAGATGACCAGGTGTTAGCAAGTCCTTTCTTCCTAAATTCACAGATCTTCTTCAATACATACACTGGAACATTTATGGGATTTTAGATTAGACAAGCCCTAAACTTCATCAGTGCTCTGATTTAGGTAGATCTTTATGCTTTCCCCCATTTTTAATTGGAAAAAGCTATTGGCTTTGTTAAAGCACAAAAAGGTTATAGATTTCACTTAATAACACGAAACTTTAGCTCACAAATGATAACAGAAGATCAAGAAGTATATTTCTTCATATATAGGATGACTGCATCTTTGCTCCCATCATACAGTTGAAGTACATGGGACCAAGAAACCCACAAATCCTAGTTATACAAACCAAGAATTGGCATCATGGAGTAAAGAAGAGAAAGGGGGAAATGTTTATGAAAACTAAGCTGAGTGAAATGCCAAAAAGGCTGTGTGTACAACGGAAATACATGTGTTTTGTTTGCTTGCTTAATATAGCTTCCCAACTTGTGAGCTGCAACTTGGTCTTATGTAGGATCAAAAACAAAAACAAAATAATCAATGGAATATATTCATCAGTGATGGGATTCAAAAATTTTTACTACCGGTTCTGTGGGCCTGGCTTGGTGAGCATGGCTTGGCTTGGTGGGTGTGGCAGGGGAAGGATACTGTGAAATCTCCATTTCCTCCCCACTCCAGGAGAAGGTTACTGCAAAATCCCCATTTCCTCCTGATCAGCTGGGACTCGGGAAGCAGATAGTAGATGGGGGCGAGGCCAGCTAGGTGGTATTTACCGGTTCTCCAAACTACTCAAAATTTCCTCTACCGATTCTCCAAAACTGGTCAGAACCTGCTGAATACCACCTCTGTTATTAACCCAAAACACAATGTAATAATGTCCAAACCATAGTTATACACTCAACCATTATACCCAACTTATCCAACACGCTGCCCTATATTACTGAATATAGTGTTTGTAATTATGTGCCATATAAATCTCTATTTGTATGTACATTAAAACAGCAAATTTTAACGTGGGCCTGATCTGAAACAGCATCAAATCCATCTGTTCAAGCCATTTATCTTTGAATTGGGATGTTGATTGCAAATAGTTTACTCCCAAAAATGTCTTCAGGGGAATCATAAAAGCCAAGATGGTACCCACAATCATTTGATTGCAGACCCATCTCATGTTATTGAAGCCTCATTATGATGCATGTCAAAAGGATGGGACTTTTTACTAAACAATTTTCTGTTTATAATTTATAAGGAAGTTATGATGACATAAATATATTATAGTCAGGCAGAAATCTGCAGAAGCTGAATTGTGAATTTCCCCCCCTTTAATAGGCCTAGAAACTTGGATAAACAGAAGTTCATCTGGTTTTTATTTTAAAATAGGTGAATATGCTATACTTTTTGTTCTGAAGCACTGCCACTCTTAACATTAGCTTACTGAGACTTTGTAAGTTAGAGGTGAACTTACCGTGAATAAGCCCACAGTCAGTTTAAATCTGAAGTTGTAAGCTCCAATAACCCCGAGGTTCTCCCTTAATCATGCAACTTCGGTTTTATCTAGTTTCCAGCCCAATATTTAACTTGTCTTCTATTCTTCCGAATTTAAGGTTGTTCTCCTGCTTAAAGTGACATGTTCCTGCCACAACAACAAGCAGTGTAAAATATATGCAATCATGCAGTTTCTTTTCAGATGTTAGAATACTTTTAAAAAACCAACACCATTTCAGAATGGAAGGAGTAGAAACACCATTTGGATGAGGCAAGAAGAGCTTTGAGCAGATATAAGATAAAGAAAGGAACACGGTGGCTCAGTGGCTAAGACACTGAGCTTGTCGATCAGAAAGGTTGGCAGTTCAGCAGTTCGAATCCCTAGCGCTGCATAAGGGAGTGAGCTCCCATTATTTGTCCCAGCTTCTGCCAACCTAGCCGTTTGAAAGCATGTGAAAATGCAAGTAGAAAAATAGGGACTATCTTTGGTGGGAAGGTAACAGCGTTCTGTGCGCCTTCGGCATTTAGTCATGCTGGCCACATGACCACTGTCATTGGACAGTGCTGACTCTTTGACTTTGAAACAGAGATGAGCACCACCCTCTAGAGTCCAGAACGACTAGCACATATATGCAACGGGAACCTTTACCTTTACCTAAGATAAAGAAGCAAAGTAGTCAGCTAGAAAGAAGACAAATGCATTCCTAAACAGTATGCATGATAAAGAGATACAAAGTAAAATACAAAGGGGTGAATTTGGCAGTGGTTCTGCATGGCCACCACTCAAACTCTTCTTATTTGCTGCAGTTCAGATCTTTTAATAAAGAAAAACCTGATTCTTCACAAGTGTCCCTGGGATCTTCTTTCCTGGCTTGAAAACTAACATAAAGAGTTATTTTTCCAACACAGAAAAAAAAATCAGGTTGACCTGCTTCTCAGTGCTGCTTACATGTCAGAAGGTTCATAGTGATTACTGATTGGGTAATGAAATATCTCCATATGAACAACCATTCTTGGAGAGCACCAAGCGCTCCACAGGTCAACCTTGACTACATATATTTCCTTCTGTTGAAGATTGGATAAAGCAAGTATAGATGTAGTGGTTTTTCCTTACCATCAACTGGCTTTATCTTGCCCTTCTCATCCTAAATACTGAAACATTTATAATCTTCTAGAACGTGTACCAAAAATTGAATCCCTTCCTTCTGGTGACTTTAATCGGGGTATTATTCCTTTATTGATAAGTGGTCCACATCGGTCTGGTTCACAGAGCTTTGGAGTACAGTCATTTGTAGATTACAGTTAAAGTTCTCTTATAATGTGCTGAAAATAAGTCTGCTCAAACTTCACCAGCCTATTCAGTTGTGAAATTAAAGGTCAGCAGCCCGAGTCAAAACAGAAATAAAATAAATAGGAGGTTGCACAGAATTAGTTTCCTGGTCTCGCACTGCCTCTGAAGTTACTCTGAAGAGGCAAAAGTGGTTTTCTAAAGCATGTCAGAGAAAGAGTAGTGGTAGGGAAGAAATGTTTCCCCCCCCCATCATTTATAGCGGTTCTTCCCATTAATTAATGTCAAATGACAGTATAGTTTGTATACAGATATGAATTTTGGAGATACATAATAAAGCCAAGTCATAGTGATTATTATTTTTTTCATAGCAGGAATGTTTAGCTGATATTTTCTAAGAACTGTGTTTCTTGCTGCAATTTTATAAAGAATACATTAATGGGAATTTAAAAAAAATCTTGGCAACTGAACTGCAACACTGACTGTTGTACTGACCTATTCTCATTTATTCACTGGCTTCGTGCCTATGGCACAGACAGAACTCATGGTCTCCTGATTTCTAGTCTCGTGCCTTTAACCACTACACCAACTGGTTGTCAATCAAGAGCAATATCCTCCAAAATCTATGTGCCAGAGTTGCTGTCAATATTTTGCACCCACATTTAAGGAAATTGATAATAGCTTGCATTTCTATTAGCATAATTAGCATAATTCCTTCCAGCCTTCCAATTCATTTATCTAAACTCATTGAAGGAGGTTAGGAAAATCATATTTTAAAAGACCTTACTACAGACCTCTGGAAGTACTGGGTCAAAAAACTTAATATATGTCTTATATTCCTAAATGGGATAAAAACCTAGGCCCGGAGCTCTTCCTCGTTTCATAGATTTACTGCAGTCATACTGCAGTAGACAACCTGATAATTTCTTGGAAATAACTAAATTACATAAAGTGTATTAATTTCCTCTTCCATTACAGTTGAGTCAGTATTGTACAACTGACTCAGTATTGTACTGTTGAGAGCACACATTAAAATTGTTGACTTGAGTCAGAGTATTATAATAATTGAGTTATTGCAATTGCATTAGCCTAGCTGCCAAGTCTACTTTGCCATGTTGCCAGATCTTTCACCTCCTCCCAGTATCTTTGCTTCATATGAATGAATGAGTGTTCAGTTTCAATTTAAAGAATTAAGTTCCTATTTCAGGGGGAAAATAGTATTTCTTTGTTTCCATGTTTCTAAATGTAATAGATTTTGTCCCAAGGTGCTTTCTTAAGAGGCAACTGGACTTTCTGGTTTTTCTTTGAAGACATTTCACTTCTCATCCAAGAAGCGAACATCTCATCCTTCTTGCATGAGAAGTGAAATATCTTCCAAGAAAAACCAGAAAGTCCAGTTGCCTCTTTAAAAAGCACCTTTGGGACAACCATGACCTGGATGACTGAGAATCTCCATATACGTAATAGATTTTGCTTTCTGGATAGATCAGAGAATTCAGTAGCATTTTGTTTACTGAGTACTGTATGCTCAGTACTGTATATTTGCAGTAGTAGAACTAAGCTCATAAAGTTGTTGGAAGCCTCTCCCTGTTCTCCCGGAAGGCTCCAAGATTTACTGCCGCTATCTTCTCCCTCTGAGTTAGTGGCTTGGCAGTTGTTGCTGCCATTATCTGTCTTCCACAGGGTTTACTTGGTGCCCACCCCATTAACATTAACTCTACTAGGAGAGACAAATAGGTCTTCTACAGGCTATGTGTCTAGTGGCAAAAAGAAAGAAAAAAATACGATAAAAATGAAGTAAGTTTAGTCTCACTTCCATATCCTGCACAATGGTGCATGGGTCTAAACAAATCAGTACCTTATCCTACTCCTTTGGGAGATAGATCAATCTTCACAAGGTATAAATAGAATAAATAAATAGAAACAAACTTCTTTTTCACCAATAAGGAAAAGAGAAAATGTAAAGGTAATCTATAGTGAGCTTAGGCTAATTACATTTATCCTAAACTAAAGGAGCTCTTATAGATTCCAAACTGCATGAAAGCTCATACTTTATTCAGAATGGTGTAGAGAATAACATTCGTGATAATAATTATCTCATACAGGAAGAGAGGGAGGGAGGGAGGAGAGACAAACAAGAAAGAAAGAAAGAAAGAAAGAAAGAAAGAAAGAAAGAAAGAAAGAAAGAAAGAAAGAAAGAAAGAAAGAAAGAGAAAGAAGGAAGGAAGGGAGGAAGGAAGGAAGGAAGGAAGGAAGGAAGGAAGGAAGGAAGGAAGGAAGGAAGGAAGGAAGGCGGCGGAGGGCGGGGGGAGGGAGGAAGGAAGGAATAAAATATTTCTAGCTAAAAACATTTTTACAGACATATCTTTTCTGAAATATTTTCCTTCTTTCTCATCTCCTGTATCTACCCCGCCCCCCCCCAAAAAAAAGTCTGAGAATTCCAGCAAGTTAATTCTGAGGCTTCTGTTGAGATGCAATGTGCCCTGTTTCTACAAGGTCTCTTCCAACTCTGTTAATCGGTTAAACTCTTGTCTTTAAAAGCAAGCCATTTTCCCCCCTCTTTAGCAGAAGGGGAAGGATTTGAGCGTTCTCACTTTGTACCCAACCCAAAGCATGTAATTGTCCTTCAGACAGATGTTGATTCCCAGTAGATGACTATGACTGAAATGCAGCATTGTGGAAATAGGCTAGCTACTCATCATTCATCTTCACATTCATTTCAAAATGCAATAAAGGTTCTCAGAAAATCACATGAATCACAGGGGGAGGGGGAAGTGTTTCCACCACACGCTAACTCTGCTAAATGGCTTGCCCAGAAAACTCCCGGCCCCCATTTCATTTCTTGACCATTCCATTGTGCTTGCCAATCATTGCAACAATATTGTCTGAGACAAAAGTTACAGAGTGCTTTTGGCAGAAGCCTCAATCAAAGAGGCTTTGATTCAAAGATTGTTACAATTATTTTCATCATCATCTTGGTTTATTGTGAACATGGCCAGAAAGTTAAGTTCTAACTGGGGGTTGGGGAAAATTTTCAAAGGTGATAACTTCGGGGGGGGGGGGAGAGTTGTCAGAACTGCGATCTGAAAAAAATGCTCTAGAATCTTGTGTGATAATTGGTTTTAGATAGCAACTATGTTTTCTTTCCAAGAAATGACTAACTCATTGGCTCTTCTTCTTCTTCTTCTCTTTTAAAATTTCCTAACTATTTTGCTATCTGGAAACTTCTGCCTAAAGGTTTACTGGAACTGCATTCACCACAATTGATAAATTGTGGCTCCGGGGAAGGGAAATGTGCCTTTAAATAAGAGTTTAAAGTTATAAACTTCATAAATATATAATTATGTTTTCATTCCTCTGTGACTAGATAAAGACTGACCAGCATTCAAGGTTTTAAATAAACTTTTTAAATATTTTCTCATATTTGTCCTGAATTTGACAGTAGCAATCCCTTTATATCATAAATACCACCACGTGATATTGAGAAACTGGAGAGACACACTTCATGAAAGGTGTGTGTGTTTTGTTTCATTGTGTAGCATGTGAGGAAGTGAATGTAATTTCATAATACCCTGCTTACCCTGCTTACAAACCTATAAACACAGACCCCACCACCTACCCGGAAAAAACCACCAAATCCAAAATAAAAGCCTCTGCCATCAGTGAAGAGATCCAGCAAAGAATCATCCCCAGAGAGAAATCTTCCAGGTGCCCCAAGCTCTATGGCCTCCCCAAGATACACAAAGAAGGGATACCACTCAGACCCATAGTCAGCTCCATAGGCTCACCTCTACAGAATCTTGCCAAATTCCTCACCAAACAACTCCAACCCTACGCAGAATCCATCACCTCACAAGTACAAAACTCACTCCACTTCATAGAAACAATAAAGAAACAAAACCTACAACCCAGCGACCTACTCGTGAGTTTCGATGTCATATCCCTCTTCACCCAAGTGCCTATAAAAGAAGCCTTGACAGCCATCCAGAACAAACATAACCCCCCTAAACACATCCTGGACCTGACCAACTACTGCCTAACCAAAACATACTTCATCCATAATGGACAAAGATACAAACAGATAGAAGGAGCACCCATGGGATCACCCCTCTCACCTGTCATTGCAAACTTATACATGGAACATTTTGAAACCAACGCCTTAGACAAATCTGAACACAAACCCAAACTCTGGCTTAGATATGTTGATGACACTTTTGTGATTTGGCCACACGGGAAAGAAAAACTGGACAACTTCCTCACACATCTCAACAGTCTACACCCCAAAATACAATTCACCATGGAAATAGAAGCAAACAACCAACTTCCCTTTCTGGATGTCCTAATCTACAAAAAACCCAATGGCTCCCTAGGACACACCATCTACCAGAAAAAAACACACACCAACCGCTACTTAAATGCACAATCCCATCACCACCCTGCACAGATCAACTCTGTAGGCAAGACCCTCATCTCCAGAACCAAACGCCTAGCCGACAAAGACCACCTGAAAACTGAATTACACAAACTCACAAATGTATTAATCTCCAACGGATTCCAAAGAAAAACAATCACCAACCTAATCCAAAAGGAGACTCCCCCCAAAAACCAAGACACAGAACAGGACAATGGCATCGCCCTCCTCCCTTACATCAAAGGCACCACAGATAAAATCAGCAAAATTCTCCACAAGCACAATATCAAAACAGCCTTCACCACTGACCAAAAAATAGCCAACATCTTAAGAAACCCCAAAGACAAAATCCAGCTAGAAAACCAAGGAGTCTACGAAATACCATGCAAATCTGCCCGGCAACATATATAGGACAAACAAACAGGAGGATAAATGCAAGCATCACAGAACACAAGAACGCAGTAAGAAAAACGGGACATGAAATCAACTTTGAAGGAGCCAGGTTAATCTCCAAAACAGAACACCTCAACAAGAGAATAATTATGGAAGCCATCGAAATAGAGAAACACCCCCACAACATGAATAAACATGATGATACCTCCCACCTACCAAACATCTGGAAACCAGCCCTAGCCAACAAACGAACACCACCCACCACCCAAGCCGTCACAATACAAAACAACAATGCACACACAGCCAGCACCAATCAGCACCAATCTACCAATCATGATACAACCACACAACCAATCACTCCACTTACTGAAACAAAGCCAGCACCCCATCCCCTCCCACCAAGATTTACAGAAAGACGGCAGCTCTGATCCCATTTTAAGCCCAAGACTGAAGATGGCAAATGAGATAGAATATATATATATATATATATATATATATATATATATATATATATATATATATATATATATATATATATATATATATATATATATATATATATATATATATATATATATATATATATATATATATATATATATATATCAAATATATATATTTGTATGTGTCTAAAGGGAGATTGTATTTATTTGTATTTAAACTGTTTCACTATTTAAAAATCCCCAAACTAAAATTAAAAATAATCCAGTACAAACAAAGAACCCTAAGGCAATACATTATAATTCACAATGAACACATACATAATGAGCTCCCCTAACATTTTGACCTTAACACCTGGGGGAAAAAATAGGCTGCAAGAATCTTCCAGAAGGCCAAGGGGGTCGGTGCCCTCCAAATCTCAGGGGGAAGGCTGTTATACAGAGCAGGCAGAGCGACAGAGAAGGCATGCCTCTGTAGTCCTGAAAGGCAGCCTTTTTAATAGATGGGACTGGAGCATTCCCACCTTGTCAGATATGGTGCAACAGTCAGAGAGATAATCCTGCAAGTAACCTGGTTATGTGCTATGCAGGACTTCAAAGCACCCTGAATAACACCTGGAAGCATCCTGAAAGCCAATGCAGTTTGTACAGCATTTACACTCCTGTGCAATTTAGTTTACCAATCTATTTGCCATTGGTGTCAGTTTTATCAGAAGCCCATTCTACCCTGTTTTTTTTGTAAAAATGAAAGTTTGCACACAATTTGAATATATTTCCCTTTCTAAATATACATGTTGTATGCAACTTTAAATTAAGAACTATGTTTCAAAATTCAAATAAGTGTGAACACTAGGAAAAAAATAACTTTGTTCAATCCATATAATAGTTTTATGAAAGGAAATTCTATCTCTCCACTACCTGTTTATTCTGTTGTAACATTGTGCAAATGAATGTCAAATATAATTTCATTGCACCTTAGGTTGTAAAAAAAAAAAGATCTCTACAGTCTTAATGTTTTTATTTTCCTCTTTGAGGTTGAATATGCTGATTCACAAATGGAAGCAATTAATAGACTCTGTGAAACATAGCACAACAGGGCCCCGGAGTTTCAAACTCAGTGGCTACTAATTACAGGACATCTTGTTCTGTCTCACATAAATACATCTTGCATAATCTGTCATGATTAGCTGCCTTTATGACAAACACGCCAGGAATTACACAGAGAAGTGGGCTTGATAAAGTAGTTTAGACCACTGATGGAAGCGTGGATAATAAAATAAGGCAAACCATATAATTTCTTAACAATCAATTGCTTAATAATAAAATATTATTTCTTCCAATCAATACTACCACTTGTGGAAATCTTTGAATACCAAATACTGAAGTGAGAAAGCAGATGGCAAAAAAAATGAAGCTCATACCTCTTCGTTCCAAAAGCTTATGTCATAGTCTGTAAGCCCTGGAAAGTATTTGAGCTCTACCCAGAAACTGGTCAGTCAGCCAAATCGATTTCCCTGTTGTCTTTGTTCTCAAGAACTCCAAATTGGTCGGTCCCGACATCTGTCTCAGTCCATCTTCTTTTCATCTCTGCATTTTTAACATGTCATCATCGACAGTTAGTATGTCCAAACCTAAGTCAAAACAAACTGCAAACATAGCTATTT
The DNA here is from genome assembly GCF_964273705.1 of Natrix helvetica. Taxonomy (NCBI): domain Eukaryota; kingdom Metazoa; phylum Chordata; class Lepidosauria; order Squamata; family Natricidae; genus Natrix; species Natrix helvetica. The sequence goes on from NC_138548.1 coordinate 251,590,067, forward strand.
GCTTTTAAAATTTCCTCCTTCATACACACACAGACACACTGTTTTAAAACTCTTTCTTGAAGGACTAGTTGGTAAAAAAAATACTGTGTTGTTTGAAAAAAGGGATTCTAGAAGCAGAAGCAATTTTCAGAAAGATATGGCAGAGCTGAAATGCATGACATGATTGGAATTTGCACTCATGGTATGTGCTACTACAAAATGCATCTGCTGGTTTTTCTTGCATGCGAGCTTTAGCACTTAATGTCATGGTCTGTGATGGGAATATGATGTAGCAGCCTCAAGAATGTATTGGATATTTTTTTGGGTAAGCCCACCTTTTCCAGAAATTTAACAGGTTTGAAAAAGGGGCCCTCATGATAGAAACGCAACTTAGGAAGCTGCCTTACACTGAGTCGCAGTTTTGATCCCCCAGGCCTAAAATAGGCACCATTGTGCTCCCAAGGGTTCAGATTGGGATCTTTCCCAGCTATTACTTTAATCAGAAATTAATCTGGAATTTTCTGTATATGTTAAATTGTGACTCTTCCTTCAGGTTGGAAACACTGTTCGTAATTCTTCCAAGAGCTGCACTGGAAATGAGGACAAGCAAAGATCCTGCACCTGCCCAGGGTTTGGCGCTCACATAACCTTCACAGTATTAATCAGCCATTTTTTTAATCAGCTAAGTACAATTTAGAATCTTAGTCTTTTTTAAATTATTTATTTATTTAAATCTATCTGACTCCAATAGATTATAGGCAGCATTCAAAATTAAGGAAAACATTTTTAAAAAGCATTGAGAATCACAAACAATTCAGAGGACAGCAGAAACAACAAAGCCAAACAGGGGCCATTGAACAAATAATAAACACCAACCCAGTGCTGAAATCCTCTGAAATCTACTGGTTCAGTTATCTGCTGCCGAATGTGTGCTTTGCCTGCCTGAGGCGCACTCGCCCAGCACTAAAAAAGGAACATTTTGAAGCCTTCCAAGTATGCAAAGGTAAGTAGAACAGTGATGGGGAGAATCCTCTGTCCACACAATTTAGATTAGCTAGAAAGCAGGAAATCCGACGATTCTAGCTAATATAAATCGCGTGTCACAGCTGATTATCAGAAATACCAGTTCGCCCAAACGGTAGCATTTTTTTTACTACCGGTCCAGATAGTAAAAGGCAAACTGGTAGTATTTCACCCCTGCACCAACCCCGGGACTGGATCAAAGGCAGGTTTCCAAACTTTTCTGAACACCTTGATTAAGGGCATTCCTCATTTCTGGGGTGATGCTGTTAGGATGCCACAAAAGGTTTTCCAGGTCCCTCAAGATGGCAGTGTTTAATGGAGGGCACCTGGAATGCCCCCACTCTGCTGGAATGTACTGGGTGGGAGAAGCAGTTGGGGGATAAATACTTGCTCAACAATTTAGGCTTCTGCCATGCAGAGCTTTATACGTAATAACCAGAACTTTGAATTACACTTTATTATTATTATTATTTATTATTTATTAGCGTTTATATACCGCCCCCTCTCCCGAAAGGGACTCGGGGCGGTGTACAGTCCGTATCAAAAATACAACAAATTAAAACATAGTAATAACTACATAAATACGTATATGAGAGGAGGATAAAATATGCCAAACTGTACAGCTAAATAAATAAATTGAAATGTACAAAATTTAAAATCCCAATATCATATCAGGTTAAATTTAAAAATATCCCTCTAAAAACCAGTAAGAATGTGTATGCCAGGAGGTAGACGTTATAAATTATGCCAGACCAACCAGTTGGAACAGGTGTGTCTTCAGTTTCTGTCGGAAGGAGCGGAGATCAGTAGTGGTTCTAATGTCGGGGGGGAGGTCATTCCAGAGGGTTGGGCCCATCACTACTCCTCGGTGTCGCCCGTTGGCATTGCCTCGTGGACGGCACCAGGAGAAGGCCCTCCCTGTGAGAGCGAATTGGCCGCAGGGATGTATGTGGGAGGATGCGATCCCGCAGGTAGCTAGGCCCTATGCCATGGAGCGCTTTAAAGATGGTGATCAGAACCTTGAAACGCACCCGAAAGACTACAGGCAGCCAGTGCAGCTCGCGCAGGAGAGGTGTTACGTGGGAGTACCTAGTACTCCCCATGACTACCCGCGCGGCTGCGTTCTGGACTAGCTGCAGTCTTTGGGCGCGTCCCAAGGGAAGCCCCATGTAGAGAGCCAACCAGCAACCAATACAGCTCATATAGCAGTGGTGACACATAGGTGTGCCAAGAGGTGCCTGTTACTGCTCAGGCGGTTACACGGGTTGTTGGAAGTGGCAAGAAGTTATGAGAATATGCTCGTTTAATGACTCATGATCCTCACTTACAACAGGGACTGCAGGGATGCTGTGGCTAACAGTATAATTTAGAGATAGATATTCACGTCCCAATTGCCATCAGAACTCAAGGACTATCCATATTTGAGATACGCAGCTATTTAAATATGATGAATAAATTCATAAATAATACAGTCTTTGCAATACTGAATCTCCTACTGAACAAATTTAAGCTTTTGGAAGCACTAGAATTTAATACTCTTTATAGCAATGGCACTTAGACTTATATACTGCTTCATAATGCTTTACAGCATTCTCTGAGTGGTTTAGAAATGTCATCATATTGCCCTCAACAATCTGGGTCCTCATTTTACCTACCTTGGAAGGATGGAAGGCTGAATCAACTTTGAGCCAATCTAGATCGAACTCCTGGCTGTGGACCTGCAATACTGCATTCTAACCACTGCCCCATCACAGCTCCCGGAATTATAAATGATTTCGGGTATTGTGACTGCTAAAACACCCACCCCAACATCTGGACACCTTCTATCTGAAAATTCTGCACTGCTTGCTAATAAGGTTCCTACTCTCCTCCATCATATATTTTGCCTTCCTGGAAAGCCAGTTACTGTAGCTTTGACACTCTAAATTTCACCCACTGTGAAATTGCACAGCCTATGGTGTTAACACTCACCTTGGTATGCCTACAGAGAATATCTCATGGGCCCCAATCTCCAAAAAAGAAATAAAATGTGGGGACTTGGGAAGAACATTTTGAATCTTCTCCTAAGAGACATGCAATTAAGTTTGCCCAGCAAGGTACCGATCAGGTGCAGGATAACTGCAGAAGAAGAAAATGTGAAATGGCACACCTGTAGAGTTTTGAAAGGAAGAAAGGAGTGTTTGAAATGACTAATTGCAGAATTCAGGCTAGCTTCTTTTGCCACACTTTTATGTCTGTCAAAAAAGCACCTCTTTGTAGTAAGTGACAATAAATGAAACATTCAAAAACAAAATTTATTGGATTATAAAACGCCTAGTTAATAAAACAAATCCAGCTGGGCAAATGATGTCTTTTATGGAACAGGTTAATCTTAGCAGAATACTAACAAGTAAAATTATTTAGCTGCCTTTGGGTGCTATACAATATACATTAATTTGTAAATTAGCCGTGCATTCTGAATAATCCATTATTATATATAAAAATGTAAGCACATTAAGCATTATTTGGAATTTTTACAACAAAGGAACTCCATAGTATTGTTGGTCGAGTAAAATTGTCATTGTTTACCAAATAAAATTGTATGTGGTTTTTTTTTTTTTAATGTTAGATTATGGTGTATTCACAAATCAGAAAGTCTCTGTGTAAACACCATATGGAGACACTGATTGGTTCAAGATGGAAAAAGGATTATGGCAAGGTTGCATTATTTCACCTTTCTTATTCAACCTGCATGCCAAAATGATCATGAGGAATCTGGAACTTGAAGAATAAAAAATCAGAGTAAAGACTGGAAGATGGAGCATCAACAATCTTTGTTATCCTGACAACACAACTCTCCTCTCAGAAACCAAAGAAAGCCTTAAACATCTGATCAAAAGAATGGAATTAGGAATTGGTCCTCTTCCTGAACATCAAAAAAACCCAAGTTCATGACCACTTTAAGGGATGAAAATGTCAAAATAACAACTGAGAGTGAAGAGATCAAACGTGTGCAAGAATTTGCTTTCCTGGTATCACAGGTTGATTAAAGCACTGAATGCCGTCCAGAAATAAAGCATCAAATTGCACAGGGTTGCATAGAAATGATGAGCTGGATCAAGTATAGAAAACAAGGATATCAACCTGCCAAGTAAATGCAACTAAATGCAGATTAATCCATGTTGTTGTGTTTCCCATAGCTATATATGATGGTAAAAGATGACAATGAGAAAAAACTAGACCAGAGAAAAATAAATTTGTTCAAGCTGAAGTGTTGGAGATTTCTCCTGCGCATTCATTTGACAGCAAAAATGACAAACAAGCAAGTACTGGAGCATATTAAACTAAGCATATTTTTGGAAAGCAAAATTACAAAATTCTGCTTTACTAATTTCAGCCATGTCATGCAATTAAACTCACTGGAAAAGTTATGCTTGGGATGTAGTCACTATGCTTTTTGGTGACCTTGTTTCCTTTTGCTGCACCATCAAAGCTGATACAGCCATAACATAAAACAACTGAAAGAACTTGTACAAGTTTGGAGATGGTGGAGAAAGCTGGTCCATAGAATGACCATGAACAGGACACAAATGAATGGATAGCATCCTCAGAGTGTTGCAGTACAGTCTTACGTATACTTAAAGTTAATGCCAAATCTTTCTTATTTAAATAATTACCATCTATTTCTTTTTAAGAAATAAGACAGAGAAATGAGAACATACAGTAAGCCAATGGTTTTAAAATAAGTACAACATATAGATCAGCTTCTGATTAAGAATATGAAAATATTTACTGTAAACAATGTAGAACAGGCAAAATATGGTTTCACTCTTTAGGAAAAATGGAAATAAAATTATGTTCTTTTGATATAACAAAATGGATACAAGTAATGAAATCGCCCTTTCTCTGGAGATCTTAAATCAGAGCTACAGGAAAAAGGGAACTGAATCCGACAGATGGAGAGCTAGAGAAAAGTGAAGCTCTTTACCTGCACCAGGTAAATTGCTGTAAATAATTACATGTCTTATCTAAGCAAAAAAGAGCATGAATGTATCAGATTTCCTCTGTGATGCTGGATTATGAAAAAGAGAGATATTTTTGGTAATTGTATGTGAAATGCAACTTTCCTATTATGGTTTGGCTTAAAGAAAACAGGAGTCTTGGACACAAATAGGAATTTGGAAGAGAAAGAAGTTTTGCTCATTGCCTGTGCAGCAAAAAAAATGTAGCAGATTACATAATTCCAATAGTTTCCAAAGAGATGGCCATTATTATTTTGTTCTTTCCATTAACAGATTATTAATGTTTTATTTGAATCCATTCTTAAAATTGTGCCTGCGGGTTCAAACACTTTTATTGCTGAAATGACAAAATAGGGATAATTTGATTGCTCTCATTTTAAATAAATACTGTTCTTGACAGCCTAGGAGCCTTCCAATAATTTAAAAAGCTAAAAAAAATTATATATGACAGCACTACATCCTGAAAACTGTATTACACAGAAATAATTGAAAAACAGTGCACCCACTAAATTAACTTTTTAGCAGATGAGTCAATGGGCAACAATTCATTCATTTTAAAATATTCTCATCTGGAATTCCATAATTTTTTTTTCCAGATATTTCTGGCTTGAATATTGAGTTTTCTAAAATTATCTAAAACTATCAATTTAAATGACAGAAAATGTCTACAAAATTTCTGATTAGCCAACTGAAAGAAAGAAAATTAAAACCATATGACATATGTTATACATGTGTAGTACATACACACACATTGTACACACATTAATAAATAAAATCCACTAGCACGGTTGTTGGTTTTACCAAGGGCCACATGATTGCAAGGACCTCTTTTATGCTCAGGTAATCATTTTACAGCAATTTTTCCAATCTGAACAGTCGCATCTCAGGGAAGATGTCAAAAGTGGCAAGTTTATAGTTACAGCATAGAAATTGAAGCCCACTACCTTCTACGTGCGTCAATGTTGCATACATATACAGAAAAATAGGGGTTCAATTACAATATGAAATACAAAATATGAAATGAAACAACAAAATTAATACAATTAAAATGAAACTCGAAAGTTAAAATCAAGGTAAGTAAAGTATTATTGAAATTATGGCTTAGATATCTATGCTGAACTAATCACAAGGGTCTTGGTCTATCTTTTAGTTATGTTATTAAAAAACACAAACATCTATACACATTAGATCATTATGACTTTGATTCTTAATTGGACTTTAGTTAACAGGTAAAATCAAATGCACTTTTACAGCACTGAAAAAAAGTTTATCCAGTTTTCTTTTAAAACTGTATAATTTCCCATAATTTCATGCTCCAGGTAATCCCCCACTGCGCTACTATGAATTTCCAGACAAGACTTTGATTTCATCCTCTCCTTAATTAAATGAGGATCTTAACAGTTTTTTAGTCAATTCTACCCCATGGGAATGAATGAGACTACTGAAAAAAACAAAACAAGCACATGATGTGCTTGAGGTCGAACATCATGCCAGATTGTTCCAAAATGTTTTAGGTATTCCTTGTGCCACAAAGGAGCATAGAGCTATCAGAATATTAAGACAATGTTCATAAATCTTTGTGTTTGAGTATATGTATGTCTGTGAGTAATTATTCTAGGCTTTAATCTTTAGATTCCCTGCCATCCTTTTCCATGTTCTAACCATTTTTTTTTCTCCATAGTTTTACAATACAGGTAGTCCTCAACTTACAACTACAATTGAGCCCAAAATTTCTGTTGTTAAATAAGACATTTGCTAAGTGAATGTTGCCCTGTTTTACGACATTTCTTGTCGCAGTTGTTAAGTGGTTTCCTGCAGTTGATAAGTTAGTCACATGGTTGTGAAGTGAATCTGGCTTCCCCACTGACTTTTTTGTCAGAAGATTGCAAAAGGGGATCACATAACCCTGGGACACTGCAACCGTCATAAGTATGAACCAGTTGGCAAGCATCTGAATTCTGATCACATGATTATGGGTATGCTGCAAAGGTTGCAACTGTGAAAAACGGTCATAAGTCACTTTTTTCAGTGCTGTTGTTACTTTGAGTGGTCATTAAATGAGCTGTTGGGAGTCAAGGACTACCTGTAATACCATTAATGTTCAATTTAGCCAATACTGTAGATTTTAATGATTTTACATTCTGTTAGTCACTTGTATTATGGTGGTTTAGCCATTTTTTAGCACAATGGTTTTATACCAGTATGTCAATCACATAGATTTATATTCATAGTTGATGTTGTAACACAAATTCATTTATAAACTTAATGGAATATGGCAGTTAAAGCGTAACAATTGTTCAAAAGAAGCAGAAGTATTGAAAGTGAGAAGAAATGCACTAGCTGTCAAAATATTCATTCTTTCTCGAAATCACAGAGAATGGATTTAGAAGTAGGGAGCATTTGGACTAAAGTAAGTGGCAGAGCAAATAAAAGCAATCATTTTGTTCTACTGTCATCCAACTAATGAGTGCCTAATGACTTACAGAAGCACTTTTTCACTTCGTTCCAAGAGACCTGAAGAGTGATGGGAGACTTTTGTCATATCACCCTTTGTTGACAAACACCCTGCCAAACCTAATGATTGTAAGAAAACCTTATTCTATTCTGAAGGCATTTTTTCCCCTCAATCACAGAAATCATATGAAGATCAGCTTCCTTGACCTGATATTACATAGGGAAGATTTGGTTGAAGTTTTGGTTGAAATAGTAGGAAACTACACATAAAATTGAATATTTCCTTTAAGACAAATTAAATCTAGGCATAGTCAAATTACTATCTTGGACTTTAAAAATTGATTTTAAGAAACTTGGCACACTAATAAGTACTTAGGCTGAGAGAAGCTATAATAGGATGCTGGAAATGCACTTTGAGCCTGAATCAAGAGATGAATATTTTCCAAATCTTTGAGAAGCATTTTTTAAAAATTATTTTGTTTGGTCAGATTCCACTTTGGTAATCATAATATTTGGTTCTAGTCTGAAGACTATGAGGGACTGATTCCAAAATAAAAAAGTGTCATGGGGAAAACTTGGCTAATTAAAGTGGCTTTAAAAATTGCTAACGGCAGAACTCAGTCCTAAGGTTTCTTTTGGACAGCATATACCCTTTAAGGTTTGAAAATTCCAAGATTGTCCTTATGAGCATAAGGGATATAGATTTTGAAACTAATCTAAGCCTGGTATTTAATCCCATCATCTATGGGTTTGTTTTTTTCAAATGGGCATTTGCCATCTGCCTGCCTTTTCTCCTTTCCAGTTCTGAAATTTTGCCTTCACCTTGGTAGATTGGAGACACTTCCCTCTGCATTCCTGTGGGTCATTATAAAAACACTCCCTTATATCAGTACACATGCCTGTGAGGGGACATCTCTATAGAGCTCCTCTGACACATGCTACTCTGCTTCTTTCTTCATAAGGAATCTCATTGTCTTTTCCATGCTGAAAAACTATTGGCAGAGAGGATGATGCTTATTTGTCAAATCTTCTGTATGAACCAAGCCTTTGGTGTATCGCTCAGGCTGCTTGATTTTGTTCTTCTATTTGTTCTGTAAGTTTATGAAGACAAGTATCAATGTTGATCATTCATTATTTTTAATATTCTTTTATTGCATTGTATGAATAGTTTTATTTACAACTACAGATTTTATACATATTTGATGCATATTGTGCTACATTGTTTGCTGTAAGACTGTTAGAAACAATACACACATATCTTATCATTTGTCCATCCATCCATCCATCCACCCACTCATCTGATAGAAACAGGAAGCTTAATATAAATCAGCCTGGAAATTTACTCCTAAACTTTTCAAGATTGTTTACAAGCTGGCAAATCAACTCTAGTAATCCTACATAATAATTCTGAAGGATGTTTTATTGTAGATTGTGACATCTCTCAAAAGAAAGAAAAGGAAGTTTTCCCATCAGAAATGACAAACCATATGAACATCTACAAAGCAACAAATAAAAACAAGTAATTGGGGATTTGTTAGAAAAAGAGCATAGCAATTAAGGAATAATTTATGACATGTTTTTTAAACAGCAATGCAATTATAGTCTACTTCTCATGTTTCTTATGTGATAATTAATACTTTCAACTGACCTCTGCGTTTTGTGATTTAGAGACTTATAATGCATGCAACACAGATGTTTTACTTTTGTTTGGTTTTTAACTTGGAGGCTTAGTGGATTACGAAGACAGTAGCTGATGACAGCTTTATAAATAAAACTATGGAGCAGGAGTTCAGTTCATAACTACCCTTTGTGTTTAAGCTTATCTTCAAACTGCATTAAGAAAAGATCCCAAATTACTCTCTTGCCCAAAGCCCAGGTTTCATTTCATGATTTGTAAAATCAACAAACAGAAACTAATTAATTGCACTGGGGCTTGATTTAAAAAGGTCAGCCTCCAAATATATTTGGAAAAGTTCTTTCAGGGGGTTACTTCATGCAGTTATTCATAAAATTGGGAGTGGGGGGCTATGAGGCAAAGGGAGTTGAGATTGTGTTTTCTCTTCCAGATGACAATGACAACTTTCATTGCTTTGTTCAATTGCCTTTTTTAAAAAAAAATCCTGCAACTCCTCTCTCAAGAATGGATGAGCCCATCTAGTGGGCACAAACAGTGTTTTGGGGGGGAATCAGTAAAAATTAGCTGGTCATTGTGTGCATATTATAATTTTGGTGGAATGGCTTTAGTCCACCTAATGAATCGGTAGCAAGATTTTCATAAAAATGTGCCTTTAGCTTTTGAGAAAATGGACCCATATCCCATATTTTTGGGAGGAAGGGGCCAAAATGGGCATGATGGCACATAAGGCATCATGATATCAGTTTAGCCCTTTCCTAAGTGCATTTGCCATTCATGCTGTTACAAAAAGGGTAGGACATGCCCGGAGATTCTCATTGTACCATGCTGGCACCATTACTCCATGAATGCTGAAGCTCAAAGTTATTGTGAGAGGGGAAGTTTTTCCTAACGTTGTTACTGCTGTTCATAACAACAGACTATATAATTATTTTTCCCCCACATCATACCTGTCCTAAAGCTTACACTATGGGCTTTCATGTCATCGATAAATCTACCGATCAAGGTAGATGTGTTAAGCATATTTGCTTTCAAACACATTTGAAGTAGTGCTTCTTGCTTCAGGGAATTTATTTAAGCAGCAGAAACGTCTGAAAATCTAAGCTGCAGCAAAAATGGTTGCCTCATATGACTTTAAAGCAGGATAGAGAGGCTTAAAACACTGTTGGGAGTGTGGGAAAAGAAATTTCTCATCCCCACTCTTTGAAGGGCTGTATAGGTGGCAGGAATACAAAACTTGTGATTTCATTTCTTGCTTAGCACATCTGTAAGATTTTTAAAGAAATGTCTTAACATACATTACTAGAGAACTGTTCTGACCCCCCCCCCCTCCACGCTTGTGAATAAACCAGAACACAGACTTGGCTGTTTGCCACTGTTTAATTACTGAGATAACAAATCCTTTGGCTGAGGGCCCAGACAACTCACATTCAATAGAGCAACGCAGATAGTTCAAACGAGCAGACATGGCTAGAATACAAAGATGTTCTTAACTACTAATTCGAACAGTTGTTTCCTGCAAATGTCCCCTCCCAACGCCTCACCTATAATCTCTCTTGGGAGGGGCCAATCCACAACCACCTGTGCTAAATCATCTTCTGTGAGTCTGCCTACGGAGTTGCTGCTTCCATTTCTCAGCCCTTCTCAATCTAGCATCAGGGACAAACTGCCTTTGATCCTCCCCACTGTTCCATGCCTCAGGCACCTCCTCGTGGCCAACCAGCCTCTCTGTCCCTGCTCTGAGTCTGAACCCTGCACAGGGTCCTCCACATCATCCAGGGCAGACTCATATGGTTCCTCACTATCCAAATCCATCAGCAGCTCAACCAGATCCTGCTGGGCCACAAGAGAGAACTATTTTGCTAGTTGTTGTTAACTGGCACTCCTGGAGTTACAGGAGAGAGAATAAATATGTGCATTGTATATAGCAAAAATGGGGATGCGGTGGCTCAGTAGCTAAGATGCTGAGCTTGTTGATCAGAACGTTCGGCAGTTTGGCGGTTCTAATCCCTAGTGCTGCGTAGGGCTCCCGTGGGTATTCCATCATACCCACTTGGAGATTTTCAAAAATAAATTGAACAACCATTTAACTGGGATGATATAAGAACTCTTGCCTTGAGCAGGGATTGGACTAGAAGTTCCAATCTGTGGTCCCTTCCAGCCCCATGATTCCATGTTCTATATTCTAAAGTACAGAGAAATGAAAATAATTACAATTTGCCTAATATCATAAATATAATTGTCATTTCTTTTTACCTAGTAAATTTCAATTAGGCAGTTAGTAGCAAAAATAAATGTTTTTGCGTGTCAGCATTATTACCACTATACATCAATTTGACTTAAAGCAGAATATTAGATGAATGGCCGTAAACATATCTGTTCAGGAGTAAGATTAGAAGTAACAGCACAGCCAACACAATACTTATTATTCAACATCTCAGCCAAAATTACGTCTCCGATTTATTTTCAGGTTCTATATTGTTCAATACCATGGCTAGCAAAGCAGTTTCTCATCATATATTCTAATGCTGTATCTATCTACTGATTATTAGATTTTATCCCATATTTATTATTTTATAAGTAACTCAAGGCAGCAAACATATTGAATACTCTTTCTTTCTTCTATTTTCCCAAAAGCAAAACCCCCTGAGATGGATTTTACTGGGAGAGACTGAATGGCCTAAAGACCCCCAGGCAGCTTTCATGACTAAGATCACACTAGAACTCACAGTCACCTGGCTAGCATCTTCCTCACTATTTATTTGTTGTGTAATGAATTGTACGCCGCCCCGAGTCCCTTGGTGGAGAGGGAGCGGCCTATAAATTGGATTAATAAATAAATAAATAAATAACCCTCTACACCAAACTGGCTCTATTGGTTAGATCACTTTTAATAAAGGCACTACACATTTCTAGGAACTGATTTTACCCTATCTCTAAGGCTACACATGTCTCTATCAACCATTCAACACCTGCAAACTAGCACTGATTTGATAAAATTGCCAAAGCCCTATTTCCCATTCTTTGCCATTCTCACAGAATTGCCTTTTCTCACCTCAGAGATGGATAAAACTTGCAATCCGATGAATTCCATCTGTATTAATGATTTTTTCCCCATGAAGAAGGTGAACTGTCATGTCCCACTTCCCTGTTCTAAGTTGTCATTGCATATAGCACAACTGAGGAAAAACCCAAATATTCACTAGCATTGATGGTGTTCGCCTAGTCTGCAAGAACACCAAGATCAGAGAGCACCAAGTTCCCCAAAGATCTAAATACTACTTGGGTGGCTTCCTGTTCTTATAAAGTTTGTTGAGATAACGGACATGACAACGGAAAGAAAGGTGAAAGGTTATCTGGTCATTCATAGAAAAACTTGGATCCTCTCTAATTGGTCAGTTTGAAGCAGAAAATGTGAATTAATTGGCTAGTGTCCATAGTGCTCAGCTATTTGCTAGCTCAGACTGAGTTAATGAATGACCCAAAGTGTTTTCTGCATGTTCCAGCCTCATAAGCATATAAATAGCGCTATGCTTGAAGTATTTGAGATATACAGATGGCGAGGACAAATGGCAGAAATCACCACTTGGTTTTTAAAGTACCTTGCTTCTGTGGCAGACTTCATTGTTATGTTACACTATTTCCCATAAATTACAATTTTAAAAAATGGATGCTCAATTGCTGCTCAGCTCAAATTGGCCCAGTCCCAGATGGAATAATGGGTTCAACATTTTCAGTGGAATGTTTACTACTTCAGACACATTTACAATATCAAAGGTAGAAAATATTTGCTTTTTCAGGTGATTGTTCTAAAATACTGAGAAGCAGGGTCTCATAATCCTCCCTCTCTCCCATCAGATATTATACCCTAAATACTTGCACAGACTGCATACTGAAGTAATATGCTAATTAGGATCTTACTTATCGGCATAGGAAAATTTACCAAGTCATATTTTGGGGGCGAAATTCACATCTTTGGTTCAGGGGTGATGGGAGCTGTAACTTAAAAGATCAGGATATCTATCTTACAACAGCAACAACAAGACAATTAAGTATGCAATCATATTCACTATATACTATACAATATGCACATCTATCTCTTTTAATTTTGTTGTGAAGGAGTTGTAGAGTTCAATTATATATGAAGAAAGAAAGCTAACTGATATGCAGCCCTCACTGAATCTTATTTCTTCTTTGTATTTTACTCTTTTTAAAAAAATTCAGGACGAATTTTTTTAATTGTCTGCTACAGATGGCAGAAACTGACCAATGGCTGATATCAGAAATACAACCTGGGTTGGGCCTGGATTTGGATAAGGGACCACCAGGAAATCCCACAGGTGTAGGCTAAATTGAGAATTTGGAAGAAAAAAAATCCTAAAAGCAATAAAGGCGAACCTTAGAGTGCAATTGCCCAGAAAATGTGTGTCCATGTTCATGAGTGCCAAAATTGACTTTATTCTTAGTTAGAAAATGAAATCGAGCATGTAAGTTGCCAAATCCAGAAATAAATTTGATTAGCTACATGATTGAAAGCTATTAACCATGGTTAATTGAATTCTAAAATATGAGATTCAGAGTATTATGATCAAAACTTGGCCCTCAAAGAATTACACAGTCATGCTAACGCTATACTATCATAGTATTTCTTGCTGTCTTTTGAGAGACATTTTTTTTCCATCTTGAAGCATTTTTCCTAGACAGTTGCCCTCTATGATAATTTCTTTTTTTTTTCTCCCTTAAATACTGTGCTAAAATGTCAAGGTTTCTTCTTTGGCTTCTTGAAAATAACGGCTTCCTGAAAGCAGAAAAGAATCAAGAAATGCCTTGTTGCCTCATCCAACCTCTTTTTACTCCAGTTCTTGCAGTACTCTTGTGGATTTTCTTTCAAGCATTTATCCACTTCAAATATTCCCTTCAAAAGTAGGGGGCATTTCCGTAAAGGAGTTTCTGGCCACAAGTAAGGTAAGCACCTTACTTGGCCTTACAATATTCTGCTGGTTTTGTTAGGCACAAGGACCAAATCCCATACCATGAGTTGAACAAAGGTTTTTTTTTTTTATTGTTCCCATACCTATTTGCAAGAATCTTACCAGATTGACTGCATTCTCCTGAGAACCATCAAGTAAGGATTCAGGGATGCTGGGGAAGGTTAGTAATGCAGTCACATTTTTTGCTATGCAAGGACTTTGTTTGGTCCCCCCCCCCCCACTTTCATTCTACATGAAGATTCTACTACAGATGTTTAGGAAACCTATAAATGTGCAGCTCTTACACTAGGATTTTATTTGTTAGGTGAGTTTAGCATTGGTTTATAGCTTATCAGTAATCTGACTCCAAAGCAACAGTGGCAATTATGTGTATCTTTGCAGGGGGAGAGAGAACAGAGGAATACCCACCTAGCAGAAAGAAAGTGTCTTCATTGTAGAGTTCAGTGAAATCTCCTTCCTCTTTTGCCAACTTTCAACTGCATGAGAGTGAAAAATGATTGCATGCTTTCCTGAATTATAGTCCGGTGATCCATATTTATTAGCATCTGGTGGTTCCGAACCTTGAGATTATGACTATCTTCTGATTCATTGAATTTTATTTATTAACATATTTGAGAAAGTTTATCTAGTATTTAATATATATTTAAAGCTTATCTGAGATGCATTAACATATTTGAGTTTCAAAGGAGGTTACTTAGTCACTGGTGACCTGCTGCCCTTCACAGTTCATTATATACAGTAGATGCCTCTTGATCTCAAACAGATGTGTTTTCTGTTTGTTCACTGAATGTCGGCAGCATCTCTCGTTCCATAGCTCATGGTTCCCATGGAGACCGCTGTATTTTTTTAAAAATATGAATGGATCAGCATGGTGGGTGAAAAGGTCTGGGTAGAAAGACCTTGATTGTACATCACTGTTGAATGTTAAGGAAGCAAATGAAACCGATTCATAAACTTCTTGGAAAGGAAAAGACACTAGGGCAGGTTAATAAGAAAATGTATGGTATTATACACGCCTCTATAAAATAAAAGGACAAGAAATTAATTCTTCCTAATTAATTTGAATTTGTAAGTATTTTATAACATTGAAGTTTTGTTTCATCCTTTGCTAGGCTTAGCCAAAAGGTAAATAATAATTACCTTGGAGACATAAACCAAAGTCCAATTAAAAGGAACCTAGAAGAAACTTCCACAAACAGCTTCACAGCAGCAGATCTAAAAGTTCATCGTAACATTCAGCAGCCCAGAATTGGCCTTCTGTTATTAGCTGAAGTTCTGAAATAAGAATCTTTGGGATTCTTTAGTGTGCCAGCTGAAGAACTTGTGGTTTCCTCTTCCAGCCACAAGCAAACCACAAAGAAACTGGCTTTAATGTGCAGCATGTTTGTATGAAGCAGGAAAACCTATTCTTTCATCAGCGCCACTCAAATCAATCTGCATCACTGCGGGTTACAAGCAGATCTCAGGAACATTATAAGGAAAAAAATTAGGGAAGGAAAAAAATGAAGAAAAAAAAAGATGAAAAATAAAGCCTGATCTTGTATATTGCTGACTTCTACATAGCCTTTTATAATTTGGAAGAGGGGGGGGGGGGAAGGGAAGGAGGGAGGGAAAGAGAGTTGTTTTTTTAAAGTACATCAACTCCTTTTCGTCATCCAAAGTGCTTCATCCGTGCATGATTCTGTCTTCCCAATTTTAACTATAAAATAGTTTAGCTGAACAATAGAGGGCATAACATGAGAATGAGCTTATAGCATGCAAAGGAAGAGTCCAGCTTTATCTTCTTACTCATTTCTCTTTACTTTGTGAAAATAAAGTAATGAATAATAATCCTTGATTGTCTTATAATAGTGATCAGATCTGAATGCCCATAAGTCATTCTGCCAATTTTTATTTATCTTTTTGCTTCCACATAGTGGCTGTCTGAATTTTTCCAGGCCAAACCTGGCCTCAATATTTTACCACAACTTTATTTTGCCTAACCTAATGAAGGACCTTTGCTCCATCTTCCATCTTTGGTCTGTCAACCCCACTGCATATCTCTGCTCATATTTCCTGAATTTTCCATGCTTCAGCTTCATCAAAGAACACTAATTTCAAATTTAAGATTTTTTAAAGGTATGCATAATTCTGTAAGCTTCTATCATATCCACTCTTACTGAACTTTTCTATAAACTGGAATAAGCCAGAATAAGACAATTGTCCCAGCCTCTTAATCAGGCAAACCAGTAGTAAAAAAAATGTTTAAAAGAGTTTTTTTAAAAAAAGTACCAATGATCAGCTGTGTGACAATCAGCTGTGCCACATGATCATCAGAACTTTTTAAAAACTTTAAAAGACTCGCTAAGAAAACAACCAGAATATTAATTCCACAAATGACACGAGATATAAAACTGCATTACTACTGGAAAGATACAGGTTGATGTCGTGAAAGTTTATAATAAAAATTAAGTCAAACTTAGTTAAATTTAGAGTATTATATATAAATAATAATAATAATAAATTTTATTTGATTAGCCGCAACCCTCTCCCGAAGGACTCGGGGCGGCGTACAATCAGAAGGATAAAATACACATAGGACACACATACATACGAAAAAAGGACAATTTCATTTGTGCGTGGAGGAGAGTAGACTTGTAAGTGAAAGACAATAAACACAGCTAAAAACACAATTAAAACACAGTTTAAAATCCCCTTAAATTAAAAACCCCTCAGGAGCGTAACGAAGTCATGGTTGAGCCAGGCCAGATATTTGAAAAAGGTGGGTCTTGAGCTTAACACGGAAGGAGCGGAGGTCAGTAGTGGTCCTAATATCCGGGGGGAGGTCATTCCACAGGGCTGGGCCCGCCACAGAGAAGGCTCTGCTCCTAGGCGCCGCCCCATGGCATTGTCTAGTGGACGGCACCTGGAGAAGTCCCTCTCTGTGCGAGCGAATAGGTCGTAGGGATGTGTGGGGCAGAATACGATCCCGCAGGTAACTAGGTCCTGAGCCATGGAGCACTTTAAAGATCGTAATCAAGACCTTGAAACGCACTCGATAGACCATAGGAAGCCAGTGCAGCTCGCGCAGGTGTGGTGTCACATGGGAGTACCTGGTGCTCCCCATAATCACCCGCGCGGCTGCATTCTGGACCAACTGTAGTCTCCGAGTGCATTTCAAGGGAAGCCCCATGTAGAGAGCGTTACAGTAGTCCAGGCGAGACGTCACCAGCGCATGGGTGACTGTGCGTAGGGCGTCCCGGTCCAATAGGTCATATAAATGAGTAATATTGATAATAATACCGTACCGTACATATATTGGTACTAGTTTGAGGATATGAAATTTTATACAAACGGCAAATGAGGACTATGAGAGGAGACTTTAAAGTATTTGTTATTAAATATAATCAATTTTTATTTAGAATATGTTAGAAAGATGAAATGTTATTGAATGGAATGCTATTATATAGTTTTACCTCAAATTTAGGATATTTCATACAAAAGGATGTAAAAGCAATTTATAGTCAAATGAACGTTTAATAATTATAATAATTTATTATACAATATACAGGATTGATGATATGAGAATTTGTTTGAAATGAGTTGATAATTTATGATCTTATATACCTTTGAAAGTGAAGACTATGGAAGTGATGCACAAAAACTTTACAAGCAAATGACATGCTGTACGTGATTGAAGAAGATTCTATGTGTTATTTGTTGTCTGCTTTTGTCTGACCAAAAAAGAAAAATATTCTTTTTTTAAAAAAAAAATGATATACAAAGATTTTTGGGTTTGCAGAAATACCACCCCAAGAAAATAGAAATTAAGACCTGGAAGAGACACCTGCAGCAATAGAAAAAGAAAGGAAGAGAGGAAGAGAGGAAAAGGATGGAAGGAAGAGAGAAGGTGAGGAGAGGAAGATGGAAGGGGGAAGCAGAGAAGGAGAGAGGGGAAGAGGTAGAGAGAAGTAGGGGAGAGGTAAGGGAAGGGAAAGGAGAGGAGGAAAGAACAAAGTAGAGAAGGGAGAGAGGGAGAGAAAGGAAGAGAGGACAGGAGAAGAGGAGGAGGGAAGGAAGATAGTGAGGAGGAGAGGAAGATGGAACGGAGAAGGAGAGAAGGAGAGAGGGTAGGAAGGGGAAGAGGAAGAGAGGAGGAGGGGAGAGGTAAGGGAAGAAGGAACGGAAAAGAGGAAGGAAGGAAGTAGAGAAGGGAGGGAGGGAGAAAAGGAAAGGAGAAGAAGGGGGTGTCAAAATAGGCGAGGGATGGTAAACAAAACAGCCCGAATGGAATATTACAATTCTATAAATGAAATGACAAATGTATTAGAATTATGAATGTTAAAAAGAAAAAGAAACAATAATAACTATGAGAATGTATATATAGAGAACAAAAAATAAAAAAAACTTTATTTATTTTAAAAAAACTTTTTAAAGCATTTATTTACTACCGGTTTGCCTGAACCAGTAGTAAAAAAAAAAATGCTTTAAAAAGTTCCAATGATCAGCTGTGAGACAATCAGCTGTGCCACGTGATCGTCAGAACTTTTTTAAAACTTTTTTTAGCATTATGTTTCACACACATCGGTAGTAAAAAATACTTTAAAAGTTTTTTTTAAAAGTTCCAATGATCATGCAGCTATGCGACAATCAGCTGCGCAGTGTGATTTCTAGTGAATATAAATCATGCACCACAGGGGAGCGTCGCACAGCTGACTACTGGTTCGCCCAAACTAGTAGCATTTTTTTACTACTGGTTTGGGTGAACCGGTAGCATTTTTT
Organism: Natrix helvetica; assembly: GCF_964273705.1. Lineage (NCBI taxonomy): Eukaryota > Metazoa > Chordata > Lepidosauria > Squamata > Natricidae > Natrix > Natrix helvetica. The sequence goes on from NC_138548.1 coordinate 251,608,909, forward strand.
AATACCGGTTTGGGCAAACCGGCCTGAACCGGTAGCATTTCATCCCTGAATTAACTAAGTGTTGATCCATTGGTTACATCAGAAATTGATGGACCAGCTTTGTCAGGGGAAATTTTTCACCCTGAGCTAATGAGGTCTAGAAATCGATGGCTTTTCCAAACAGCATATCCTCAAGAAGCGAAAAAAAAATGAGAACATGTTCTAATTAAAAAACAAGCTTTAATATAAAAATAAGAAAATAGACAAATCTATCTAATTGTTACATTTTGGCAAAAACAAATGTTGTCCACCAGACGAACAAAGATGAAAAGGAAAGAAGTCTCTGGAATGTGTGATGTATTATAAACATGTTAAGCATGCGCAGTAAATCATTGCTGACAAGAGCTTATGACCTGCGCAATAACTCTTTCAGTTCAGCTAGCAAACAATTAACGCAGTGACAAGCTTGTTGCCCAAGCCTGACGTGGGGGGCTGAAAGAGAGTGATTGGCCCAAAATCACCCAGCTGGCTTTCCTGCCTAAGGCAGGACTAAAAGTCATGTTCTCCTGGTTTCTAGCCTGGTACCTGAGCCACTACTAGACCAAACTGATTCTCAAGTCATGTCGGTCCCATAATTAGACACAAGTGGAGGCCCAGCTGAGTAGTCTCCTGAAATAAATACTAACGGTAGATTTTTCACTTTCAAAATATGTTCATTCCAGGTCAAAATTTAGATGCTCTCGTTCTTTTTCATCTCATAGTGATAGTTGTTTCTATAACTTAATTTTTATTCACTAAGCATCAACAATGCCCAGAATGTCAGGGTAACATAGTGGAATAACAACTAGGAACAATGACGCCTTACTAGTTAACATTTCAGTTGCTAACAAATAAGCTCCTGATAATAGGTTTCATCTGCCCAGTTTTAAGTGACTACCAATGAAATGTTTATAGGTGGGACAATTATAATCCCATCTCCCATATAAAGATCAAAAACATTGTTCTGAAGTTTAGATCTGCTGCTAACAGACATGGTCATTTACTTTGGCTAATTTTTTTACTGGAGCTCTGGATTATTAAGATTACTGTGGGTTTCTTACAAACTATGACTGTACTTTCTATTGTACATTATGAAAAAGACATTATTTGAATAAGTAGGAAACCCAAGGATTATAAAAAGAGTCATTTCAAACTGGAAATCTTGTCCCCAAGATTCTGGCAATACATACATAAATTCACAAGGAGCCAAATCCATCAGGAATTTTAAAGTGTAGCTTCTAGGTATTAAAATCAATAATGATTTCTCTCAGGCCATTTCTGTAGGTGGACTTTATAATCAGCTCCAAATGTTCAGGTACTCACACTGCCTCCTGTGTTTAGCAGTTGAGATAATTTATTTCTATTTTAATTTCCATATATCGAAAATCTTTTTTTAAATAAACTTTTTTCATATTCAACAATGAAGCTCTGCAGAGCATGCAAAGAAATAACTGCTTTCCCATTGGTTGGGATTCCTCATTTTGCCTCCCAGAATCTAGGCAACAGTTGACACTGTATTCTGCTCATGGATAATTAGAGTTAATGGATGGCTTCATAGGTTCTCCTCATTGCAATCACTAAGATTTCTTTTGCAGACAACCACATACATGCTCAAAATCATGGCTGAATCAGGAGAAAACTTCTTATCTACTAAACTGGAGACTAATTACAAATTAACCTTGAACAAGTACTGCGAGCAGAGTCTGAATATATTATAGACAATTTATTACCTAATTACCTGCGAGATCGCATCTCACCTCACACATCCCTGCGACCAATCCGCTCCCACAGGGAGGGACTCCTCCGGGTGCCGTCCACCAAGCAGTGTCAACGGGCGGCGCCCAGGAGCAGAGCCTTCTCTGTGATGGTCCCAACCCTCTGGAATGACCTCCCCCCTGATATTAGAACTACTACCGACCTCCGCTCCTTCCGACAGAAGCTCAAGACCTACCTGTTCCAATTAGCTGGCTTAACTGATTTATAGTCCCACTTTTAACCTCCTGGCAAACATCTTATTGGGTAGTTTTAAGGGTAATTTTAATGTTTATTTGTATTTTAATTTAAATATTGTACAGTGCACATCCTACCTCCTCCGTTTACCTATTTATATATTTAAGTATATCTATATTCTGTATTCATACTGTTTTAATATGACTGTACACCGCCCCGAGTCCTGTTTAGGAAAGGGTGCGGTATATAAATTAAAGTTTATTATTATTATTATTATTATTATTATTATTATTATTATTATTATTATTATTATTATTATTATTATATGCATACCTATTCTTGATCAGACCAGAGGTGGGTTCCTGTTGGTTCGGACTGGTTCGGATGAGTAGGTAGTAACTCAGCCACGCCCCCGAACCCGTTCTCTCAGCAGCACCATAGGTGCCGCCATATTGTTTTTTAATATTGTACATATTGTTTTTTAATACTGTGAAGCACACACATGCAGCACATCCCCAAGCGAACCGGCAGTAACAGCAGCTGGAATCCACCCCTGGATCAGACCAAAATTTTATCTTAGATTAGCAAATCATCACCAACAATGAACAGACAATGTGCCCAGAACTCAAACTGGTGATAAATATGATAGATATTCCTTCATTATTCCCCAAACCTTGTATGAAGATATATTGGTTAAAATGTTAATACAGTATATGTTATCTTTCTGGGAGAATGGAGGGCATTCATTTCTTTCTATTAATTCTCAGTGCAACTTGATTTAAAGTCCTTGCCAAGGCCTGAAAGATCACCTTGTTAATCAGAGATACTGTTGGACAGTTTAAGGAAGAAACAGTAGCAGAATCCAGGTCCTATTTTAGACACTCCCCATTAAGTTATTTTGTCAACTTTTCAATGGTAGAGGCACATTACTGACTTCAGTGTGAAACTGAATGGAACTTCAGAAATCCTTTAAATTCCTTCATGGTCTTCTCTTCATATTATTTCATTCATTAATTCATTCATATTATTTCCAGATTTCTTCTGGGATTGTTCACATCAATGAAATGTAAAGAATGAGATCTAAGCATCTAGGTCAAAAGCATCTAATCATAACCTCTGTCCAGTCTGTAAAATCTAAAGCATCAAAGTATTAGGAGACGTGGTTGTTTGATAGCATTCCCTAAATTGTTGTCCTCTCTCTATATTTGTCTTTAACTCCCAGAAAACTCAGAAAATCTGGTTTGGGTTGGGAAAAAGCAACAGATTAGGAAAGTCTGTCTTAAACTCATAGACTATCAAATGCTACCAAATATTTGGCAGTCTGCCTTGTGTCTTCTTTTCACGCTCTCACTCTTACTTTTTCCACGATACCATTGAGAAAAAGGGAATATGACCATAATCACCATGCACCATTCTGGAGCTATTAATACACTGTGCCTAAAGTGAAACTCTCATTGCTTTCTTCAATTTGGGCATTTTTAAACAAACCTTTTATTGTGCAATCACCTTGCATGGAATTTAATGGGTTTCCGAGAAGAGCTAATTCATCTAAGGCTTTCTTCAGAAACAGTGTATCTTTCTGTGAGCTATCAGATAATTCAGTACATTTCCAGAAATCAAAGATTCTACATTAAATTAATCCAAGAATGGCCATTAATAATAGATAATGAAGATAATTTCTTGAGTAAAAATGCACCTCATAATGAGTAATTGGTTAGTTGTCCAACATAGCATTCTCATTTAGTTCTAATTATGGATTTGAGTTTTCTTATAAATCAGCCTAGTTTACTTTACCTTACAGTATGTCTTTAACATGCCATACAATCTGTTGCTTATGTTGCAATAGATTAATAGTTGATTCACTTAAGTTTGTTTTATGTGACTACTGTAGATCACAAAATAAACTTTTGCCTACTTTTATCAAACTTAGACAATATTGCAATATCAGATTTTCAAGCCTGCTTCTGCGGCCCACATATTGACTTAACACCGTGAACTGTCCTCCCAATTTTTTTAAAAAAAAAACTTGCCTCTCTTCTCCTAGAATACAATGCATGCAAATGAAATGCTCTGTCGGAGTGTGCATAGTGTGATTATGTGAGACAGCCCAAGAGCAAATACACTAAACAGAGCTTTGTATTTCAATAGTGGTTTGATCTACAAAGACTATATATACACATACTTTAACAAATAGCTCAAAACAAATAGCAATCAGCAATTACAGCACAGAAATACATACGGAGAGAGAGGTATGCCCCCAACAGGGCCTCTTCTTATGACAGGCTCTTAAAGTGATACCAGCCCAAAACCTTGCTGATTCATTCCTAGCATTACATCATTGTAGCAGCTGATCAGCTCTTAAATCATTATCCTGACATGCTCCAACAGAGCTAATTTGATCATCTTACTGTACCATCTATCTCAATATGTTAATGGTAGGTAGAGGCTTTTATGATCAGATGTAGCTGACTGTTTGGTGATAACAATTTTACTCCAGCCCCAGTTACTTCATTTGTGATAATATCCATATCCGCTATCTGTTGTGGGCCAGCAGGAGCTGTTGGAGCTGTAACCAGACTCCAACAGTGAGGGGCCTTATGAATCGGCTCTGGAAGATGTGGAGGACCCTGGACAGGGTTCTGACTCCGAGCAGGGATCAGAGAGGCTGGTTGGCCATGAGGAGGCGCCTGAGGCATGGAGCAGCGGTGAAAGCCAAAGGGAGTGTGCTCATGAAGTCATGCCTTGGAGCAGTGGGGAGGAGACAAGGGAGTGTGCTCCTGACGTCATGCATTGGAGCAGTGGAAGGAGACAAGGGAGGTGGTTCTGGATGCCCGGCAACAAAGAGCTAATAGACGTAAAGAACAGCTATGCAGTTACAGGAGATAATTGAACTCAGGTGGTTGTAATTAGGCTCCTCTCAAGACTGTATTTAAGGAGGGACTTTCCACAAGCTGTTTGCAGGAATCAACATATTTACCAGAGCTGGAGAAGCTATCGGGTCTTGTCCTCTTGGCAGGCTGGATTGCTGCCAAGGTCTAGTCTGTGCTGGATTGCTGCCAAGGTCTCGTCTGTGCTGAATTGCTGCCAAGGTGTAGTCTGTGCTGGATTGCTGCCAAAGTCTCATCTGTGCTAGATTGCTGCCAAGATCTAGTCTGTATGTTAATCAATCATCGTGCAGTATCTTTGTCTCGGCGTTTTTGGTGTATGAAGGTGGGGGGGGGTCAGAACAGCTATCCATGCTCCTAGGCCAATTCCAAAAGCATCTTGAGGAATATATATTTATCAATCAGAAATTTTACAAGCCTGACTATGCATGCACTATGTGAGCAGTTGGTTGTAAGTCAGCATTTTTTTCCAGAATAAAACAAAATGCCTCTTTGAGAAATGGAATGCTTGTCTTGAAGGCCCTAATTATTTCTGCCGCAAAGTACAGTATGCTGTAGATATTACTGTAGTGTTCAATTCCTGCCAGTAATAGCTCCAAATGTAGTGGGAATATATAATGCAGATTCAATTGGATTCCATTTTTGTTCATTTTCCAACATAATCTAACTAACCTAAATAACATACCCAACAAAAAGCAATTGGATGGGGAATAAAAAAAATTAAAGAACTACACGGGAGACGGAAGAAGCATATTACAATCTCTTGTAAGAGAATGAATACATACACCTACACACACAGACACACACACACACACCTGCTTAGATTGCATTGTTATTTTCTACTAAAGATTCATAAAGTCTGACAGAACCTTTTGAAAGAACTGGAAGAATTTGTGTTGTCTTGTTGGCAGTTCTTTGCTGTTTAGGGAAAACATTTTAAAATGAAGAGGTTTTCATTTCCAAATCTTGAAATTCACTTAAAAGTGATACTGCCAACCTCACAAATAAACATATGCCCCAGGTCTGATAGTTTAAATATCCAAGACTCAAATTAAAAGAGGTGGCTTCCACTCCCACCCACCCCTTTTAACAACAATGCAAATTTATTCTCTCATAATTAAGATTTGCTTTACCAGTCATCCTGGCAAGCAACAATAATTACCTATGGCTTAATATGTACCCATGTTAATTAAGCCACTCCACCATATTCAGTAAAGTGATAATATTTTATTTCCTTTTCTTCTCCTCAATGAATTGTTTTAATATTCCATCATCCTGAGAGTGGATGCTTTCATTTCAATAATAGAGAATCCTCCAGTTTCGTGGGATTTTTAAAGGAGATTTTAAAGTACCACAAGCTAGTATCTTAAGCAGCGGTGTGTTTCAGATTTTGTTACCACCAATTCACCCCATATGTGCCTGCTATCAGTTTGGGCAAACCGGTCCAAACTGGCTGAATACCAGCTCTGACCTTAAGGATAAATTTCAGGCAGGAGTCGTATGAGATGTGCATTCAAAGACCTTAGTTTTAAAACTTCAGGGCACTTATACCAGTCCTGCCTGAACAAGTTCTTAAGCTTCAGTGAGCAAACTCCTTCTGTCTTCCACCTTCTTCTGCTTCTTTCCTACTTTGTCAGTCAAAACATTTGGCATTTAATTGCTCTTCAGCACGAATAGATTTTATTGATAGGTCAATTTCTTTAGCACTCCCCCCCCCAAAAGAAAAGAAGCTATTTTGATCAAACACATATACATCGCAATTTGATTTTACAATTTCCTGAGGAATACAGAAATCACTACTGTATGAGATTATCTTACGTTTCACTTCCAAATGAAAAGGAACTTGACTCACCATTTTGTTAAAACAGCAAAATTAGAACTTGCAGCCTCTGGACCAGAGGAATAGGGGCTTCCCAGCAAGGCTTGGATGTAGACACCTGCCTCAGGATCACTTCAAAAGTTAATCTGACAGACTGACAGACACAACAAAAGTTGTGATTAATCTGACAGATCTTGGTTAAATAGATGGGGAGTAATTATGGCTAGCTGTAAGTAAAATATTTAAGATCAGAAGTAAATTAAATCAACATCAATTATTCTTCTGATCCCAGTCAGTAGGAATGTCACTTAAAACTTAAGTACCCTCAGCCGGAAAATAGTCCTGCCTTCTTGAAGCAGCAACTTTAGCTCTAGGTTCAACAAAGATCATTTTGAATTATGTATTATAAATTCTTATGGGAGAGAGTGTAATGGGAAAGGTATGTTATAGAGAAGGAAAACAATCCAAGTTCATTAAAATTAACCCAACAGAGTATTAGGAATGAGTATATAGTTTATAATAAATCATTTACGTGTATAATTTTCAAAGTGGTGTGATATCTATCTGCCTACCATTCAGAGTTCCTAGGAGACGGAATATAACATTTCAAAAACAAATGCCATGTATTGTTACAGCAATAACACTGGGATAATAAGAGAGATGAGAACTGCTTGGCCAGAACGAAGCTATCAATTAAACATATTAAAATATCTGTGAATGTGATGCCTCAGAGAAAGCAAGACCAGCACTGATGACCTTTCCTGAAGGAATTCCAAATTCTGGGTGCTTGGCAGTGTGAGATGTCTCAAGATTAAAGCCTCTGTTTCCTAGCGTTATGCAAAGGACCATCTAGAACAGAGGTATCAAACTCAATTTCATTGAGAGCCACATCAGGGTTATTTTTGACCTCAAGGAGCCAGGGTGGGCGTGACCAGGGTGGGTGTGGCCAACTCAATGTCACTCGTGTCAGGGGCACCTGAGTGCTCTGCCAGTGAAAACAGGCTCCTGAGCTCCGTTTTCAGCTGCGACATTGTCCTACAATCCTCTGCCAGCCAAAAAGGAGTTCATGGGCCTTTTTTGTTTCCAGGGGAGGCCTCATGGACCAGATCTAAGCACCTCAAGGGCTGGATCCGGTCCCCGGGCCTTGAGTTTGACACCCCTGATCTAGAAAGTTCTTGAATTAATTAAGCAAGCATTTCCTGTTTTTGAGATTTATACGAAGCACATTTGTCAGGCAATGGGATTATTGTGTTTGGGATGTACATGTATCAAACAGGAAGGATTGGAGGTGCTGGGGAAAACTATGGAACATGGTCAGAGAGAGGATTCCCAGAGAAAGGAGGAATTGAGGGCCCTGAAGGAACAAGCAGAATAAGAAAAGGACATTTACTAAGTGGCTTGGCTCCTGAAAGGATGAGAGCTGCATGGAAAATACAGACCAGAAATAACAAAACAAAGTTGCTGGCTTGCCACCAGCTCGGGAGAGAGGGAGGGAGGGAGGGAGAGAGAGAGAGAGAACACTCTTTTCCTCTGGAAGTTGGAAAATATTTTCAAATATTTTTTCAAGCAAAACCCTCAGTCGCCTACCCATGTATTATTTTAAGAATGTCTACACAGCCTATGCTAAAGTCTACAATATTATGGGTTTTCTTTTTCTTTCTTTTTTCATTTTCTTCCCCCACATAATTAATCTAAACAATTAAACCAAGCAAGGCAAGAAATCTGTTAGGCACCATCTATCACTGTTTGCTTCTTACTGAGCTTTTCTCAGCAGTAGCACTGCAGGATCACCATTTGTGAGCATCCACCGAGTCACCGAGAAGGCAAGCTGTCTGGTGGGGAAAGGGAACAAAGGATGGGAACCCAGGGTCTGGAATGGACTTTCCTCGTCTCTCTAGCCACAATACAATGCATTGGTCTGAATGTTCCCCAGGACAACTTCATCTCCTGAGTAGCAAGCACTCAGCTGAAGGCACAATAAACTAGATACTCTGGCTAGTGCATCAGGAGGTCACTGGTAGAAGCTTGTCCCAATCTGCTACCTTTTAAAACTTCTGCTTAAAGCAGCCGCTTTATTCTACCTGAGCTATCGATGACCATGCTCAGTTCAGATATGCTGCAGTTATATTTAAGATTGCCACTGGAAGAAGTGAGAAACTTTTCCTTGCGGAAAGAAAGGCACAAGTGCAATGCTCTTTTTCTTATAACTTCATTTTCTGACCTCTTCCAATCAAGATGTTTAAGAAATTACATTAAGACATCCAAATTAGCAAAAAAAAAAAAATCATGCATGAAAGGGTGTTCTACTCCACATCATCCCAAATCCACCACTCTGTTGATCTAGCAGTACAGCGAAAGAAAGTCCATGCCCTTGGGCTATTCTTTGTCAGATTCAAATCCAAACAAAATAGCTTTCTAAGAGAATATTTTCAGGCTTCCAGAAACACATGTGAATAATATTGTGTTTCCTACTGTAAATCCCAGTTCAAAAGGGAGATAGGCTCATCTTATCATCATCATTATCATCATCTTTCGAAACAGCCTCTATATTTCCAAATCAACTTTCAAAAGATTACTCACTTGCTCTCACAAAGTCTCATCTACTATTTATAGCACTTCATTAAGCTGTCCTGCTAATTACAAAAGGCATTACAATAACTAACAGAATAACAGAGGTGGAAGGGACCTTCTAGGTCATCTAGTTCAACTCCCCCACCCAAGTAGGATACCCTACACCATTTCTGATAGATGGCAGTCCAGTCTCTTCTTGAAAGCTTCTAGTGATGAAGCTCCCACGATTTCTGAAAGCAAGCTGTTCCATTGGTTTATTGTTCTCACTGTCAAAATATTCCTCCTTATTTCTAGTTGAATCTCTCCTTGATCCATTTCCATCCATTATTCCTTGTCTGGCCTTCAAGTGCTTTGGAAAATAGGTTGACCCCCCTCCTCTCTGTGCATCCCCTCAAATATTGGGACACTGCTATTATGTGTCCCCTGGTCCTTGACTAGACTAGCCATGCCGAGTACTTGCAACCATTCATTGTATGTTTTAGCCTCCAGTCCCCTCATCATCCTGGTTGCTCTTCTCTGCACTTTTTCTAGAGTCTCAACATATTTTTTATAGTGCGGTGACCAAAACTGGATGCAGTATTCTAGGTGTGGTCTTACTAAGGCTTTCAACTAGGTTGAATACATAGAGTGGTGGGACTCCAAATCTTTTCCTACCGGAGTATACTTTGTGCACACATGTGTGTGCAGCATTCAAAGACTGCCCTCGGTGACAGTGCTGGTGAGCTGAGCGAATCAGCTGAGCTAAAAAACAAGGGAATACAGGACAGAAATGGCAGGAGTGGGAGAGCGGGACCTGGCAGAGGTGGTATTTGCTGGTTCTCCAAACTACTCAAAATTTCCACTACCAGTACGCCAGAACTGGTTTGAACTGGCTGAATACCACCTCTGAATACATAGACTTTAAGACACTAACAAGCTGCTTTCAAGCAACTCAATTATTCATTCACATCAGTGAAGAACTGCTGGCTTAAAAAGCCATTCAATATTTAGAAACAAGGAGGAAAAGTTGTAAATTTCAGGCTTTTTTAGTTGCCCACCAATAGATATATCAACCTTGGGCAAGATTTGCCATGAATGTCAATAATGTAGACTACCTACCACAGGGATATTTGGCAAAGATATCACTTTTATTTCCCCAGTTTTTCAGAACAGAAGGAGGCATACACTGACTTAAACAAAATCAAAGCAATCTTCCAAATACCCCTGAAAATCCAGAGATACATCCACCCACAATAGCTAGAATGCAAATGTTATGCAAATGCTATGCCTCTATGCGCAAACAGATTTTTCAGATTAGCAGCTGCCTTTTACCAGAATGATACAATATCGGTTTGGCCTTCCATTAAGCCATATTGACATATCAACCTCTCTAATAATGGCCTTTCCATCTGTCTTACATAATGGTTTTTGATATTTCAATCCATTCCACTGGGTGCAGAGATACTTCACACAGCAACTGCTGCCTCTTTATTTTGCCAACCAAGACAGGAGAGTTTTCTAACGAGGACATGGAACAGCAGCAGTTCAGCTCTTTCACACACTGCTTGGACAGTACTCAAAGTCTTACAATGTGTGGGGGAACCCAGTGATTCCTTTCCATAAAACAACATCACTCTTTCTGAACCTACAGCTGATCTAAGGATAAGATCCTTCTCTTTTAGCTAGAGCTTCTCCTATCAGACAGTAGGGTGGGATCAAGGTGCTTCCTTATAGCTCACCAAACAACTTATCAAAGGTTTTCCATTGTTAAAAAATTACCTTTTTTATTGGGAGGAAAGAACCAGTCTCTTTTATACATCTACTGTCTATTCTACATATCATGTGCATTTAGGTATTTTAAAACATGCATGTAAAAGTTTTGGGTTTTCTAGCCTAAGATTTAGGTTAAGCAGGCATAAACTCATTGTTATTTTTCAAGTCTGAGCTGAATGAAAATTGGTTACATTTCTTCAACACAAAAGTAAGCAAAAACATCTCTGAACTACAGAAATGGGATTTTAAAAATGTATTTATTTTGAAAAGTCTATATTTACTTGTAGAAACCATTATTTCCAAATTATGGGGAGTAACATAAAATGCAGCCCCAGATATTTTGGTAAAATTTAATAAGGGATAAATGGTTCTATTCTCTAAATATAGTATTCCACCATTTAGAAATCCTGGCAGTTAGAACAATTTTTCAAGAAGAATTATGTAGAAGAAACTCAGGCAATGAAGAACCAGAGTTTGATTTTGGTCTTGATTTTCCTGCTGGAGAGTTTTCTTTTCTCTTAATTGCAAACAATGGTGATTTGAAATCAAATGGCCTTGAAAGAAAACAGAAAGTTTTGAAAGCTGACCCCAAATGTGTGGTGAAGTAAGAGTTTATTATATCAAGTGCTTTAAATAAATAATATCATCTCTGCTCCAGGTTGAGTAAGAGTCTGCTTGTCATATTTTTAGTCCAGTTCATCAATAAATATCCACCTACTTTCTGCACAATTCAGTTCAGTTCAGTCTAGTCTTCATTCTGCAGTCAAGTCATATCAGTTGTTCATTTTCTGAGTAATTTGACTTAGCATCTTGGTTAGCGTTGGATAATGGATATAAAATCGCTCCCATTTATGGCTGTTTTCTGGCAAAACTCAGTGCAAACAACATTCCTACACAGGGCACGGAAGTCTTAGCTCGGCATTCGAAAAACACCCATTTGGACATCTGGTTGGTGCTATTAACAGCCATTTGCCTAACACAGAATGTTCAGAAGCTACTTGGTTCAAATGTATTGCATGATGCCAAGAAATGTATTCATTTTTAATATTCTCCAAACAGAAATGCTTGGAATAAAAGGTAAAAGAGCCAGAACTATAAAAAGAATTCCTCTGATATAAGAGAATTGTTATGAAGCTGACAGGGTCTCATTAAGTTAGTGACCATATTCTGGTCACAATTCAACTAAATTGAAATAATTAATCAGAATTATTTAATCTCAATGACTTTCAATAACTGAGTGGACCTGAAACATCATTAAAAATTAACCCATCTGAAATTCAACAGGAATTAATCATTAATCAGTAAAGAGTGAGTATGATTGTGGTTGTTTTGTTAATGAGGCGAAGCAGAATAAATCCAACTGCTTTAAGTTTCAAGAGCTCCGATTGAAAAGCTGGAACATATTTTACTGTGTGAAGCAAAGCGCTGGGTCTGACTCTCGTATAGCAAACAGAAGCAGGAGATTAACATTTTCATATCATGCATTCTAGACAATGCTCATAAGTGTTCCACATTTTTGATTTGTTATGAGTGCCAATGAGATTTTTTTTTCCCCAATGCAAATAATAACCTCAAAAAAACAGGTTTTGGAAGGACCACAGCTGGAGAAGAAAGAATGCCATGACATCTGTTATGATCCTGTTTAATATCAGCCCACCCCCACCCCTCCATTAGATACAACTATCCTCATTTTTTAAATGTGCACCAAGTGTCACATCTCATTTGGCTTTTAGCTTAATGCTTTTGGAACACTTCAAAGCAAAATCAGCAGAAGGTTTAAATGGGAAATAATTTCACTCACTCTTTTTTAATGTGCCTTTTCAAAAAGCAAACATGTCAGCTTGCATAAATGTCTTCCAAATCTTAAGCCTTCAAGCTCCTATCAATTTTTAGACGGCATTCTTGAATCATGAATGAGGAGCTGTATCTTGGCTCCTTGGCCAAGAAAGGTAGATGTCACTACACAGACAGAACAACTGCTGTGCCAAATCTGTGATCAAGCTTGACATCATGGTGAGAAATTAGAGGGGCAGCACTGGCTTCCTTTTGAAGGAGAGAAGATGAGAGGGGGAAGTATTCCAAACCCTATATGATCAATCAGAAGTTCTTTTGAGAGAAAGTGGAAAAGTGATCAATAGTTCTGTGAGAGAAATGGGTGGTTTCTAAATGATGGATGGATGGATGGATGGATGGATGGATGGATGGATGGATGGATAGATAGATAGATAGATAGACAGATGGGCAGACGGGCAGACGGACAGACGGACAGACGGACAAGGTAGATTGGATAGCTAGATAGATGATAGCTAGATAGCTAGCTGATAGATAGATAGATAGATAGATAGATAGATAGATAGATAGATAGATGATAGATAGATAGATAGATAGATAGATAGATAGATAGATAGATAGATAGATAGATGATAGAATACATAGATTGAATACATAGATTGAATACATAGGTTGAATAGATTAGATAGATGAGTGTGTGGGAGAAAGAGAGAGTGGGAGGGGGGGGCAAGTAACTTTATTTCAAAAGTGTCTGGAATGAAATCATGAGGTGCTGTTTGTCCTAGCATCTTGTCTCACTTTCATAAAAAAATGCTTCTACTCATTTCATAGACATAAACCTCCATCAAGAAGATATTTCATTTTTCTTCCACTGTTTTTCTCCTCATTGGAACACGACAAGGAGATTTTTGCATCCACCCTCAGATGCTTGGACTCCAAATTAAAATCCAATGCAACTGAAAAACATCAAGTAGTCTGTACTAAAAACCATGTTTGAATGGTTGGCCCCTCAAAAACCACAAACATTCTTCAATTGGTGAAAATCATGGTGTATACCACAAGAAAGAATTTGTGAGCTTCTCTGTTTGGTATATACATACATACATACATACATACATACATACATACATACATACATATATACATACATATATATGCATATATACATACATAAACATAGACATAGACATACACATACACATAGACATACACATACACATACACATAAACAACAAATAAAAATGGAATGGATCAGGGCAAAATGACAAAATTGACACTTGTACCCTGACCCACTCAGCATCTTTTCAAGGGTTGTTTTTTCCTATCAGTTATCAATGCATCTTTTCGAAGCTAATAATCAGTATGATTCTTGCTTTTCTCCCTCCCTTACATTTTCCATTCCAGCGTTTCTCTCTTCCCAAGGTACAAGATGGGTAATTACTGCCCAAAATACCAATTCTTGCCCTGCAATTATCATTAGAGTTAATGAATACCTCAACGCAGCAGGCAGCTGGGAGATTCCTGTTTATACTCTCAGACTGCACAGTAGGTTGTCAGGAACAAGGCACCTATCGCACTGAACAGATTTCTTTTTATGCAAAGTTAGGTCTCCCCACAAGTCACTGAGACAGTCAGAAAATAGCTACTGGTGAACCTTTGCCGCTAAATTCAGGCATTCAGTCCACTTTCCTTTTTTACTTTAGAGAAGCGAGAGTGCAGCTGCCCAAAGAAGAATGAGCTCACCTCACTAAACCTTGCCTCACTGTTTTATTCCTGGCTTCCGGACCTTGTGAAAAACACTTACAAAGAAAAGCAGGCTGATTGGAATCAAAATCATGTACCATACATTAGACTGCTTTTCATTTTCATCAATCTGTGGACAGTAGAGGAGGAGGATCAAGAAAGTACTTGGGGTCCATGAAATGGATGTCATTTCATGCAGTATTTGAAAGTTGCCATTGATTTCTTATTGAAAAGCTCTCTGATGTGAATATGTGGGCATGTGGTTGCAGCTCCCTAGTTCTCACAAAGATAAAGGTGAAAGGGAGGGAGGAATGAAGCACATTCAGATTTGCAGGAGTCTTTTCCTATGACTTTACAATAAAGGTAGTTCCATGACATGGGTTTCCTAGTTTAATCCACTTTGAACGGCTAACATAATACCTGTTATACCAATGGCTCTTAAATGGGGGGCTTATTAGCAAGTTGAGGATGCAGTCTGGGGCTGCTGCTGCTGCTGAGACACTTGTGTGGAACAAGTCCTTTTTGGGAGGGAGAGGGGATTAAGACTGATAATTGGGGAGAGGGTAACACACAAGAGCCACTGTGTTGGCCATCTGACTCAGCAATTCTACTTAACACTCATCTTCTACTATAACAGAACTTATTGTTGTAGTTTGAATTGAGGAGATGGAGACAGCTGAATCCAACTAACGCGTTTATTTAACCAGAACAGAACTGACAGGAACAAGCACAACAGTAGCCGTCTGACAGCTATTTATACATGCAGCTGTCAGACGGTGAACCAATGGGAGTTGTGTATTTTTCCCGCCGGCCGGCAGGCACACCTGAGCCAATCAGAGGCGTTTCTCCCGACGCCCTCTGCTGGCCGGGCCCGACAGTACACAACACTTATGGCCTTGTATGGGGTTTTAAGGGCCGAGTAGATCTTCAGGTCGAAGGCGGGACAAGAAGCAATGGATGGTAACTAATTAAGGAGATACCCAACCTAGAACTAAAGAGAAATTTCCTGACAGTAAGAACAATTAATCAGTGGAACAACTTGCCTCCAGAAGTTGCGGGTTCTTCAACAGGAGAAGTTTTAAAGAAGAGATTGGACAAGCATTTTTTCTGAAATGCTGTAGGGCTTCCTGCCTGAGCAGGAGGTTGGAGTAGAAGACCTCCAAGGTCTCTTCCAACTCTGTTGTTCTGTTCTGTTCAGGTGTTCAGCTTCAGGAGGATGCCTGCATAAAATATCCTCAGCCGAGTAGAACATGACATAAACATCTTTTCAGATGTTATGGTAAAGCAAGGCTCCAGGACCTTTTAAGATGCAGGTAATCCTGAACTGTTTAATGATAGTTCAAAGTTATGATGACCTTGGGGAAAAAAGTGATTTAAGATCTGTCCTCAGAGTTACAGCTGCTGCACCACCCCCATAATCTTATGATCACAATTCAGGACCTTGGCAACTGCCTTGCATTTACAACTGTTGCAATTTCCTGCAGACATGTGATTGAAATTTGCAACTTCCCAGCCAGCTTTCAACAAACAGAATCAATTGGGGAAGCTGAATTTGCTTAATGACCACTTGATCCATTTAACAACTGTGTGATCTGCTTAACAACCACAGCCATTGATTAACAACTGCAATAAAAAATGATAGTAAAATTAGGTTCAATCACTTTAAAACAACTCTGGTTTACAATCTCAATTGGGATTGTAAATCAAGGACTACCTGTATATACATATATATATATATATATATATATATATATATATGTATGTATGTATGTATGTATGTATGTATGTATGTATGTATGTATGTATGTATGTATGCATGTATGTATGTATGTATGTACATATATGTTGGTCTTTCCTTGTCTTCAAAGAAGACTAGAATTGTGGAGAATGCCAGGTTCCATTGCATTCAAGGTACCTACAGTTTCCCAAGTGAAATGTATTCTCTATAGACATAATTAATTCACTTCCACTTTTGTTTTACCCAATACTGGTGAAGAAGAGAAAGGGCACCATGTCTGTCATGGATATGCGATAATTGGCTATACAACTCTTGCTGGTCTTTCCCACACTTTCTCCTCCCACAATAGGTAAAGCAAAGATAGGTTTCCATGGTAGCACCAGTTCTTACTAAAGACCTACATTAAAAACATGTCCCTGAGTTACATATAAGAACATTTTGTAATGTATAAAGAGGTTAGGAACCCTATTCGTAGACACAGACTGCATAATCTGTCTAATGGCACCTTTAAAGGTGTTACTGTCTAATTAGGGGTAACAAATCTGCATTATCAAAAGAATAATGCAGATTTGTTACCATGCCAATTGGTTATATTTATGTTATTCCTTAATGTGGTGGAGTTTTGTTTCGATTCTCAGTAGGAGGGGGTGCATTCTAGAGAACCAAGAAACAGTGAAGGTTAGATAGTTTCGTTGGTAGAAAGAGAGTTAAGGTGCGTCTCTAGCAATTCTCAGAATATACTTTTAATGATGCAAATAGTTGCTTTAGTTTGGCAAGATTTATATTGTGATATCTAAGTCCGTTATATCTGTAAGTGATGAACCTGCTTAGAAGTAACTGTCTGTGCTTTTCTTGGTGCCTGACAATTCATTAGCAATTATATTTGAATGAAATAGGCAAAATATTAACTTTGTTCAGTTAGATGTTCCCATTACTTAGCCCAACCGTGGAGTCCTTGGAATTAACATTAACGTTTCTATATCTGTTTTATGATGTTGTAAGCCACCTAGAGTCACTTGGCAAGGAAATGGGCATCATATAAATTTAATAAATAAATTATGAAATGCTGCATGCCCAACGGAAGTTCCATATTCTTGAGAGGAATACTGCCAAAGAATACCACATTATGTCCAGTTTTATTTTATTTCCTATTTGCTCCGAGTAAGGTGAGGAAATTATATTTAATTTGGAACGTGAGGTAATAAAAGTTTGTGTGCATATGTGTGTTTCATTGTTTATTCTTCATAGTTGGCAGAAGAAAAAAACAACAACCACAGTTCATTTTCCAACTGCATTTGAGGGTCTAGGGCAGTGTTTCTCAAACTTGGCGACTTTAAGTCCTGTGGACTTCAACTCCCAGAATTCCCCAGCCAGCTATGCTGGCTGGGGGATTCTTGGAGTTGAAGTCCACAGGACTTAAAGTCACCAAGTTTGAGAAACACTGGTCTAGGGCCTACAACACACATGCCAGAAGTGGCATGTGGAGCCATAATTGCCAGCACAGCAGCCCTCAGTTCCGGTGCACCTGCAAGTGCTGGCCAATTTCCAGCCTTCCAGAGGACCGGGTGAGCCTTTTTTCGCTCTCCTCAGTCTTCAGGAAAGCCCCTCAGAGCCTGGGGAGAGCGAAATACAGGCCCAACGGGCAAACTGGAAGTTCGTTCTTTAGGGAGTAGGCATTGTGTTGAAATAACACACTTGCTTTACCCCATCAAGTATCTTCTTCCAGCCCAAATTCAACATCCAAATTAGATATGATACTTTACTTTAAAAAAAAAACAGCCTGGAGTAATAAATAGATGGGAAGAGTTATGTCATCATTAGGATATGTCATTCTCCCCACTCATTTTAGTCTATTGCCATCCTATAAAATAAGCTTAGCTAAGAGCTGGTGAGTGGCTGAAAATCACTCAGCTTAGATTCACACGTTGTACTAAGCCAAAATATTGTTTCAGCATACATGTTTCAAAAGTATTTGAATTATAGCTTCAACCTAAGTTAATACCCTGAGATACTTACTATCTTCTTCTATCACAAGTAGGACACGTATGTATGACAACACTAAAATATAAACTGCCCATCCCCCTAACGTGCTATGCAAACCTGATGTGTGTAGTTAGTTTATGGCTCAATATGTTGCTTGAAGTCAGAAAGTTTGATTGCCTTCCAGGGATTGAGAACCTGACATTAGCTTCATTGAAATTTTTTATAAAATAAATTGGAAGTTGCTTTCTTTTTATACTTTTATTTCTTTATATAATTTTTGTTTTCTGTATCCCTTTCTCTTTACACTCTTTATTCTCTCTCTATCCTTCCCTCTTTCTGACTATTTACATTCATTAGTTTTTATCTTGATGTTTTATTTTTAAAAAAAATTTTTTTAAACAGACCGTTTCATTGAGTAAACATGATTAACTGTGGATATACGTGACTAGGTAAAGCCACAGATTGTGTTCACCAATAATGCTAAGCCAAATATGTAAACCCAGTTAACAAGAAGTTTCTCTTCTTCTCCAGAGCAATCTTCATGAAATATTCCATCCTGTAAATTCCATCTTCCGTACTAGAAGCCTGAGTTCAGAAGCTTGAAGCTGAGACCAAATGTCTTGCACAATCCCTAAGAATCTGGAATTCTTTAAACATCAAAGAAGTATTTATTATATTCCTCTAACATCAAGAATAAAATGTTGTGTGGCACATAATGAGAAGGCCCTTGTTGTTTCTTTACAACCTGAGCTTTAACTTTACAAGTTTTAAACTACTCATTTTTCTTTTTTGAAATTATTTTATAAATGCATATCCTGAGAGAAAAATAACTCAAATGTTGATGCTACCAGTGGATCTCACAGACGCTGGAATAAAATTAGCACGAACGAACAAATTCCATGATTACACATCAATCTTTTCTTGCCCTTTTGTTTAACTTCTGCATCAAAACAAACCACGCCGTCTCCATGGAATTTCTTCTCTTTCTAATTAAAAAGGTACAAGAAAGAAAATTGTCAGTGATATGCTAAGGTCAAATATGTAACTAAAGTATATATTTATGATACTTTATTTAAAAGTCAATATACAAGATACTTTTTAATTAGAAAAAAAAACCCCATTGTTTTCCAATCTGAATATTTCTTTTAAAATGAGAAAACTATTCTTTCGTTCCTCAGTTCTGCATGTCCTAACAAAAGAAAAAAAAACAAACCTGGTGCAGAATTGAGCAGTAACAATTTACTGCATGACCGACTATGACATTTCAGTTGTTATATGGAAATTATTTCTGAAGATACATATCTGACAGGTCTTGCTTACCGCTTGCCTTTTAGAAAAAGTGAGATCAACTGAACTTTCTTTTTAAGTTGGTCCATCAATAATAATAATAATAATAATAATAATAATAATAATAATAATAATAATAATAATAATAATAATAATAATTTTATTTGATTAGCCGCAACCCTCTCCCGAAGGACTCGCGGCGGCGTACAATCAAAACGAATAAAAATACACATAAGACAAACATATATACAAAAAGAACAGAGACATATACATATGTGCATGGAGGAGAGTTGACTTATAAGTGAAAGACAATTAAAAACACAATTTAAAATCCCCTTAAATAAAATTACTAAATTAAAAAACCCATCAGGAACGATACGAAGTTATGGTTGAGCCAGGCCAGCTATTTGGAAAAGGTGGGTCTTGAGCTTGACACGGAAGGAGCGGAGGTCAGTAGTGGTCCTAATATCCGGGGGGAGGTCATTCCACAGGGCTGGGCCCGCCACAGAGAAGGCTCTGCTCCTAGGCGCCGCCCCATGGCACTGTCTGGTGGACGGCACCTGGAGAAGTCCCTCTCTGTGCGAGCGGATGGGTCGTAGGGATGTATGGGGCAGAATACGATCCCGCAGGTAACTAGGTCCTGAGCCATGGAGCGCTTTAAAGATCGTAATCAAGACCTTGAAACGCACTCGATAGACCACAGGAAGCCAGTGCAGCTCGCGCAGGAGAGGTGTCACATGGGAGTACTTGGTACTCCCCATAATCACCCGCGCGGCCGCATTCTGGACCAACTGCAGTCTCCGAGTGCATTTCAAGGGAAGCCCCATGTAGAGAGCGTTACAGTAGTCCAGGCGAGACGTCACCAGCGCATGGGTGACTGTGCGTAGGGCGTCCCGGTCCAATAGGGGGCGCAATTGGCGCACCAGGCGAACCTGGTGGAACCCCCCCTGGCCACGGCTGTCACATGTTCATCCATGGACAGCCTGGCATCTAGGAGGACGCCCAAGTTGCGCGCCCGCTCCACGGGGGTGAGTTGAATGCCCCCAATGGCCAGAGATGGAATTATCTGGTTGAACCGGGGAGCCGGAACCCACAGCCACTCCGTCTTGGAAGGGTTGAGCCTGAGTCGGCTGTCATCCATCCAGATCCGTACGGCTTCCACACACCGGGACATCACTTCGACGGCCTCGTTGGGGTGGTTCGGGGTGAAAATGTACAGCTGAGTATCATCAGTGTACAGATGATATCCCACCCCGAAACCACGGATGATCTCACCCAGCGGCTTCATGTATGTGTTGAACAGGAGTGGCGAGAGGACCGACCCCTGTGGCACCCCACAAGTAAGGGGGCATAGGGTCGACCTCTGCTCCCCTGCCAACACACGTTGCATCCAGCCAGAGAGGTAGGAGCCGAACCACCGCAAAACGGTGCCCCGGACCCCCAACCCCTCCAGTCGGCGCAACAGGATACCATGGTCGATGGTATCAAAAGTACAGTCACTACTTTAAAACTTGATCTGAATCTAAAAGAACTAATAACTTTATGAAAAGCTCAATCTTCAAACAAAAGTGAGCCACAGGCAAAAGTCTTTCAGATGTTAGCCTATGCAGAAATTGTTTCTCCAAACTTTTCAGATGCAGTCAAAAATGTTAACTATTATGTACTACACAAGCAATAATTACTGTTTTTTTCATACCACCCAAATATGTTGCTTTGGGCAGTCATATCATTCTGCTTAAAGTGAGTTGACCTAGTGTCACAAATAGGATACCTGCCACCTTCTTCCTTAGAACCAGATTTCTGAAACAGGACATCTCTTTTTTCTTTTTCTTATCTTCTGTCTAATATTGGATTCACATTCACTAGATCTCCCTATGAATACCAAGTGTTGATTTTCACTACTGCTATTTTCTCTAAGATCTATTAACATGGAAGTGAAATGATTGCTTGATGATGTGCCATCAAGTTGATATGAAATCTGATGACCTCATAGATAGATTTGCTTCTGGACAGTCTGTTGCCAATTTAGTCCTTCAGATCTTCCAATGGTGCATCCCCTGCCAATGTGATTGAGTTCATCCACCTTGCTGCTATTTGTCTTCCTTCCACCTTTCTTAGCATTGCAGAATTCTCCAGAGAGCTAAGTCTTTACATATATGTCTAAACTGCAATAATTTGAACCTGATCAAGTGATAAGCCTGGATCTGTATGCTTTCTTGGCAGTCCATGGTATTCCTAGGAGACGTCTTCAGCACTAACATTCAAAAGAATCTTGTTTCCATAAATGGTTGTAATCTCCATTGGATAGCCTTAAGCATTCTTTTGCTATCATGTGAAATGAAAATTTTGATATGATAGTTTTGTACAATCTGCTAAGTTATAGACTGACCTCTTCAAATCTGTTGGCCATTATCCAGATTTTGTAACATAATTTGGTTGGAAACTTTTCATATTCTTCTTGTCATATTTGTTTGTCATGTTTCTGTAAATATTCCTCTAATTACTGTAGCCTTCTAACTTGGTAATGATCACAGTAATTATCTAACTTAGTAGTGGTTTTTGTAAAGAAAGTATTTTAAGAAAGTGTTTTCTAAAGTATCTAGGTGTCTGATTGCAAGTGCCCTATCTGTAGGCACATGAGCTGTTGCCCCAGTTCAGCTGTGCTGTGCATGCGTGTGGGCCTCAGGGGACCACACATGCATGCACAGGGGTTGGGGCGCAGGGGCCACACATGCTTTGCATTTACACACGTGCGTGCACGCTTTGGGCACTTGGTCTGGAAAAAAGTTAGCCATCACTGATCTAGGTTGTTGGCATCTCTACTGTACTGAATTTCAGTATGCTCCTTCAATCCTTGTTTGATATTCTTTAAGTCAATTACTATCTGTTCATTGGCATCCTTAATATACCAGTTTGAGTTTACAACCACCTTTTTGGAAGATTTTCTGGGGTTTGTTTGTTTCTATCTTTGTCTTTACAGATGTCATTGTAATACCTTAATATTTCTTCTGACAGTTCTCTGAAAAGCTATGTTAAGTTTCTTCCTAAGATCTTTAGCTTTGCCTTCTTTAATGTCATTCTGTGGCTCCTCTAGTTCCCTGAGATTTGGGACTTCAAAGCAATTCGTCATCTTCTCCTTGCAAATGGTGAGTATATGCTCAAGATCCTGACATGAAACTAGTTGCATTTAGAACATCCACACAAGCAGTTCAAGATTTGTTTCACAGTTAGCCCCTGCCCATCTCCGCTTAGCTATATAGCTCAGTTATAAGTGAATTTTTGTACCTCCTTATACCAATAACAGATTTATGTACGTTCTTTGTGATGATTTCCATGCATATAAACAGCATTTTGATTGTTTGAAGAAAGAATTAATAAAGAGGAAATCATTAGTGTTAAATAATTAAGCTCCCTGTTAGAAGAGCGAGTATGCAGAGAAGCGTAATGAGAGTGATATGGAATAACACGCACAAACCAGCATACAGAGACACTGAATAGTATAAAAATATAGTAGTTTACTATGTAGAAATATAGAAGTATTCAGAGTCCGATTAACAGTCCAAGTCATACACGGTTCAGTAATTCAGTTATCAAAAATAATCAGTCTAGCACACAAAATATAGGTAACGGTTGCAAACCACAATACCTCAGTATACACCGATCAGCTTCTAACAAAACAGAGAGCTAACAGCCATTCTGGCTCCCTCTTATAGCTGCTTGAAGTAACAAACCAATTACATCTCTTAAGCATTTAAAGTAACAGTAAAGTAATCATAGTTTATATACGTTGCCAAGCCAAGCCTAGGGTTACATCCCTAACAATTATATACGTTTATATACGTTGCCAAGCCAAGCCTAGGGTTACATCCCTAACAATTAGGTTGGCAGTAACTGATATGTGATTCTTCTGGTTCCTTCTGGTTTCTAGTCCATCTAATGAAATTATGTTTACCTCAATGCTATATATAACTTTAGCATCCAATTCTCCAGCCACAAGCAATACATTTTGTTTGGGCTTTCTCTCAATTTCAGATTGAACTTGACTGTTCACTGCCTCCTTTTCTGCACCAGTGTTTGGAATATAAACTTGGATAACTGTCATATTAAAAGGGTGTCCACATGTTTAATTGATATTATTCAGTCCACTGACTACATTATAGCCAAGTATGTCTGTGCTGCATTCTTCCTGACTGTGAAAGCAAAACTATTCCTTCTTTGGTTTTTATTTCTACATAGGAAAATGTATGATCTTCAAACTGAAAGTTTTCAATTTCAGTCTTTTCGATTTGCTGATGCCTAAAATATAAATTTGTAGTCTATTCATTTCATTTTTCATTATGTTGAGTTTCCCCCTCCTCATGGTTCCTTTTTTCCTTGTTATTATATTGTTATAAATCTTGATATTTTATTTCAAAGTTATTTTTATTTAATATGATTACAGAATATTAATATAGTATTAGTTATAAAGATTAAAGTGTTGAAAATAATGTTTCTGGGATATCTATTCACAGGAGCTGAAATTAAGTAATCCTGATAAAAATAGCATACTAATCTGAATAGGGAACTTCCATTTAACTGTCATGACTAAGAAGTTATTAAACCCTGATAGAATGCTTGTAGCTTAAGTTTAAACTGTGTGGTCCCTGCTGATCTCTGAGTTTGGTGGTTTTCTCGCAGATACTTCATTATCAAATTAGGTAATTGGAGTATGATGTTTCCCAGTTTGGTAATGAAACATCTGCAAGAAAACCACCAAGTTTAGAGACCACCAGGGACTAATTAAACCCCCTTTGAGACCATCTATAGGGTGTTTTCTATCTTTCTATTTAAGTCATAGCCCCTCATCATGTAACAGAGTTTTTCAACTTTAGCAAATGTAAGATATATGGACTTCAACTCCCCAAATTCTCCAGTTCACATGCCTGGAAGAACAGAATGGTCTTAAGAAAACCAGCAAAGATGGGGCAGTCATATTGCTATCTGTGTTATCAAGAAAAATGCTTAAAGCAATCCATGGTACCAAACCAGTTGCTACCTGTAATGGTGGGGTATAGAATATAGAATAACAAAGTTGGAAGGGATCTTGGAGGTCTTCTAGTCCACTCCCCTGCCTAGGCAGGAAACCCTACACTACTTCAGTCAAATGGTTATCCAACATCTTAAAAACTTCCAGTGTTGGAGCATTCACAACTTCTAGAGGCAAGTTGTTCCATTGATTAATTGTTTTAACTGTCAGGAAATTTATCCTCAGTTCTAAGATGCTTCTCTCCTTGAGAGAAGTGGGTAGGAGCAATGACTTTTGTAACTTTGTCTTATTTGCATGAATAATACACAACAAAACCATATCTTATTCTATGGGGTTCAAACCTTCTACAAGGAATTTAACTTGCAGTCAATTTAGGTAACAGAGCACTTTAACTTTCGGAGCTGTCCACATCCTGGTGCTTAATGATAATGCAGGAAGGGGTGCACCGTATATATTCCAGAATAATATATCATATTCATCTTCTCTTAAACCCTTTAAGAGCATACAGGAAGATGGACTGTATATATACCATTCTGGTACATAGAGGTATGGCATTACAAAGAATTTTGAAAAGTAAGGGGTATCTTGCTTCTATAAACAACAAGTGACAAAGCAAATTTCATAAGCAAATGAGGTGCCTCCATTGATCATTCTGTAAATATTATGACTGTCTTCATCCAGGCATGATGTTTACCAAATCTCCTGTCTTTCTTTCCTGACAACACAGCAAAACAATTGTTCATCTCAAGTTATCCAAACATTTTCTGGAAACATAGAAGCCCTTTTCATATATTGATGTAGAGCAGGGGTGTCAAACTCAAGGCCCAGGGTCTGGATCTGGCTTGTAGGATGCTTATATCTGGCCTGTGGGGCTGCCCTGGAAACAGTGATGGACTGGCCCGTAGCGCCTCTGCCAGCAAAAACCGAGCTTGGGAATGCCACGTGCAGCACTCCCAAGCTCCGTTTTGCTGGTAGAGGGTTGCAGGAGGCCGTTGCAGCCAAAAACGAGCCTGTTTGCTCAGACCACCACAGACGCCCCTGACACGAGTGACATCGAGCTGGCCATGCCCACCCTGGCCATGCCCACTCCAGCCCTCAGAGGTCAAACACAACTGTAATGCCTCAATGAAATAGAGTTTGACACCTTTGATGGAGAGAATGGACAACAAGAATCATCCTAAGTATTCTTGCTCCTCCATTCAGTGCCTCTCCTATTGCAATATATCATGGTTTACTGACTAAATCACAATTGTCTGAATACATATAACACTATTAACAATGATTTACAAATAACAGTGATTGGATCTGTGTCACACCTTGTCATCATGTTATTTGTTTAATTTGGGCTTTGTGTGGTGTGTGTGAATCTGGCCAATCAGTTGAAAGTGCAGTAATTCTCAATATGAAGGAGCTCCTTTTCAAACTCCCCAGCACTTTGCAAAAGACAGGGTTCCTTGTACTGTGCATAGAGACTTCACACTGCTATACCTAAAGACTCTATCCATTCCTTCACCTCCAGTGTGAGAGCAGTCACTTGGGCAGCAAATGACTCTACTCTCCCCTCTAAATGCCTTTAAGTAAAGCTAAAGTATTGCATGAAAAGTCTATGGAGATTCTCAGTCATCCAGGTCATGGTTGTCCCAAAGGTGCTTTTTTTTCAAGAGGAAACTAGACTTTCTGGTTTTTCTTTGAAAACATTTTGCTTCTCATAATATCATAATAACAGAGTTGGAAGGGACCTTGGATTTCTTCCAGGCCAACCCCCTGCCTAGGCAGGAAACCTTACACCACTTCAGACAAATGGTTATCCAGCATCTTCTTAAAAACGTCCAGTGTTGGAGCATTCACAACTTCTGGAGGCAAGCTGTTCCACTGATTAATTGTTCTAACTGTCAGGAAATTTCTCCTTAGTTCTAAGTTGCTTCTCTCCTTGATTAGTTTCTATCCATTGCTTCCTGTCCTACCCTTAGGTGCTTTGGAGAATAGCTTTGCTCCCTCTTCTTTGTGGCAGCCCCTGAGGTATTGGAACTCATCCAAGAAGCTTTTTCAGCTCTAAGTGTTGCATGAAATCAAAGAGCTAAAATAGTCCTCGACTTACAACTATAATTAGGACCAGAATTTCCATTGCTAAGCAAAGTGGTTGTTAAGTGAGTCACACCCAATTCTTCAACCTTTTTTGCCATGGTTCTTAAGTGAATCATTTCAGCTGTTAAGTGCAATGGTCATTATGCTTGTTGTTGAAGCCGAAGTTGCAAATGCACCATATGACCCTGAGACCCTGCAGTTGACATAAATATGAACCAGTTGCCAAGTGCCCAAATGTTGATCATGTGACTGTGGGGATGCTGCAATAGTTGTAAGAGTGAGGACCAGACATAAGTAACTGTTTTCAGTGTAACTTAAAATACTCACTAAATGAATGGTTATAAGTTGAGGATGAGGATAAAAGACACATGTGTATACTAAAACAATTTAGTTCATGATAAAATTCCCCCTTTGGCTGTTTTGACAGTAAATAGTGGCAATTATCATTCATCTCCATGCTGGCAATTTTACATTTAGATTATTCAAATACATTATTAAGGGAAGCCACTTAAAATATCTTCCATAGTTTTCTCAATGGCTGGACTTTGTAAGATTGGAATCGACAGATCTACCATTTAAGGCAAAATAGCTGGAACCATCAGCCAATGTTAACAAATGGTTTAAAAGCCTTTAATAGGCAGCAACAGCCTGAAAACTGTTACTGCCTATTAAAGTTGTTCATGGAAGCTGACAGCTTCAAACAAAAGCAACATAAGAGAAGTGTTGCCTAATAAAACTTTAGAAGATGAACTTTCTTGACACTTTTTGGATAGCCACTGTGTTATCCTTTTATGGATTATAAAAGTCATTAAAAACCAGTGCAAGTTATTTACGGTGCCAATATTGCTTGGAAACACAGTGCTGAAGCAAAAACAATTATTTTAGCTTTGTTTCTATCTATTTTTCATAGATGGCTGTTCTGTTTTACACATTTGCTACCATCCTAAGGTTGACAGATGGTACTGCACAGACAAGCAAAGAATGCATAAAGAGAAGTTGGCTTGTGTCCTAGATAGGTTAACCAGAGAAACAGAAATTTCATGATAAGCATTTGTCTAAATGTTAATAAGGACCTACTATGCAAATACTTTTGGACTGCTTTTTTTCAGATTCTGAATGCATGAAAAAACAAAATCAGGACTGAATAAAAGCAATTGTAACTAGTATGAAGTAGTTTTCTTCTTTTATAAAGGAATCTATGATTTCAGGAAATTAGAGTGCCAAACCTAGAATTCTTCTTTGTTAACAAGAGTGTTTGCATTAAGCACCAGTGTCGTATAGGTGATATGTCTTCCTATATGGAAGCTATATAGGTATTTTGCCACTAAAGAAATCATCCTGTGGCAGTTCAGAAAACCCTTCATCATCATCTAGAGTATAATGCAAACCTTGGTGGAATAACATGAACTTTTTCCTGTAAGTGTCCCATTTTATTCTTTCCTAGCTTTTCTTTTAAAATGTATTAAAATTATTGTCCTAAAAAACCAAAATGACCATCTGCTATATCCTGGCTTGGGTCATTATTGGCCTATACCCAAATTCTCCATTTCAGCCCGACTAGGCAATAATCCAGCTTCAGATGTTGCTGGACTTCAATTACCATAAACTGTAACATTGGCAATGTTGACTTGAATCATAAGAATTAAGAGATTGATAACATCTGAAGTGCCAATGTGCAATTACCTTTTGACTACTATGGCTTTGTATCTGTGGTAAATATGTCATCATTTTGCTACTCAGGAGCTTTGGCAACAAAATCCCTCTGATAAAACATTACTGGGCAAAGCACCAACTCTATTATTAATACCTAAAATAGCAGCAATTAAGACAGAATTATATTTTTCTCTCCCTCTTTAAGAAGAAAATAAAAAGAAGCATGAAACTTTGGCATTAGAAGGAGAGTAAAGAATGAACAAGTTTTTTGTTCCTTTCCCTTTTATGATGTATGTTCTAAAATTTCACTTTTCTTCCTCTTTTCTTCACTTTTAATATTTTTCCCAGTTTGTATTAGTTTTTGGATCTTTTTATTTGTAAACTTCAATAAAAATATTTTAAAAAAATAAAATGATATTCCCCTAAACTTATTTGTAGATTGGAAGGAACAATGTTTATTTCTCTTCCATTCTTTCCTTTCTAGGGTGTTTATTTTTAAAGCATTCTCTCCCATTTAAACTAAGGGACCTGTTTGAACCAGTGGTGGGATTCAAATATTTTTACTACCAGTTCTGTGGGCATGGCTTGGTGGGCGTGACGTGGCTTGGTGGGTGTGGCTTGGTGGCCTTGGCCGGGGAAGGATACTGCAAAATCCCCATTCCCTCCCGATCAGCGGGGACTCAGGAGGCAGAGAATAGATGGGGGTGGGGCCAGTCAGAGGTGGTATTTACCAGTTCTCTGAACTACTCAAAATTTCCACTACCGGTTCTCTAGAACTGGTCAGAACCTGCTGAATACTCCCTCTGGTTTGAACATTTGCAAAATGCTTGCTATGGTTTGTTCCACATTGGGAAGGAGGTTTTGTATTTGAAATGGGACTTTTTGTGACATTTTTGCAGATGAAACATTTCAAGGTGAAACAGTTTACACACCCAAAATGAGTTGATGGGCCTTTGAGGTTTCAGCCCAACCAGGAAAAACCAAGGAGTTACTTTTCTTTTCCTCCTGCACCTCTGTTTTCCCTGTGATATAAACCAATTCCCCCACACTTATCATTTAACTAGCACTTGTCAGCCAGATTTCCCCCAGATAGCAACGGGGGGGGGGGGGGGAGAAACACCCCCTCCTCTACTCAAAACACTCCAAGACATGCACAGAGGGCAGTGGGGAAAAGATGCTTCCATTTCCTGTCTCTCAACCAGGCATTTCCACCTTGTTCACACTAGGGTTAACTCAAAGATTCTGTTCTGCCCAGACTTGTCACTCATCCTTGCTGTCTCTACCATTTCTGAAGTTTTGCTTCAGGTCAGCAGCCCATAAGGTATATAATTATTATAAATTCCCAGGAAAATCCATTTAAATTTCATGAAACTGGCTATTTTTCACAGCCTGCTTTCAGAATGAAGTTAGTTAAGTATTATCTCTCGGTCTCTCTCCAGCTCTTGCTATCACTCTTTCTCTCTCCAGCTTTCTCTATCTTTATCTATCTTTCCCCCCCCTCTCTCTCTCCCCCTACCCACCCATCATCCATGTATCCATCCATCCATCATCTATCTATCATCTCTCTCTCTCTCTCCCTCCCTCCCTACTTACCTACCTACCCCACCATCCATCCATCCATCCATCCATCCATCCATCCATCTATCTACCATGTTTTCCCCAAAATAAGACAGGGTCTTATTTTCTTTTGAACCCCAAAATAAGCACTTGGCCTTATTTTCAGGGAGGTCTTATTATTTTTGAGGTGCAGGAGGCGACGAGCATGGTTACCTCATGGCTGCTGCTGTGTTGCAATATTTTGGGGAGGGCTTATTTTCAGGGGAGGGCTTATTTTAGCACATGGGCTCAAAAGCCCGATTAGGCTTATTAGCCAGAGAAACAGGGTATCTATCTATCTATCTATCTATCTATCTATCTATCTCTATCTATCTATCTATCTATCTATCTATCTATCTATCATCTATCTATCATCATCTATCTATCATCATCTATAAAAACCATAAACAATATTTACTCTTACATTTTTAAAAGTGCTGTTTTTTTAAAGGACAGGTGTCCTTTTTTATTTTTCAGAGCACCAGCCTTTCCGTCTTTCAACTATTTTGATAGATCTTCTTTGGCTGTTAGCAAATGCATTTTCCCTTTTCCTTAGTTTGCATGTGTGAATCCAAAAGAAGAGTGCAAGGAAGAATTTACTGCAATTAAAACCCAGTGGAATTATCTTTCCTTTTTCCTTTAAAATGAGATTATTTGTGAAAAATTATTAGCCTATTTTTTTTCAATTTTATATCTCACTGTAATCATATGCTATATTCCTGGCAGGTAACATTGTAAGACATAAAAAAACATGATGAAAAAAGGCATGAAACGATAAATATAAAACTCATATATAACATTGAAACCTGGGCAGGCCTGTCTTTTCTAATTCAATTTGATGAAGAAGGTTTAAGGCTGTGGTGGCGAACCTATGGCATGTGTGCCACAGGTGGCACGCGGAGCCATTTGTTAGGCACGCGAGGTGTTGCCCTGTCAGCTCCAGCGCACATGCGCGTGCTGGTCAGCTGACTTCGGCCTTCTTCCGGTTTGCTCCTAGAGCTGTTTTTTGGCCTCAAGAGCTTTCAGGCAAGCCTCCTGAAGGCTCTGGAGAGCAAAAAATGGCCTTGCGAGTAAACCGGAAGTCCATTCCTGAACTTCCGGTTTGCCCGCAGGTCCGGTTTTTCACACTCCAGAGGCTTCAGGGAAGCTCTTGAAGCCTCCAGATGGCCTCCCAGGTTTGGGGGAGGCTGTTTTCGCCCTTTCCAGGCTCCTAGAAAGCCTCTGAATCCTGGGGAGGACGAAAAAAGCACACCAAAAGTGGGGAAGTGCTGGTCGTGCGTGCATGCACACAGGGGGCCATGCATGCCTGCACATTGGGTCACACGCATAGTATTATGGGTGTGGCATGCTGGTGCAAGACACACACACACCCCGCGCTCCTCTCGCTTTTGGCATGTGAGCCAAAAAAGGTTTGCCATCACTGGTTTAAGGAAATCTTGCCTGCAAATTCTATTAGGAACAACAGAGTCATATCACAATCTTCTTTCCCCCTGGAAAGTTTTCTACTTCGTGAAATAAAGACACAATAAAACACTAAAATCAAGAAGGGATCCAGGAGTGGGATTCTATTGGCTCGGATTGGTTCGGGCAAACTGGTCGCTCCAAAAGTCAGCTGGGAGCAAACTGGTTCACTCCCACAAACAAGTGGGCCCGGCTGGCTGCCCCTGCACTTTATCTACATTATCTACCATGCCCCAACTGTTTTCCTTCCCAAGCAGCTATCCGAAGGTAAGTCTTCTCTAATTTGTGCATGCATGCTCAGCATACCAGTTGTTAAAGAATCCCACCCCTGGATACAACACTTGAAGTGCTATTTTTGCATCATGAGGTGGATCAAAATCTCTTCCTCCTACTACATCACTGTTTTCAACAGAAAATCATACATTGATTCCCTGCAGGGGTGGGTTTCAGCAGGCACTCCTGC
The DNA here is from genome assembly GCF_964273705.1 of Natrix helvetica. Lineage (NCBI taxonomy): Eukaryota > Metazoa > Chordata > Lepidosauria > Squamata > Natricidae > Natrix > Natrix helvetica. Next base: position 251,640,730 of record NC_138548.1, read on the forward strand.
CAGTTTGCTCATGTGTGCGCTGTGCATGCATGCGCAATACAGTTAAACTTGTTCTGCGCATGCACAGAACTGAAAAACAAGAAGAACCGGTTCAGGGGCATGGCAGGCCTCAGTTGCTGCTGGTTCCAGCGACCCAGGCTGCCAAACCACTACCGGTTCGGCTGAACTGGTCCAAACTGGTAGGAACCCACCATTGATTCCCCATTCCCTTTTTCTTTTTTGGGAAGTGTTACTTCATCCTACTTTCAGAGTTATATCTGAGCAGGAGATAATAAGCCCCATCATGTCAAGATAGAGAAGAAGATATCAAGGAAGCAGTTAGGCTTTCTTGCCTGGTATCAACCCAGGGATGTCTTCTGACTGACTTCTGGCAAGATTAAACTCATCCTTCTTTGAAAAGAGGTCAGGCAAAGAGAATGCATTAGCAACCCACTATGGCAAGGGCTGCAGATATTCATATTGATGAAGTTGGCCGATGCGTTGATGATTTAGAGTTACAGTCAAGTCTCTACATCACTGTTTTATAATCCTAGGATTCCTGGGGTCCCCCACAGGGATCCACAAAAATCAAAATCTCGCCAGTCTATGTTAAAAAAAAATACAATATTAAAATCACATCAAATAATTATGAGTAGTGGCAGCAAATGCATCAGTCTAAATTTTTAATATGGTAAATATCAATAAATATAACACATACAAAGAAAAGCTTTTGAGGTCCTCTGTAATTTTTTTTAAAAGCGGAAGGGAGTCCCAAGAGAAAAATGTGTAAGCAATCCTGCTCTATAGGATTAGTGCTCATTTCTTTTCATTTCTTGAACCAATCAGTTTTCTATCTATCTTTTTAAAATCTGGATGCTCACGAACTGGAAGAAGAGAGAGATTCTCAGGGACCTGAATTTATTCTCTCATTCTCCAGACTTATAAAATAAGCATTTGAGATATAAATATTTATGCATTCCAAGTTGCTATTCAAATGCTTCTGCCATCCTTAGTTACACCTACCTAAGCTGAGTGGATGAATAGGAATGTGAGATGAGCTTCTCTCATGGCATCAGGGGTACCAAGATCCTTTTTCTCTGCTGCACTAAATATTCCTATGAAAGAAGGGCTAATCTTGGCCCAATCTTACAGTGGCTAAACCTCCATGGGGAGGGAGACAAAGACTAATCTGAGCTAAGAAGCTAGTACAAGATGAGGCAAAGTTTCTGGTTTTATGGAAAGCCCCATGCCTACCAGATCTATAGAGTTTTAGCTCTGCAAATTAAATATTTCCTTTGCAGATACACTATAGCTAAGGCAAAAATACAGGTAGTCCTTGACTTACAGCAGTTCATTTAGTGACCGTTCGAAGCTACGATGGCAAAAAAGACTTATGGCCATTTTTGCAACTTGTGACCATTAAGCATCTCCATGATCAAAATTCCGATGCTTGGCAATTGACTCATATTTATGACAGTTGCAGTGTCCTTGAGTCAGGCGATCACTTTTGGTAACCTTCTGACCACCAAATTAAATGGGGAAACCATTTAACGGCTGTGATTTACTTAACAATTGTGGCAAGAAAAGTTGTAAAATGGAGTAAAATTCACTTAACCTCTATTTTACTTAGCAACATAAATTTTGAGCTCAATTGTGGTCATGAGTTGACGATTACCTGCATATTCCCTCTGACAGTGAGAAGAACTCCAAGTGCAGCTGTAAAATCTCTAAAGCTTTGTCAATTAGTACCTTGGTGGAAAATCAGGTACTTCGGTGATTGGAATAGAGGCAGGGTAAGAACCAGCAGTGGCATCAGCATATTTCATATAGCACTTCCAAAGCACTTAGACTTATATACCACTTCATAACTCTCTCTAAGCAGTTTAGAGTCAGCATTTCGCCCCCAACAATCTGGATTCTTATTTTACCAACCTCAGAGCCAACCTTAAGCAATGGCCACCGACATCACAAAAGAATGACAAGAAGTTTGTGATATGAATTCCTTTTCCTCTTTGTATATACAAGATGTAACTGTGTATATGGGTTGTTTAGATAACACGGGAATGTGTAACTTAGCAAGCTTTGTACTATAAATTCCTTTACCGATTGTGTCTTTGTATGAGAAAATCACTCTCTCCTGTGAATCTTTTATCTGTTCTTATTTGTAGCAATTAAGATAAAGAGAACAGTGTGAACTCCTTAATTGAATGGAGGGGGAACAGTGTTACTGGCCAGATATTTTTTCAGGCCATCCCCAGATATTGTCACAGATTTTATTCAACACTTGTCTAAAAGGTGGTCAGTTGACAAGATAAGTTATCAAACCACACCCAGATGTTGCCTTCTGGGGTCCATGTCTGATTTGAAAATATCTGTGGCTGAGGGTCCACTATCTTAAGTAATGTCCAAGTGACTGATATGTTGTACGACTAAATGATCTCCAAGTGTTATTGTTCATATTCTCTATCTCTTTAGGAAAGTAGAAAAAGATAGCAAAAGTCCCCAGATAAATTTTTTTAAGACCTCAACATAGCTTTAAAGTCCCAGGAAGAAAATAGATTGTGCAACAATTGGCTGCAATGGGTTTGACCCTTGGCACTTGTGAGCTTCCTAGTAAGAGAAGAAAATGCAAATGTATATTGGCATAGTTTTCTTTCTCCATAATGTTTATTGATAAAATGCTTTTTGGCATTTCACACTGGTTTAAGCCTGTTCTCCCTGAATCCTAATGAACCAATTGTCTCCCAGATGGCCACGGATACCAACATATATGTTTTCTGTTAACTTACAGAGGAGTGTTAAGAATTTAAGGGCAACAGCAAGTAGAATCTTTGGATTCTTACTCAAAGGATGCAAAGCATATGTTGCAGCATTGAATTATGACACGTCTTTCATCCTTTCAATGAAATAATAATGTATCCATTCCTCATTTTCAAAATGACTAGTCTTTGACAAATTCTAAAGTGCCCGTTTCTTTTCTGTTCAGAAAGAGTTCAGACAAGTTTCTTTATTACCATTCTAGCATGGGAGAGCAGGGAAGAAACAAGAACGTAGCATCTTTGATTTCCAAAAATTCAATCATCAAAGGGGCACGGTGACCAGACACATTAGGCAAGAAGCTGGATTTCGTTAGTTCTAAATCTGAACATTAGGAGAGAAAGAAAAGCTGCCTGTTTAAAGGGCAATTCTACATATAGTTTTGGAACCACTTCTACATTACATCTGACCATCTTTCTTGGATAGGTGAACTACTGCAGGGGTGTCGAATTTGAGTTCATTGAGGGCCTCATCATAGTTGTGTTTGACCTCAGGGGGGCTAGGGTGGGCATGGCCAGCTTGACATCACTCATATCAGAGGGGGAGCGCCTGTGGTGACCTGAGCACTCTATTAGCAAAAACGGGCTCCTGAACTCTGTTTTTGGCCACGATGGCCTGCAGCCCTCTGCCAGTTTTGACTGGCAGAGGGCTGCAGGAGGCCGTCATGGCTGAAAACAGAGTCTGGGAGGGCAGCGCTTGGCCCTCCCGAGCTCCGTTTTCACTGCCAGAGGCACCGCGGGCCAGTCCTTTGATGTTTCCAGGCTGGCCCCATGGGCCAAATCTAAACAACCCATGGGCCAGATGCAGCTCCTGGGACTTGAGTTTAACATCCCTGAACTACTGTAACTTTCAGATATGGTTCCGCTTATAGAACAGCACTTCCATATTTATTCATTCCTTCAGTTTGAATGGCCACACATCTCAAGTTCATGACTCTGGGTAGCTAACTGTTAAAAAAAAAGTAGAAAGGCAGAAAAAACAGAATAACTAAAACCACAGACATAAAACAGCAGCCAAGATGAAAACAGGTCTATCAGTCACAAATGAACATAACACATGCATAAGCTCAGCCCTACCTCCTGATCCCCAGACCCAGTCACATTTTATTCTTCTTTACTTTATTATATTACATTTCTGTACACTGCCAGTCATGCCTGTTTCTGAGCCACTTACAATGAATTTAAAAATTAAAAACAACAATCTAATAATTCAGTTTACCCAAATGCTTAGGAATAATCATGGAACACACCTCAGTGGAGACACAGAAACAGTCGTTTACAACTGAAAGGCTCATTGAAACAACAAGATCTTAATAATTGTGCAAAAATTAGGACCTATCTCATATTAGGGCCCAGCTGCTATTCCAGACCGGGAGAGCAACAACTGAGAAAGTCCACACCTGGGATTCCTAAATTATCAGTTTCTAGTCATTTCACAATCCCTACAAACACTATCCACATTTTCCGCAACTTATATAAACAGTAGGCATTACATTTTGGTCTCACCCTACCTCTAGACACTGGGCTAAATTGAGCTATTATTATCTCCACCTCCAGACAGGCAGACACATGCAGAAATTTCACACTGCAACTACAGTATGTCAGTAGTTATAGAGGTGTAAAGCACTTAGATGCAAATTAAGCCTATCATCAGAGCTTCCTAAAGGAATTTAAATGCAGGAGCAATATCATCTTGACAGCTAAGCAAATTTGCAACATGACCATACATATGCATACGACATGTACTGAAATTATGGGGAAGGGTGTTTGTCACATTTCCCCCTCTATGTGGAATATGGATAAGGGGATTTCTGTTATTCTAAGTGATGCCATAATTCACTGAGCAAAATGCTGATTGAAGGATTTTTGATTCTCCCATTGATTAGCTAGGGGGAGCATTGATTTGTTCATGATGTTCTCAGTGTAATGCTAGGATCCTGCATCATAGGAGGAATGTGGGTGCCTAAACAGGCTTTCCAATCAAAATCTATTACCTCAACATGTGAACAGTATGAAGGACTGCAGGCAGTGAGATGCCAATGGGGTGGGTGAAACAAGTAGCATTGCCAACCCTCCCTTCAGATCATTGTTATTTACACTTGTGATTAAATGACACCCTTTCCTATGATTTCAGTACATATTGTATGCGTGTGTATGGTCATTTTGCAAATCCACTTAGTGCTGAATTGATGTTATCAAATATGGAAACAAATCTGAATTACTTGCCATGAGGTAAAACTGGACGCTATTTATTTCCCTAGGACAACAGCAATTTTAGCGAACATTACAAGGCTTTTTCATTTTTTCTGATGATTATCTGTTAAGCATCTCTATCCTCAAAACCTCTGTGCTATTTGCAAATTATCTAACGCTCTCATTCCCTACAAATGGTTGGTCTGTTGGAATAATCCACTGCTCACTTCTTCAACTACAAAGAAACCCACCATATAATTCAGCTTTTGCCATACATAAATTATGTGTCACCTTTACAGAAAAGGAAACATGAAGTATTTTGCTTTGGGTCATTGCTTAATAACTGCCCTATCAGTAGATGCCTCCTTTAGAGAGATTATAATCAAATCTGTGAAATTAATTGCCAGTCTATTTCCTGTACTTTGCAAACAGCAATTAACAGCGTAAGAACAAGTTCTGTGGCCAGAATGAGTTGAATAATGTTATGGACTTTAAAATAAATAAATAGTGTGCAATAATTTATCCCCCCTGAAACAGACATGTCTCACCATGAAATCTCTGATAGAGTACGTAAGCTGTAAATGGAAGGAGAAATGTACTTTGAGATTTACAAGTTTTTATTTTAACTATGCATTTTATTGAAACTTTAAAAGAGAACATGAAAACTAACACATAATAAAGAAACTTAAAAATACAAGGCAAAAAGGGACAAAAATGCAGTAAAAAAAGAAATAGAAAGAGGAAACCTCTGATTTTCATTGCCGCAAATACAAGCAGAATTACAAAGTTATATCTTGCTACATGATTACAATAAAAAGCTTACTTTTTTCTATTATTCATTTTTTTAAAATAATTATTAAAACTGCAAGTTATAGATGCATTTTTTCTATTTCATCCAAAAAGTCTGTAAAAGGTTTCCAGCCACCCAGAAATGTATATATTGTCTTTTCTCTAATTTAAGAAATTCATGTAGCTGTCTTCTCCGGTTTCATTATCTTCACCAATCATTCTTCTGTTGTAAATAGTGTTGAATCTTTTCCCTTTGAGCATATAATAGTCTTACTGAAAAGACTATGATATATGCAGTTGTCATATATCAAAACAAAATTCCATGACATTTTTCTAGTTACCTCTTCCTTGCTTCCAAAAGAAAAGCCTCTGGTTTTAACTGTACTTTAGTCTTTAAAATCTGAATTAATATATGTATTTGTATTCAAAAAATTCTATTACAAAACATAATAGAATATCCCTTCTAGTAATGTGCCTTTTCACATTGTAGACAATTTCTCTAGTGACAAATACCAATGACACATCACTTTGTTGAAATTCACAGTAAGATTATTGCATATTGTACAGCAAATTTCAGTCCTTTCAAACAATGTTTTCCCATTGAACCATTTGTATATTGTAACCAAATAGTTTCTTTTATTTCATCATACATTCTTTCACTTGTTCTTCTTTTATCTCATAATTCTATAAAGGTTTATACATTTTAGCAACAACATGTTCATCCTTGGTACATAGTTCTTTTTTAAGTTTTAAATTCTTCAAAGCCATACTATTTTTTTATCCATTTTGAATCTTTCTGGTAATTATTCATAAGAAAACTACTGACAAGCAAATCCTTCTAATATCAAAACTTCTCTTGATTTTATTTTACATTCTCTTTGAAAAAAAATCCTAGTATATCAAAGTAAGTTAACCATTTTTGTTTAAATATTATTTTTCATCTATAAAATGCTTTGTGGACCCAAATGTATTTTCATGCACAACCTAAATTTATATTTATTCCATTCTCTAAGAGTAGTTTGCCTGATGATTATTTTTAAAATCTACATTAACCTTAACTTTGACATGCCATAAATAGCTATACCACCCAAATATCAGATCATGTTCCTCTAACTCCAATAGTCTTTATTTCTTAACAACTCCCACTCTTTTATTGGAGCAACAAAATATAATTTCAGATGTGGTCAACCCAATCCTCCTCTCTTTGCATTTTGTGGTCCCTTATATTTAACTGGTGGGTTTTTTCCCCACAAATTTAGATATCCTTTGGCTATTATATGGTGGGATCAATCATCAAAACAGGTATTATCTGAAACAAAATAACATTCTAAGTAAAACATTCAACTTAATCATGGAAATTCTACTCTACAGTGAGTATTGTAACTTTTTTCATATTGATATAACTTTTTAAACCTCATTCCATGTCTTCACGTAGCTATTTTGAAATAATATACAATTCATATTTATTACATTTATACCCAAGTATTTTACCTTGTTCTCAAGCTTAGAACCCATTTTATTCATTGATTCTGTTTGAATCTTTTAGCTTGTTTTTCCTCTCATCTTGTCTTATATCTCTATTCAATATTTCAAGGACTCAAATAAGCAAAAGAAGGGACAGTGGGCAACTTTGTCATGTTCCTTTTTGTATCTCATATGGTTTGGTTAAATCTCCAGTAACAATTATTTGTGCCATCTATGGAGCATAAATTGATTTCACCCATTTTAATAAAAAAATCTCTCCAAAATTCTTTTCATCAGAATTTTAAACAAGAAAATCCAATTCAAATCATCAAAAGCTTTCTCTGCATCTAAAAGCATCAACACAGCTTGTTTTTGGTGTGCTCTTTTGGTGTGCTCTATGCATTTTTAGTTTTAATATTGTCCTTTAGTTGTCTTTTAGCTAAAAACTCTAAATGATTAAATTCTTTCAAAACTATTTTCAGTCTTTCAGCAAAAGTCATTGTAAACAAACTACAGTCATTATTCAACCATGATATTGGTCTGTAATTTCTTGCCAACATCAAATGTTGTACCTGCTTAGGTATTAATGTTATATTAACCTCCTTCCAGGTCTCTGGCATCTTTCCTCCTTATGGAATAGAATGCCTTGTGTTCTATAAAGTTTATAAAAGTTTATCCTCAAAGCAGTTATAATGACTTTGGAAACTATATTAACACCGGATGCTTCCATGCTGCCACATTCTTTGTAATAAAATTTTATTGGTTTTTCAAAATTTATAGGGAAAAGGGTAAATGGACAGGTATACAAATTTTGGCAGTTGCAAAGTGTGTGAGGCCCCCCTCCCTCCATACCCATAGCGTACATTTATATATAATGCATTAGTATATAATTGATTATAATCAGCATATTAGTTCTATTATTAAATTCAATCAAATTAAACATTACAATATAAAATCCAAATATAATTCCATTTTCACTTTCGGTCAATTTATAATAATATGATTTTCATATTTATTTCTGTGATCTGAGTCTTCTTGCTATTGCCCCATCTCCCTCCACTGGCAGAGCTCTGGCCCCTCCCGTGTCCTGCGTGTCCGTTGTAGTGTCTGGTGGTTTCTCTAGGAGTGTTTTATTTTTTTCCATAAAGGCCTGCGCCTCTATGGGTGAATTAATTCTGATTCTTGTCTCCTCCCAGAATATCAGCATACCTTCAGGCATCAACCATCTAAACCACACCCCTTTCTGGTATAATTTATTCGCTAATTGCGAATAATTTTTTCTTTTTTCTCTAATCTTCTTAGGGATCTGCTTCAGAATGGTTATCTCCATATCATGATATGTCAATGCTTGCCCCCTTTGTACACCCAGAATTTCATCTCTTGTGGTTTTTCTAAGGAATTTAATGTGAACCTCCCTGGGTACATTGTGTGTTCTAGCATAAGCTGAGTTCACTCTATAAACCAGATCTATATCCCACCCCATCTGTTGTTTTTCTTTGTGTGTATAGTCAGCCAGAATGTTTGTCATGATGTCCCTTATATTTTCCCCATCTTCTTCTATAACATTTTGAAATCTAAGATAATAGGACATTCTCTCAAATTCTAATTTCATCTGTTGGATGTCAAGATCTTTGTTCCCTTTCTGCACAGCTTCCACCCCCCCCCTCACCTCCTCCACCCCCCCTTCCACAAGATTCAGTCTTTGTGAGTTCTTATATATTTGGGCTTGATTTTCTTTAATTTCATCTTTCATTTCCCTTAACTGTTTCTTGATTTCCTCCTGGCCCTGTAGAATTTGTTGAAGCATTTGTTGAAAGTCCATCTCTGTAGTCTTATGTTGCATCAGTTCTGTTATCTTTGACTGTGTGGCTGGACTGGATGTTGCGGATGTTGGAGCAGAGGTGGCAAAGCCAGGTTTTCCAGGAGGGGGTCTTTTAGATGCCATCCTTTATAACGTTAAAAGTTCAGTCCAAATATGAAGTAAACAGTTAGAAAAGAAGGGTAGCCAGGTGAGTCCGGGAGCAGAATAACCAGGCAGAAGAGAATCTCTCCAATAAGTCTGGCAATAGATAGAAAGTTTCCCCTAGAAGGTTAAAAAAATACCAATCCACAAGAGGTTCCTCTGGGAGACACGGAGACAAAGACCGGAAGCCTGAATTTTAAAGGTGGAGTCAGGTTTCAGAGTTCATAAAGACAACGGAAGTGTGCCATCTTGCCCTGCCAGTTTTGGGCACAGAGGCGTAACAAAGTTTTAAAAAGTTCCAAAAGTCCTCAAATCATTGTAATATGTAAAATTAAATTGAAAAGAAAATCATCTCAGCCTAAGTGAGGCTTCATTCGTTGGCTCTCCCCCCTCCTCCTTCCCCGGGGGCTGAGAGCAAAATTGTTTCTTGCCGCTTGTCCAAGGGGGGGGGGAAACCCCCCTCCCTCCAGCCGCACCTCCAAAATGCTCCGAAAGTTATTTTAAAATTTTAAAAGCTGAATCAAATCTTCATGCAAAGTAAGGGATGAAGAGAGAGGCAACCTCACCGCACCGCAGCTGCTTCCTTCAATTGTAGCATTCTCCAGTCGGCTTGTAGCGAGGCGCGAGGCGTGGAAACGCGATGCGCCCTCCGAGCTTGCTCCCCGGTGCCTTGGGCGCGCGAGAGAGCTCCCGCCGGCTGCCGCCGCTGCAGGAGACCTCCGCGATGCCGCCCCTCCGGCAGGACCCCTCTGCGGGGTGTCCTGTGCCCCCCAAGGAGTGGGGAAGCCCACCGGGGAGCCGGAGCGGGCAAAGAGCTGCCCGTCGCCGCCGCCGCCGGAACCGGAACTCCCATGCTGCCACATTCTTGTGCCTGGGGAAGTAGGAGGGGGGATTTAGTAGGGGGATGTAGTTAGATAAAATAGCATTCTTCTTTTCAGTCAAAGTCAGGGTATTCCTGCATCTGGAGAAGGAGTGGTTGGAGTGATGTCTTGAGTTGGGACAGATTGGGATTGGACGAGGTGATGGATTGATGGGTGCATGGGATGGGTTTGGACTTTTGACTTACTGAAGGAAAGTCCGAAATCTCAGATTTGGGTTTTCCCAGATGTGCCTGTATACCTACTCTAATAAATGGGAGCTTTGAGAACCTGTCTTGGAATTTCATTGGAGTTGGGGTTTTCAGGAACACTGACATATAATACAAATTCACTACTTGCACAATTTATACCTTACAAGGTAGACCCGGCAGGAAACACAATCTAGTGTGCTAATTATAATTTATTGCAGAGTTACATTAACAGAAACTTGCAAGTCTGAGACTAAATCTCTCCCACTTCACAGCCCAAGAAACTAGGGAGGGTCTCTTCTGAGCCTCTTGCTTTCTATCCACATTCCTGCTGCAAGCTCAACTATCTTTTGATCTGACATTGTTTCATCCTTTGGTTACAGTCGCTTTCTCCTGTCACCCAATGTTATTCCCACATACCATTGCAAGATCCGACTTCTCAGTTATACTCACTCACTTAGCAAAAGTTCCTACTTTAACTCCTAGGAAATGTATGGAAATCTATTCTCAATTTTAGAAAAATAAATTGAAACCAACTGCAGGGCTTATATGAAGGCATTTCGATCAGCAAAGAACATAGTTCCAACACTGCAGTGGAAAACTTTGCATTGCAAGGTTAGAATAAAATTTACAGTATTTTCTACCCATATTTTTCAATTAAGAGTCCTTTTTTCAAACAAAGCAAGAGATTGATATTTAGATAGGTTTATGCTGGGGTTTCCATCGACAGAGGAAATAAAAGTTTATTAAAAATGTAATAAACCACTCCATTTTATCTTCTAAATATCAACTGAAACTAATAAAATATTTACTCAACAAAATAGAAAAGCTGCAAACTTATACACACCTATCTGGAAGTCAATTTCACTGAACACTGTGGGACCTATTTGTCAATAAAGATATATGGAATTTTCTTGAAGGTATTCTATGCAGAAAGATGGAAGAATACAGAAATCCCCTTAATGAAGGAATGGATTGTGAAGATGGCAGAGTGCACAGAAATGGCTGAATTGACTTGTTCAATTAAGGAGGTAGCAGCAATTAGCCTTATAAAAGGCTGAAAAGCCATTATGGACTTTTTGTTGAAAATGGATAAAAATGAATTGATGATTTCATGACTTATGGCAAGAATGGAACCAGGATATGTAATTTGGGAGAGTGGAAATGGTAATTACGATGTTTATAAGTGCTCCAAAGAAGCCTGGAAATCATCAGTCAGTGTCTCTGTCTCTGTCTCTGTCTCTCTCTCTCTCTCTCCATGTTTCTCTTGTTATCTTTCACTTTTTATTTTATTCTTTCACACTTATTTTGATTTTTTATTTTCCATTGTATGTTTCCATAGTTTTTAATCTTATATAAAGATTTCCCTGTAATAAAAAAATATTTCCCCATGTAAAGAGGGTTATATATAATATTATACACTGATAGAATTTATATTGAACAAAGTTAATCAATAACTAATAGGAATAGAAAAGTGTGAAGATACACACACGGAGAGAAAGAGCACTCGGTACTCATTCAAGTATGAAAGAGGAATCCAGTGTCTGTTAGATGTGTTATTGTCAGCCTCTGCTTTGCTGCTCGCTTTCGGCTGCCATTGAAACGGGGAGGGGGGAAGATAAATGGTATTTGGCAGGGGAAGTTTGAGCACAGGAGTGAATGAAGAAGGGAGTCATTTTCTCACCATCTACTGCGCATGCTGCAGATATGGAATTGCCGCCAAGGCCAACCGTCCGGCATACCATCCTGATGATGGGTTTTGAAACTGCAGCCCACATGACACCTGTGGGGTGTGGGGATTGGACTGGGGGATCACTGTGGGGTGTGGGGATTGGACTGGGGGATCACTAGGGGGAGGGAGTTGGGTCACATATTGATATCTATGATTATGCGCGCTTTTGCCTCAGATCTTGCTTTGCTAGCTGCTATCTATTCATAACCAGTAAAAGTACTCTTAATTCTGAAAAATGGACTTGAGTGGTTTCTTTCTTGGTTACTGATGGAGGCTGTAGACATTAAGCAAGATCTCAGTTTTGCATTCAACCCAGAGTTAACACTTCCGAGGGGAGTGCAATAAAAAATTCAAACTTCAAAAGAATGTACCAGCCAGGCAGCGACCAGGAGGATGACATGGGAGCAACTGCATCTTCTTGCCCTCGGGAAACGGAGCGAATGGCTGGACTACACCTGGAAGAACAATCCGTCCGCCCCAGATGGACATTTGGAGTGGGGCAGAAGTATGATCCTGAGGAAACTCTGTTTGGGGTCACCACAAGGAGGCAGAAGCGACCAGCTGCTGAGTGGCAAGGGGTCGAGGAAGAGAACCTTATGATGTCTCAGGCCATGAAACTCTTCAGAAATGCATGGGAGAGACGGCGTTTGCATGAGAGTGATCCTGGGAGAGAAGACCTTCCCCCAGAAACAGAGAGGAGAACTGCAGAGGGTCTGTTCTGCCCGAAAGAGACTAGAGCTGCAGATGGGGGTGATGAGCAAGATGAACGAGCCCCAACCCCAGTAGCAACAGCCGCCAGAGCCATCCCAAGAGGGGGAGGGGGTCCCCGCAGACGCCGGATGGCCAAAGTTCCTCCACTTGGAATGAAATTCGGTGGGGAGGCAAAGGATCTAGGATTTTTCCTGTTTCACGCTTGGAACTACATGTGTCAGTATGGCGAAGAATTGCCTACAGAAGAAGCCAAGGTAAGAATTGTTACCCTGGCATTAGAAGATAAGGCGGCTGCCTGGATGGTTGCTCTGCATAATGCAAATTCCCCCCCTAATTTTATGGCTGCCCCGAGGAAACGCTTTGATGATCCTCTCACAGAGCGAAAAGCCAGAACAAAATTTAAAGCCCTTACCCAAGGAAACAGACCAGTTGCTGAATATACACAAGAATTTCGTGAACTGTCTGAACAAGCCCTGTTGGATGGCTTCATGGACGGTCTGAACAAAGATATATACCAGAACTGTGTAAACAGAGGGGGCCCCCGCACATTGCAGGACTGGTATGAATTGGCAGCAGATGTAGAAATTGATTTGGCCCGAGACAAGTACCGTGATGACAGTGGAAAAGAGAAAGCTACTTCCCCCCCAAGGCCCCCCAAAGATTTCCAAAGGGGGGAAAAAGTTGGTCTACTAGCAAGCCCCGAGTCATCACTTGCTTCCGTTGTGGGAAGGAGGGGCACATCGCAGCAAACTGCTGCAAGATGCGACCAAAACCTACTACTGGGGGAGAGAGGAAACCAGACAAACAACCTGGGAGAAGAAAGGAAACCGCCATGAAAAGGGTGGAGCCATCTACACAGTCCCATCCCAATCGTCCGGCATACCATCCTGATGATGGGTTTTGAAAGTGCAGCCTACATGACACCTGTGGGGTGTGGGGATTGGACTGGGGGTTGGGATCACTAGGGGAAGGGAGCTGGGTCACATATTAATATCTATGATTGCACACGCTTTTCTTGCTTTGCTATAGCTGCTATCTATTCATAACCAGTAAAAGTACTCTTAATTCTGAAAAATGGACTTGAGTGGTTTCTTTCTTGGTTACTGATGGAGGCTGCACTGACAGTTATCCTTTGACTGTATTCACCCCTTAGAAAGTGATAATGGGATGAGATTGTGGGAGTTGTCGATCAACTTGCCTATAATAGATATAGTAATCACATATAAAAAGTGCTTATTAGAAAGTGCTTATTAGAAAATCCTAAGTACTTTTATGGTTGTGTATCACTAAAATATACATTATCTTCATAGCCATATCTAACATGCATGTGACATTCTGGTGAAAAACATTGCTTTAGGGAATATTATCATAGCAAAAATCCACTCCCCCAAACCACAGGTAAATGTTAGTTAAATTGAAAGAGACCCAGTAATCATATTATCTAACAAGAAGCAGCAATAGCAGAGGATCAAACACACTTTATAAAATTTGGAATAATTGAACTGAACTGAAAGGAACTGTCATGTTCAAGGGCTGCAAGGTGCTCTACATTACCACAACAATATATATACTATGTATCTATCAAATCCTTCACCTTTTCTAGCTACTAGAACAGTGATGGGGAAATTATGGCATGTGTGCCGGAAATGGCATGCAGAGCTATCTCTCCAGGCAGGCCAGCCATTGTCCATTGCTCTTCCAGGTTCCAGGAGCATGTCTGTGTGGGGAATGCCAGAAGCTGGAAGAGCAGCTCCCTGCTCAACAACTTTGTTGAGCTGGCTGCCATTTGTTATTTCTTAAAGATCTCTCTGGGGAATAAAGACAGAAAACAGTGGGAGGCCTTAACCTTGTGCTCTGAACATCTGGAAAGTTTATTTAAGAAACTTTCAAAAGGTTCAGCAGTGAAGTCTGTGATTCAGAAGATAGAGTTTACAGATAGAGAGGTGCTTGTAAATATTGTATTGTGACTAGCTTAATCAGTAGCCTATACCCTTTGTGTGTATTCAGTTGGGTTAAAAGGTAAAGAACCAATTGAGCTAGGATTAAAGGAAGACACGTCATGAAAAGGGCTCTCCACAAATGCGCTATTCACTGAGGAAAAGCTACAACAAAAAGCCTTCATGGCATTTAGTGCCATTTATATGTACAAAAGAGCCAGCATTTCATTTCACCAAGAGATCAAGAAAAATACTAGATATATTTACTTGGTCCTGAAAAATCTTGCTGGTGAAGAATGAAATGGCTGCTAAAGACAATGGAGGAAGCTTTATCTTTAAAATGAAAACAAACAGGAATCTTGGATGAGAGTGACTATGTCATATTGGAATTCAATATAATGCAAACACAAGCAATAGAATATAAACACACCAGAGTCTTAGATTTTAAAAGAACTGATTTTAACAAACTCAGAGAGAGCTTAGGAAAGATGAAAATCCTAAAGGGGAAAACAACTCAAGTAGCTTGGGAAACTCTAAAAAATAGGATCATAAAAGCTCAGTCTAGCACAAAATCACTAAAAAAGAAAAACAAGAAATCCAAGAAGAAACCAGCATGGTTTGCATAAAGATCTCTCTGTCCCAAATGTGTTTTTTTAGAAGGCAACTGGACTTCTTGTTTTTTTTTTATTTTGAAGATGTTTCACTTGTCATCCAACAAGCTTCTTCAGCTCTGACAGGACAGAGGGGAATGGAAGGATTTATATTCCTTGCAGACAGCTCGTAATCTGCATCCTTTTAGAGCATCATTGAAGCATTTGGAGGTTTGTCTGTGTCCCCAGGGTCACCTGAGTAGTGCTCTGAAATCCATTCCTACTCCCACACCATTCAAAGGGTGTTCATCCCAAAAAGAAAACCACCTTGGGGACAACCATGACCTGGATGATTGAGAATCTCTACAGACATTTAGCTACATAATTTGGGATGAACACCTAAGGATCTTGGAGTCCTAGTAGACAATCAATTAAATATGAGCCAGCAGTGTACGGCAGCAGCCAAAAAAGGTCAATGAAATCCTAAATTGCATTAACAAGGGGATTGAATCAAGATCACGTGAGGTACTAATACCACTCTATAAAGCCTTAGTAAGGCCACACCTAGAATACTGCATCCACACTATAAAAAAGATGTTGAAAATCTAGAAATAGTGCAGAGAAGAGCAACAAAGATGATTAGAGGGTTGGAGGCTAAAACATGTGAAGAACAGTTGCAAGAACTGGGCATGGCTAGTCTAGTGAAGAGAAGAAGCAGGAATGACATCATAGCAGAGTTCCAAAATTTGAGGGGCTGATGCAGAGAAGAAGGGATCAATCTATTTTCCAAAGCACCCAAAGCCAGACAAGGAACAATGGATGGAAACTGATCAAGGAGAGATTCAACCTAGAAATAAGGAGAGATTTTCTGACAGTAAGAACAATCAACCAATGAACAGCTTGCCTTCAGAAGTTGTAGGTATTTCATCACTGGAAGCTTTCAAGAAGAGACTGGACAGCCACTTGTCAGAAATAGAATAGGATCTCCTGCTTGAGTAGGAGGTTGAACTAGATAACCTACAAGGTCCCTTCTAACCCTGTTATTCTGTATACCAGTGGTGGGTTTCAAAATCTTTTAGAACCTCTTATGTAGGTGTGGCCTGCTTTGTGGGAGTGGCTTGCTGGCCATGTGACTGAGTAGGAGTGGTTTGCCAGCCACGTGACCGGGTGGGAGTGGCTTGCCAGCCATGTGACTGGGTGGGTGTGGCCAACTTGTAAAATATGGTGAAACTCACTTAAAAAAGCTCTTGCTTAGCAACCAAAGTGTTGGCTCAGAAACTCTGGCATTTGAAGTGTGCAAGTCTTAAAGCTGTCAATTCACAAGACCCTTGCACCCTTAACCCTTTAGAAATAGAATACCCTTTAGAATACCCCAGGGGTATTCAAACTTGGCAGCTTTAAGACTTGTGGACTTCAACTCCCAGAATTCCTCCTCCAGTCATGTTGGCTCAGGAACTCTGGCATTGAAGCACACAAGTCTTAAAGCTGTCAAGTTACAAGACCCTTGCACCCCCAACCCTTTAGAAAAAAAACCCCAAGAGTATACAAACTTGACAGCTTTAAGACTTATGGATTTCAACTCTCAGAATTCCTCCTCTCGCTCTTCATCTTGATGATGTGTGGACGGGTGGAGGGTGGAGGGGCTGGAACCGGTTCTAAACGGCACAGTAGATTTGTGGAACTTCTTCTATAGAAGAGGTTAGAACTGGCAGGAACCCACCCCTGGCACACACTCACACAACAACCTGGCAGCGTGAGAGTTATTTACTTTCATTAAGTTTTTCTGTAACAATAACTGAAAGGATAAGTGGAAATAAATATCTGGAACATACAAATCAGACACCATGCTCAAAGCAGTAGTAGTATATTTAATTACTTCAGGCAAGACATAAAGGGATATCCTGGAGAGTTATGGAAGTTAATTTCAATCAAAAAGCAAGCACTGAAACACACTCTAAACCTTCCCATTCAGACTACTTGACTGCCTGGAGTTACCATGCGAGAGCCTGAGCATAGTGTTTTTGTGATTACAATCAATTCCTTAAGGATTCTTGGGTTGGCAGCTAAGGCTATGAACACTTTAAAAATGATTCAAAAGAGGTGCTTCATATCTTGAATGAGCACAGCGCCTCTCTGATATGCATTAAAGCAGCCTGACTTTTTTCAGGCTTCTGCATGACCCCGAAAAAAGGTGCCATTCCTTAAGGGCTGTAGTATCTTAAAGGATTCAATTTCTTAAAGCAGAAATGTTATGTCGCCTTTAATAAATGGCAGGCAGTGATGTGAATTTTCTCACTTCATTCAACTGGTTATTTATCAAACAGCAAGAGTAACATTTTCCATGCTTCATTTATTTTCTTTGGTTTCAATTTCTTGGCTGTGGATGGCCATAATCCTTATTATTCCTCTGTCTTACACTTCTCTGCTAGGTTCTGCTAAAATACCTGGCAATTCATCTCAGTTCTCCATTTGGAATGCAGGCTGAAGCTGACCAACTCAGAAAGCACCTTTGGGACAACCTGATAATTGCTTTTACGTTCGTAAAAGAAATGCCTTCTTTTAAATCCTGCTTTCACTGAAATACATCTAATCTTTTGACAAGAGCTTAATGGATGCCAGGCTAACAGGATTAAGCATTAACCCATGGACCTAAACTTGCCAATATCCCAGGGGGAAAGGCTGCCTTCTAATAATGAAAGATTCCATAAGAATCTTCATTTAGCAAATGAAAATATGAAACAGGTAGGAGATAACCAGGCAGATCCCAGGAGGGGGGTGGATTCAAATGCCATCAGTCATGAGTCACTGTGTGTGCCCACAAGAGATCTAAGACCAGCCCACCTTGAATTCCTTTCTATTTTTAACCCCTGCTAATTTCCCTTGACCGTTAGTAGTTCAGATTCTTGCAGAGAACTGAAGTTTACAATAAATCTTTATGCACATTTGAACTGCCTGGATTTCCTGATTTAACTGGTGCTTGGCAAACAATAGAAATGGTCTTTCTACTCTATTGAGAGTTGTGTGGCATAATCCTTAGACAAGTTTTTAGGTCAAAGAAAGTTAGATTCTATATCTACTGAAACTGAATACTGCATTCTACATTAATGCTTACAAACGGATTTTATGGTATGATCATGGAGATGGGATGAGCAAAAAAGTGGCTGATATTGGAGCTTTTTCTTCATCAAATTCACCACTTGTTTCTCAGGTCCCTCTCCATTATATTACCTTAATGCTACCAACTTTAAAAAATGACTTTTGAAAGATAAAAGCTGAGAATTCCCTGAATAATGCTTATGCTTTTGACAGAAGCAGCAACATTTAATTTGCTAAGGCATATTAATGTCTCATATATACATAATCTCTAAAAAAAATGTCATTAGAAATTGGTTCTAGAGGCCAAATTATATTCAGGAATGGTTTCTGTTCAAGAATTTAAAAATATATTGAGAAAGCATAACTTATTTCTGACATTTGATAACATCAGCAAAAGAGAGTTAAAAGTGCCACAATAATTAAGGCATCAAACATATAACATATTTCTGATGAAATATAGTTGTAAAGAGCATTGAGGTACAAAGATGCTGGAAGAATGATTTAGTCACATTCATCTGTTTACCAATTGAGAAAAATGTATGAAAGCTGGATGTTTGAAACCTGAGGGTATTTGTAAAATCAGATAATTTTACATGTTGTCAAGAATTTATTAATCACATATAAGGTAAATACTTAAATTAAAAAGGAAAGTCATGGTGAAAAATGATTTCAGCTATTTCCAATTAATGCCTGCTTATTTCTACAAGCTTTCATGTTAGGTACAAACAACCAGATCCACATGTGAAGAGTTCAATTAGGTGTTTTATTGCTCAAGCTTATACATCTTATATGTTATATATAGCCATAAATAGGTATGATGGTTCGCACCCAGAAAAGACTAGATAAAGTTCAATGGCCTTTAAGAGGAGGGTCAGACCTCACTTTCTTGTGCCCACATAGGGATTCCAGACTAATTCCCCATTTGACTCCTTTCCCTCGCTTGCCCAGTCGCTCCCCAACATTTAATATACAAATCTATTCATGATTCAATGTGTCTAGTATATTGTAATTAACTCAGGAGAAACTTTGATGATGTACTTAAAAATCTATATCACATTAAGAGTTTTTTTTTAAATATAGAACATAGCTCACAACTTAAATGCATTTCTGTTCTTGTTCCATGCAATGGCAGGTAAGGACTAAAGTAGATTAAAATAACACTTTCTCACATTTGTCTCCAGAACATCTGTTCTCTGCCTGTAAGGTACAATATAGCTCTCTTATTCAATTTGGCACTCTCCAGATGTTTTGGACTATTACTCCCATCTAGATCCAGTATGGTCAGTGGTCATGTTGGCTGTAGATTATCATCTGCCAGTTATAGAGTACCAAGTTGGAAAAGATTATAAATCAATATAATTATAAATCAACCAATATATAATCAACCAATATTATATGCAAATTATTCACTATCATTGAACATAAACATATAACAATTCATACTAGCATGGAACAGACACAATACAGCAATGAGATAGATTATTTTTGTCACTATTGATTCAATCCAGCATGTGCTTTAGCCTGGGTTCATTAACATGTACTGTATTTTGAGCCTTGAATTGTTTATACACTAGCCTTCCTCCTTCTATGAACTCTTTCAGAAGTAACAATTAATTTCCTTGAGTCTAGAGAGGGAATCCAGTATTCATACCTTTAACTTGTTCCACATTCTAGAGATAATGTTCCATTTATAGTTAGTTTAGGTGCAGTACATCTATAAACAATATGGTAAAGATACAGCATCTGTCTATATTATTTTTCTAATATAAATTCCCAGCAAATAATTTCTCAAGGAATGAATAACAACTTCTTGCATTTATGTCTTCTATTTGAAAAACGATATAGATGGGAAAGGATAGAGTCTCTCCCCAATATTAGCACCAATCTGAACTTGCTTTTTCTACCCAAAAATGAATCTAATGAAGATCCCCGAAGAGAAGGTAAGCTATGGTTACAAATGTTAGCCTTCAGAAGAACTTGTGTAAATTTAAAATGCTTCAATGCAAAAGAGCAAAGGTAGTCATGGCTCACACCTGTCCTCTGCAATCTCATTATACATGAGTTTCCTTTCTGAGCCTAACAGAGTTGCCATAAAGTTGTTACAGTGGATAGGACAGAGAATCAAGAAGTAGTACTCTGGATTGTTTTGTTTAGTGTACAGCAAAGTACATTAGCCAGGAGAACATAGTATTAATACAGAGTAGTTGTTTGGCTGCCTAACACAACTAGTCTGTTTGGTTCATGCTTGCATGCTATCCAGAAGTGTACCACAGGAGGTGAACTAGCTCCATACCCAGAATGTCTAAGGACATACTGCAGCAGCATCCATTTTTCCCTCCAGCGGTAGAACATTGAGTTTGGGTGTTGCATTTGGGCAAGTCTGGAACCAGTTGGGTTCATACTGCTGAACGAGGTGCTATTATTTTTTCCCACCAAAGTGGTACCTATTTATCTCCTTGCATGTAGCATACTTTCGAACTGCTAGATTGGCAGCAGCCAAAGCAAGTGATGGGAACTCACACCATCATGGGGTACTAGGACTCGAATCGCTGGAGCACAGACCTTCTCCAGCATCTTTAAGCTACTGAGCCACGGCACCTCTGGTAGCATGGAGAGAACAAACAACACAGAAGTATTGCCTGATAAATAGGAATTTAAAACTGTAGTGCCATTCTCATGTGAAAGAAAAAGAATTAGCAGCAGAAAGAGGTCATACATCCATGCATATGGCCAAGGTAGTATTGTGTACCTAGCCCAGGTGTCTTACTATAATACCTTACTAACTGACAGTTTGATTACAATTACAAGGAAATATTACTGAAACGTACCTTCTTTTTCAACATTAGCAGCAGGCCCAACATTTTAGTATCTCTGTCAGAAACTAGAAGAGAATGACAAAGATCTTTCTTTTGTTCTTTCCAGGATTTTTGAGGGAAGCAGGAACATGCTAAAAACAGCTGCCCCTCACAGACTGCCAAGCGAGCCTCAGATAAAATCCTCTCTCTTATGCTTGGAAAGAAAGAAACAAGAGGCTGCTTAAAGTTCTTCAGAATATTTTGCTGGAGCTAAGGAAGCATGGCACATTCGAGCTTATTCATTAAGTGAAAGTAAATAACAACAAAAACCTTGGAAATTCTTGAATTTAGCAGATCCCTCTTATATAAAGGGTTCTCTCTATATATCCTCAATATCTCAGATTATCTAAATCCAACAGATGATATATTGATTTTTTTTTAAAAAAAACACCTTTTCTAAGAAACCCATTTGCATACTGTACTAGAAAAGAGAGACCAACAACTGAAAGTTGTAATTGTTGTGCTCATCAATACCTCTAATTCAATACTACTAAGGGTGACAAAGGTTCTTGCTCATGCTGAAAAGTAAATTTAAAAAATTGGTGTAAGGACTGAGGCTGTCAGGACAGGTACTGGGTATTCCCAGCCCTAATAGTTTCATTATGTGCACAAACCACAATTGTCTTCCATTGCTATCAAGAGATTGGCCAACTACCCTTAGTTGAGAAAGATAGGAGAAAGAAGTTTAGGGTGTAAATTTTAGGAGACAGGGAAGTTCTCACTTGATTGGACAACTGTTGGAAGAAATGTCCTTCTGGGTTCAGTTCCAAGTGGGGAAAAAGACACTGGAAACATGGAGGCTGCTTGGAAAGATGGTTTAATGGTTGACATGGCTTAAGCTCCTGAAAAGAAAAGAGGGATCACATGTTTCCAGATGTTGGGTGAAGAAGATAAAGGGGGGAAAGGGGCTTACTGAGAGTTCCTGGGTTTTTTTATACTGTCTGTTTGGCCCCACCTCTCTGTTTCCTGTTCCTGTGTAAGATATGTATTCTGATTGGTTGTCAGATGCCCAGAGGTGGGGGGGAGGGGTCTTATCTAACTTTGTAGGTTGTGTGCCTTTTGAGTCCCAAGCTTGGTTGAGTTCCCAGATGCCATTTGATGCATTTTTGTAGAGGGTTAATCCTACCTTTGTTATGCAGAGGAGACTAGCTCAGGCATTTTAATGGCTCATTGACAGAGGTGGAGGCTATGACGAGTGAGTCTGTTTCCTGCCTAAAAACATGTATTTCCATTTCTTATCCAAGGCAATATAATATTCTGCCTTTTCAATATTTCCCGGGATATTTCATTTTTCTAGGAGGGGGTGGGTGGGTGCTAACTTCCTACACAACAATGAGTAATCAACCATAGGTTTTTTTTTTTAAGTTTCTTTCTTGTCTACAGTAAAGCTTTAAATCTTGCTAAATCATGTCAGAGAATCTCCTGCCAAGACAAGCCACAGGCAGAATAAGAGGGTTAAGTCCCTAGATGACTATGATTTACTGCAAAGCACTGCCCTGACATTTGACAATTACAGAGAAATAAACATTCTGTGATGAGTAAAGAATTGAAATGCAGCTAGAAAGAGGGAAAATGTCATAATTTTGAAAAGGACACACCTTGGCAAGTACTTACGTTTTCATTTACAATCTAAATGTTTAAAAAGGCTTGCTGCTTCATCGCTAATTCACTCTCTCATATATAAATCAATCAAGTTACTATTTTAGTCAAATTTATCACAGTCAGATGATATTAATGGATGGAAGCAGAAATCAATCAGTCAAGTACTGTGACAGATGCTGTGTCTTCAAATAGCATACAAAACATTATTGTTCACGGCTGACAATTTATACAAGTAGCAGATCCAGAGAAACTGGCTACTGATTCATGAGAACTGATAAGAGGCCTGGTGGCGCAGTGGTTAGAATGCAGTACTGCAGGCTAATTCACTGCTCACTCCAAGGGTTCGATGCTGAGCAGCTCAATGTTGACTCAGCCTTCCCTCCTTCTGAGGTCAGTAAAACGAGGACCCACATTGTTGGGAGCAATATTCTCACTCTGTAAGCCACTTAGAGAGTGTGGTAAAGCTCTATGGGGCAGCATATAAATCTATTGCTATTTCATAGTTGGAATATTGATCGGTGATAAAGAGAAATTACAGTATTCTAAATCCATAGAAGCAAAGTTAAGCTTTAAAAACTCCTATCAAATACTGAATTGACAAGTACTTGTGAAAGTGAAAGTGAAAGTGGATGTCTCTGAACTTCCTTTCCCCCTGCCCAGTATATCATCTCGACCTCTCTCTGAGAATGGGATCTATTTGTGTAGTGCCAATAAGTAGTAGGACTTAGGCCTGGCAATTCTTATTAAGGAATATGAGCAAGATAATGGGGTGGGGGTGGGGCTACTTTGGTCATGTCTAGCTTGTGGGCTTTATTAGAAATTTGATTGGCCATTTGGAAACAAAATCTGGACTAAATTGGTCTTTGGTCTGATCCAGCCCTGTTTGTCTTATACTCTGACATGACATGACTTGGCATTTACTTTTCTCCATTAATGGACTCCAGTGTAAACATGGTTCATAAGCCAAGCACAAACTTGCCAGGTTGCACAGGATCATGCTTTCCATGAGCAGGGTGGAGGCGTGCATTGCATCCCTAGTTATCCTACCACAGACAATCAATCCAGAAGCAAGGTAGAGAATATTTAAATTTGCTATTCCTAGGAGCTCCAACCTGCCTGAACAACACGGTAATGTAAAAGTGGTGGGGTTATAACTGGGGAGTATTGTCATTAGAACTAGTAATAATAAGTTCCCTCTGCTGATCGAAAAAACATATCAGTCGAGGGGAGGGGAGAAGTGGTGGGATCAAAATATTTTTACTACCGGTTCTGTGGGCGTAGCTTTGTGGGCGTAGTGTGGCTTTGTGGGATGGCTTTGTGAGAGTGGCAAGGGAAGGTTACCGCAAAATCCCCATTCCCTACCCACTAGTGGTGGGTTTCGGATCCCATTGCAAATGGTACAGTTGCAACGGGGTCCGGCATCCTCCACACGAACATGAGCAGCACACACATGCGTTTTACCCTCCAGCGATACCTCCACGAGCCTCCGCGACCTCCAGCTGCTCGGCAGAGTATCACACATGCGCTGTATGCGCCATGTGCATGCGCGGAAGTGCCAAAGAGTTTAAAGACAGATAAGGACGGCTGGTGGGCGGGTGGGCCCTCCGGAGCACCGTACTGGAAAGGTACCCGGTGCTCCGGGCAGGCACCGGTACGCCCGTACCGGGGCGTACCGCCTGCAACCCACCACTGCTACCTACCCCACTAACCTGCTTTCCAGCTCCGTTTTCCTGTTTAGCACAACAAAAGAAGATCAGCTGGGAGGCAGCAGGGGCGGGGCCAGCCTATGTGCCAGTTCTCCAAACTACTCAAAATTTCCACTACCGGTTCTCCAGAACTGGTCAGAACTGGCTGAATACCACCTCTAGGGTGGAGGCTATGTCACTTAAGCTCTTTGCCTGCCATAGTCTTTGTCAAATTGATTACCCTCGTCACCATCCCAAAAAAAGACATGCTGAACTGTGACTCTCATTATCCCCATTTCTGGCATGACTATCTGAAGGCACAAAGTTGAGGAAAGATACCTAGAAATTGGTATGGGCAGAAACATCAAAAGAGCCATAGATCACTTGTTTCTGGGAGATCACCAGATACTAAAAGGCTCAAAATAGAAAGTTACCAACCTCCCTCTCCTTTGTACAGGAAACACAACATGCTCTTTCAAGTAACTGCACTGCATGTTCTAACCTATTTTTGTTTCTGGCAAATTAGCCGAGAATTGAAATAATTGCATGGAGCTCTACAAGTTTAAATTAAGCAAGAGAGCAGAAGGATAAAACCTCGTTGCAACAAATGTTTGGAAATCCAAAAGAGGCAAAAGTTTTGCTTTTGTTTTTTAAAACAACTTTCAGTAACAGATGGGCCATTTCTTTACACTTGCGCAAACACATATGCATGCACACAAATTAGAGAAGATGGATCCACTATTTTTATTGTTATTTAGCAGAACAATTTACTTGCAGAAAATTACCAGCTGCTACCTGGTGCTAATCTGACTGTATTTAAGCAGTAGCACTCAGGTGCCAGTTCTCTAGTTAGTTGAATCATGTATAAATGACCCAGAGTGACATCTTGAAATGAGAGAGAGAAGAGAGAGACAGAGAGAGATAGAGAGAAACACACACACACACACACACACAGAGAGAGAGAGAGAGAGAGAGAGAGAGAGAGAGAGAGAGAGAGAGAGAGAGAGAGAGAGAGAGAGAGAGAGAGAGAGAGAGATGCTTCTCAGACTAGAATCTATGAAGTGGTACCAATTTGTGTATTAAGCTGTTGGGATGCATAAAAGTCTGTAAACCATTTACTGTGCAGACTTTGATTGCTTTCAATAGGATTGCTGTATTTGACATGCTTTTAGATTTATATAGGAAATGTGGATATGTAATCAGACATATCAATGAATTACAACTCTAAACTAAAGTTTGAGCTAAAGCTTGCAAATATGGCTTCCAAAAGTTTTCATGATTGAAGGCAGATATACCATTCCCAAGATAATGTTGCAGGATCCAATCTGGCTCGCTCCCTGGGACCAGAGATTTAGTCTTCCCATTTTTTGGACTCATGCTAGAACCCATCCTCAGGGAACTTCTAAGGTAATATAATAGAGAAGTTCCCTGAGGATGGGCTTTGGAATGAGTCCGAAAGCTCAGAAGACTAAACATCTGGTCCCAGAAACCAATCCAGATTGGATTGTCCAAAGGTTTTCCTCAGATTCGCCAGAAACATTGTTTACAGGTAGTCCTTACAACCTTATTTTTTATGAAAAAGAAAGGAATTGTTTTATATTGCATGGACTCATGAAATAAACAAGATATGATTGTGAACTCTTTTGTTAAAAATTTCTTTGTGGAAGAAATTAACATAGCAGTATGAATCCACTTGCATATGAATGTTGCTGTTAGTGAAAAAAAATGAGACAATTTAGTAGACAATATTATGACATTGTAATCATTGAAAAGTAGTTGAAATCAAAGGAGGAAAGCTCTAACATAAAGTTACTCTTGCAGCAATTCGAGAAATATTCCCCATTAGAATAACATTCCAGAAGGGCAAAACAGTTATGTATTATTATATTATTAAAACAAATATGTTCATAACATATTTCTTTCTAAAGTTTCTACATTTTCAAAATGTGTAATCAAACTATAAATGAATGTTGTTCCATTGATATTAAAGAAAATCCATAATATACTGGAATGGCTGGAATAAACTGGTCTCCAAAGGAGTACTTGAATATTCTGGACTTTTTTGAAATGTTTCATTCTGGGGATGAAATGTTTTGCAAATTCCAAATTCAAATCAAGAAATGGTATCACAACCAACCAGGAATCAAGATGAAAGAGCAAGCTGGTCAGGGATCCAAAAGATATCAATTTGAAAGTCTAGAATGAGAAGTAAGAAATATTAAAAGAAATATCCCAGAACTTTTATCTTGATCAAGGTGGGAAGATCTGCATACCTGCCTGGGTGAAGCCAATTACAAGATAAAATGGCATCACTTTGGAAGATTGTTTACTGAGAAAGCATGCAGCTGAGCACATGAGCCAATTGTCATATTCTCACTCCAGGTAATAACTGCTTTTTTTAAAAAAAAAAAGTTCTCTCTCCCTCTCCTGCAGTTCCAATTACACTTTTCACGAGCTTTTATATATGGATAACGATCCAGGCATCGTACAACTAAAGTGGCTCATCATAGGATTTGCTCACAGAATGAAGTTCATAAAAATGCAAATTATTACTCTCTATTGCTGATTCTTGAAGCCAGTGGTGCATGGTAATAGTGGAGAATATTTGTCAGTATTATGTTACATGGAGAACCAGCTCTCGTTTTAGTACATTAATTGGAAGATTTTTAGCTTTCCACTAGTAAAATTCCATTAAAAGAACCAGTGCTGTAAAATAACAAGTGTGTTAGCAAGATACTTGAGTCTAGCATGCTAAGGATTTTATCATCAGTTTAATATTCTTAAAGTGAAAGACAAATGGAAAGAAAAAAAAGAGAAAAGAAAGAAAAAAGAATACTCAAAATGAGTTACAAAATATAGTGACTTTCTTCTCTTCAATCAATATTGACATACTCATCCTCTCTCCTCCCTCTTATCTTCTCCATAAATCCTTTCAATCCCATATTAATTTCTCATCTTTTTCTATCATTAACTCCATTAAATTTTCAGTTCCTATTTTTCTTCTTTTAGCAAAAAGTCCATAAAAGGCTTCCAATGTTTTTAAGAAACCACTTATTCTTGTCGCCCTGACGAAATAGGTCAATGTAACCGTTCAGTGGTGGGATTCAATTTTTTTTACTACCAGTTCTTTGGGCGTGGCTTGGTGGGCTTGGCTTAGCTTGGTGGGCGTGGCTTGGTGGGCGTGACAGGGGAAGGATACTGTAACATCTCCATTCCCTCTCCATTCCAGGAGAAATTTACTGCAAAATCCCCATTCCCTCCCGATCAACTGGCCAGTCAGAGGTTGTATTTACCGGTTCTCCAGACGACTCAAAATTTTCACTATGAATTGGAACTGGTCAGAATCTGCTGAATATGACCTCTGTTACCATTAATACTAATCCTTTATAGGTGGCAACCATGCATGAGTCCCTGCCTCTTTTTTAAAAAAGTAATTTTTTTTTTTTTTTACAATAATAAAAAGGGAAAGCAAAATAGGCATATCTCTGGAGAAACATACTGTTTGCACCAATTAAACCATAGAGGCAAGGTTATTTTATGGTTGCCCTTGGTTTTCAACTGTTATTTATTTGTACAGGCAAAATTGTGGAAAGTTTCCTAATTTGTTAAAGGTGCTCCAGAAGAGCATAGTTGTTTTTGTTTATTTATTAAGTTTTAAACAAATAAATGGATGGTTTTATATTACATTCACTCAATATGTCAAGAGTATAGTACTGGGTTACATTTTGAAATATAACATTTAGTATCATAAAAAAAAACTCAAACAACTTCTATAGGTCTAAATAAATAAATAAAGTGTTATTGGATCCTCTCCTAAGTGAAGCACAAATCATAAAATGTTGCTAGTTAGAATTTCCATTTGGCTGCTCTTTAAAAAAGTGAGTGCTCTGCCCACCCACTTTCATCATATGCAGAATGTACTCGACTTACAACCATTTGTTTAGTGACCATTCAAAATTTAAAAAGTGATTTACAATAAGGTGACCAACTTTTTTACAATGAAAAGGAGGACAAAACACGTTCTATTGTCCAAAATGCTAAGGTGACCAACTTTTTTACAATGAAAAGGAGGACAAATAAATTGGAAAAAATATATCGTAAATAAAAGAAATATTTTATTCATTGCAACAATAATACACTAAAATATGATATATGCATAATAAAAACATTTGCAACATTTTATATTGTAATTATGCTTACATGCCTGTTAATTATTATTTAAATGAGTACTTTTCCATTGAATTAATATTTTTTGTCAATGTATCATCTTCTAACAATATATTGGAAATATCTGAACAAGAAATATCCTTCACATTGAATTTTACGGCAAGTGCTGCAGCTAGAGTATCAACATTCAATCTCGATTTCTCACTTGTCGAAAAATCATTGGCAATTGAAAAAAACTCTTTCAACTGCTGCATTAGTTCCTGGGCAGCACAACGTAAATTGAACAAGTATAAATAAATGTTCACATGGAATATGTTCATTTTTGAAATGGCTGAAAATATCCACCCATCTTTTATCAATTTCAACGTGTTGATTTTCCCATTGTATTAATTTTTCAGAATTTAAATATACATTCAGTCTTCTAATTTCTTCAAAGAGACAATTGTCATCTATTTTAATGTCTAGCATTTCTTTAGATAAAAATTCAACACAAGATTCAATATCTGTTCAATATACTTGCGATGAAATAAAAAAAACACCATTAAAAACTGTTTAATAAAATACGTCACATAACGCGCAACAGATTAGCCTTCAAATATCGAAAAGGAGGACATGTAGGAGGACACTTTTCGAGGGAGGACAGAACTTACAAAAAAAGGACTGTCCTCCCTAAAGGAGGACGGTTGGTCACCTTATTTACAACCAGTCCTTGCACTTATGACAGCAGATTCTCTAGGATCGTGTTTGTGATGTTGGCAGTGTCCCGGCCTAGTGCCAGCAGTTTGGCAGCTCGAATCTCACCAGGCTCAAGGTTGACTCAGCCTTCCATCCTTCCGAGGTCAGTAAAATGAGAACCCAGATTGTTGGGGGCAGTTGCTGACTCTGTAAACCGCTTAGAGAAGGCTGTGAAGCAGTATATAAGCCTAAGTGCTATTGCTATTTGTGACCTTCCCAGTTGGCTTCCAACAAGCAAAGTCAGTGGGGGAAGCTAAATTTGTTAAACAACTGCAATTATTTGATTAACATGCATGGTAAAAAAAAAGGGGGGGGTTGCAAAATCAGGTACAACTCACTTAATCACCTTGTTTAGCAATGAAAATGCTGGTGCCAATTGTGGTTGTAACTTCAGGACTATGTGTAACGAAGTTTTCACCCGCAACCTCTCAGGAATATGTACTGGATAATTGTCACTCACTCTAGGAACTTTGTTGGCTAGGGGTTGCCACAGGGAGGGTGATTAAAGGCTGCCATAAGTACTTAGATATATTTGTGTTTTTTCCAGTATGTTCCCTCCCAAATAATAATAAAGTTGGTGATTATATAACATATGGAAATTGCTATTGAGTCTCTCCTAAGCAATGAGTTGTACTGTAATGTTATAATTCTTAGAACTCTTTCAGTCCTCTTCTTACTTATCACTCCTTTGTTTCTTCTTCCCTCTACCACGCCACTTCTCCCTTTTCTTTTATCTATTCCTAAAGGTGCTATTTGAAGCTATGAGGAGCAGAAAAGGTGACTGCTTTTATTGCTGCTTCTTTTTACTATAAAATAAAAAAGGTTTCCGTAACTGTTTCACTTAGCTCAATCAATGTTCAATTTAAGGGAAGAAAAGGCACCTAAAGTACAATTTTGGGACTCCATGCCATTTTACTGAGAAAGCAACTGTGTACTTTTGAATTTGCTTCCGTCTGTAGCTGAGACTAATGGAAACCTGTGCCAAACACATTTAGCTACTAAACATATATCATGTAGTTTGGTACTTGAGCCATACGCTCTTTCATTTTTGGAGAGTTATTAAAATGGCCTCCTGCTAGGTAATATTTTTAAATGACATAGCAGGTCAGGAAACAAAAGGCAAATTTCCTGAGATAATCCTGAAGGATATTTATCAGTCATAGGAAACCATCCCTAGCAGTGAGATGGCTGAGCCAATTCCAAATCTAAAAATATCTGAAGCAATTTGTTCATTGTTCTGATTTGTATCCATATGTGGATATTGCACGTTTTTCCACAAACAAAAAGCTTGACTATTGCATTTGTATTCAGTGCTGATTCTTAAACATTCTTTAATTATAATTAAGGAACTGAAATTATTATTATATAGTAATAATAGTAAGAGTAAGGTTCTACATTTAGGCAACAAAAACGAAATGCACAGGTACAGTATAGGTGGTATCTTCCTCAATAGTAGTAACTGTGAAAGGGATCTTGGAGTCCTAGTGGACAACCATTTAAATATGAGCCAGCAGTGTGCAGCAGCTGCCAAAAAAGCCAACACAGTTCTAGGCTGCATCAACAGAGGGATAGAATCAAGATCATGTGAAGTGTTAATACCACTTTATAATGTAAGGCCACACTTGGAATACTGCATTCAGTTTTGGTCGCCACAATGTAGAAAAGATGTGGAGACTCTAGAAAGAGTGCAGAGAAGAGCAACAAAAATGATTAGGAGACCGGAGACTAAAACATATGAAAAACAGTTGCAGGAACTGGGTATGTCTAGTTTAATGAAAAGAAGGACTAGGGGGGAGACATGATAGCAGTGTTCCAATATCTCAGGGGTTGCCACAAAGAAGAGGGAGTCAAACTATTCTCCAAGGCACCTGAGGGTAGAACAAGAAGCAACGGGTGGAAACTAATCAAGGAGAGAAGCAACTTAGAACTGAGGAGAAACTTCCTGACAGTTAGAACAATTAATCAGTGGAACAGCTTGCCTCCAGAAGTTGTGAATGCCCCAACACTGGAAGTCTTTAAGAAGATGTTGGATAGCTATTTGTCTGAAATGGTATAGGGTTTCCTGCCTAGGCAGGGGGTTGGAGTAGAAGACCTCCAAGGTCCCTTCCAACTCTGCTATTGTATTGTATTATATGTTTAATCACAGCTGTCAATTTTTTGGCTGATGTTGGCCTTCAGATGCTTCAAGCTTTCCCCAACAACCTAGGATGTCAGAGCCAGAACTGAAAAATCATCAAATGATGCAAAGTACAGATTGTGTAAAGAGACAGAAGAAATAGTAGAACATATACTGAGCTCTTGCAAAAAGATGTCACAGATTATAAACAACAAAATAATCTGGTCGTCAAAATGATTCACTGGAATCTGTAAAAATTATCCTGTGCCAGAAATGAAGAAAATGATAGGAACATAGAACTGAAAAAGCAGTAAAAACAAGCAGGTTAAAATATTGTGGAATTCCTGAATACAAACTGATAAAGCCTTGGATCATAACCCACCAGATTTATTTATAGTTTGAAAGAAGAAAGCGTAGATACTTGATGTGACAATATCAAGAGTTAGCAAAATAGAAAACAAAGAATTGGAGATGATTATGAAGTATCAAGATCTGAAAGATTAGGGATCTGATGGTTCCAGTACATATCAGCACACTAATCTTGGATGACACTTAGAAAATTTGTGCATTGACAAAACTTCCATCTGTCAGTAGAAAAAGCCAGAGTATTTGGAGCTCTACATATGCTATGCCAATACAATATGATATCCAAGGTCCTTGGGAAGAGCTCAATGAGTATGAAGGTTAATATCAGCTTAAAACTGGCAGTTGTGATTTCACATTGTTGGGTATTTAATAATAATTTTAACTTTATGCCTCCCATGTGTTCGGTAGGGAGAACGAGGCAGACAGGAACTGAGGCAAGGCAGGTTGAAGCTAATGCAACCTTTATTAACAGTATAACATGGCAAAATGTAAGGCAAACCTCGCCCCGCAGACAGCAACATTTGACAGGTGACAGCCCTTTTTATACCAGAGCTGTCAGATGCTGAACCAATAGAATGGCTGCATTCTCCCGCCAGCTGGTTGCTCGCATCTCAACCAATCAGGGGCCGGCAATGATAGTCAATGGCGTCATAGTTTCGAGGACTTAACACCATGATTCACTGGTTTATTGTTTCAGGAGTATTTCCTAACAGAGTGACCATGAGTGGGCAAAAAGCAGTGGAAGCAAGAGCAACTTCTGATTTCCTACTGATTTCTCTACTGAGTATTTTGGTGCGAAACTGGGAGGGAACATCAGAAATCTTCCTTCCTTCCTTCCTTCCTTCCTTCCTTCCTTCCTTCCTTCCTTCCTTCCTTCCTTCCTTCCTTCCTTCTTTCCTCCCTCCCTCCCTCCCTCCCTCCCTCTATATTGAATTCTGAGGAAATCAAATTTAAAATAATATATTTCTAGATTCATTGTATGTAAAGAAAAAAAATTAAAAGAAAAAATGGAGAAACCTAGGAGTAGATGGCTCCTAAGAATATACGTATACAACAACCAGGTTTAAAAACAAAAGAAAATAAAAATTTGAAACAATAAATAAACAGCAACACAGACACTCCCAAAAGACAGCTGCCTCAAAATAGGGGTTTTCAAGGTAAGATGAAAGAAAGTACTGTGCTAAAATTTTCTGCTTCCCAGTGTTTGAAAGCTTTCTTTCCATATCAAAGAGGCTTACTTTTCTTATCTCATTCATAGGACGTAATACTTTCTGCAGGTTATTTCCTGATGTACTCTACTTTGGCATAAATGATGGCATTTCCTCCTTCTCCCCTGCTCTGCAGCCTTTTTGGACTGAAATAAACCCAAGAGAGAGATTATCTCTTGCTACCTCCTTTGCAATTTCATTGAACGTTGGGAAGCTGCAGACAGAATGCTGAAAAAAGTTTGCTCTATTAAAGATGACTCATTCACACAACCCTTGCCCCAGTGCAGGATGTCCCACGTCAATGTCTGTCCTTTCAGTGCCCTCACATAACACAGTACATAACATATTACTTTCACCTGCCAGTCCCTGAGTTCTTATTTTCAGGATCATTCCGAGTACATCTTTATGACTCCTATATGAAAAGGCACTTTGAGAATGTTCAATGTTGCTTTTGACAATCAAAGGCCCAAGTTTTTGAGACTAGGGAAGGACACACTGGTAATTATCTGATCTCTGATATCATTGGAACAGCATCCCCCCCCACCCCCGCCCCAGCAGATTAGGCAGCTTCTTAATGATTCAATTGTTGATAGGAGTGCTATTCTTGAAGTCAACAAAAGATTGGCTGCAGCAAAATTGGTGACTTAACTAGATCATTACATATGCAGAGGATGGATCTTTTGGTATCTAATTATATATTTCATTCCACAGAATAAAAACATAAATATAAGTCTTGCACCTTAGAAAAGAAAAAGCAACTGAGCAACTCAAATAACAAAGTGCTACCTTCTTAATTAAGGTTTTCCAGCCTAGGTGTATCATTTCTGACAGCACTATTATTTTGCAGGCATCACAGTCACTTCTCCTTCAGTTTGGTCATGCTATATCACTGGAATAGACAGACCTTTAAAAAAAAGATTTACAAGCATTCTCTGTTATTAATGTTAGGCTGTATGCTGGAATTTATACAAATGTAATTATATCTTCTTCATCATCACCACGGAACTGGACTCACAATATAATCACCTCAAACTTCTTGCATATTTTGAATTTAGGTATCAAGCATGAAAATTGTTTCATGACATTCTTCCAGGGAAAACTCATATCATTGTAGGATTCCATTGGGAAAATCTCATGAGATGGAATTCCTAATATTTGTTCTTTGCCCCTCAGATCTTGCATTTCATTTGCCAACAAGATTTTCTGTTTTGCCAGAAAAAAATGGCTTTCAAAAATATCTCATTGAAACCTAAATTGCACATTTCAAAGTTATTACAGAACTGTAATATTTCATGTGATGTTATACCAATGGAAAAAAATTGCCAGTCATTTTAGCACCAAACTCATTGATGCATGTTTGTGTTCTACAACAAAATGAAGGTCTTTATTATTAAAACTGTCCCATCTATTGTGTTGCGTTTGCTTTCTTCATATTATATAATCCATTTTTCAAAAAGTCTCCATTCCAACTTATTTGACATTCCGAAGTTTCCATTTACTGTGCTATCCTTTATGTTGTTCTGTGACTTCAGTTGATCGAGTTCATATTTGATTTAGCATGCCAGAGGTTTTTCAGTATGACAGATACAGTCCTGCAGACAATAAAGAAACAGTGTTTAAGGTAGGATGAGCCTACAGCATATAGCTAAATTAGAGCTACCATACTTGGACTGCAAAAATGAGATAACTGGTAATTTGTCTGCTGTTAAGCATCAGTCTTCTGTATCTCTTTACTGCTATTTTAGCAATTGTCTGGATTTTGGCAGACCTAGGTTGTGTGGTCAATCAAAGTTAATTTTTTAAGCCCAATTGTCTGCCACATTTAAAACAATGGAGTAATGACCCCCTAGCCAATGAAATGGCTATAATAAGGATCAAATGTATGCCACCCATTGTGATGGTGAAGCAATGGGAAATATCTGAAGAAACCCATACACTATTAGGGGCAGATTAGCAGAAGACATGGATCAATAAGTAAGTGCCACTTAGCAATGAGAGTAGTATGGTTTGGAGACCAATGAAGATCCAGGAGAAGAAGACAATGCCAAGAAACCCCAGTTGTGAGCTTAAAGGAAAGTTCCTCTAACACTGACACTGTTTCTTGACATAGCAGCTTGTTCTGACCACCCGTCTTCATACACCAAACACGCCAAGACAAAGATACTGCATGATGATTTATTAACACACAGACTAGACGTTGGCAGCAATCCAGCACAGATGAGATCTTGGCAGCAATCCAGCACAGACTAGACCTTGACAGCAATCCAGCCTGCCAAGATAAGACAAAGCCTGATAGCTTCTCCAGCTCTGGTAAATAAGTTGATTCCTGCAAACAGTTTGCGCAAAGTCATTTCTTTTTATACAGTCTTGAGAGGAGCCTAATTGCAACCACCTGAGTTCAATTATCTCCTGTAACTGCGTAGATGTTCTCTACGTCTATTAGCCCTCCGTTGCCGGGCATCCAGAACCACCTCCCTTGTCTCCTCCCCACTGCTCCAATGCATGACATCAGGAGCACACTCCCTTTGGCTTTCACCACTGCTCCATACCTCAGGCACCTCCTGGTGGCCAACCAGCCTCTCTGATCCCTGCTCAGAGTCAGAACCCTGTGCAGGGTCCTCCACATCTTCCAGAGCCGAGTCATAAGGCCCCTCACTGTCGGAGTCTGGTTGCAGCTCCAACGGCTCCTGCTGGGTCACAACATAGCTCCTCTTCTTAGAAGAGGTTTGTGTCCATTTTACATACCTCCAATCCTCTATAGCAGGGCTGTCAAACTCCAGGCCCATGGGCCGGATGCATCATACATTGGCCACGCCAACCCCCGGTTTAGCAAAGGGGGGGAGTCCTGATACAACCCATGATGCTGCCATGACAACGTGAGTTTGGCACCCTTACTCCAAAGGGTGAGGCAGGACAATTAGATCTGGACTGTTGAGTAATGAAATGACACAATTCCAACTTAACAGGGTTTGTTTAACAGGAGTTGTTAAACAACAGTAATGTGACTTAATATGTATTTAAGTGAGCAAGTTAACTATTTATTCTTGATCAAGAAAGTCACTAAATGGGGGGAGGGGTATTGTGTTTGTTTTCATAAGGGAAACATGATAATATTGAATCCTGGCTTTCAGAAGTGAGAGCTACAGGTTTGTTTTTTCCTGGATAGATAGGAACAAATGGAATACCTTTCACCACAACAAAATGACAATCATAGCAATAGGATTCTGCAGCATCATATTCTGAACATCCCCACAATTTCCTTTCAACAACTGTCACCGATGAACCCTACCAGAAGTCATCTCAATCATCTGGGAGTTTAGTCCTGACCACTTTGATTTCAATATGAGAGGCAGAGTCACATTTATAACTTGATTTACACATTTAACAAATAAAGTCAGACTGCTGGAGAAATCCATAGTATTAGATATGTTTCTTCCCAAAAATATTGCAAAAATGCCAAAATATTAATTTAAAAACTGCTTATAATCTGTAAACTCTAGTAGCCCTTAGTGACCTTCTGTAGAGGTGAAGATGGGCATCAGTTATTACTACAACCCAGTTCTCTGCCCTCCTTAAATCCGCCAGTCAGTGAGTACTTCATGCGAATTTTCCCCTGTGTTTTGAGAGCCTGCTGATAAAATATGTAAAACACCTTGAGAGCCTTGGGATATACAAAGGAGTCTGGCTAGCAATGAGATGTCTGAGGGATTATGCATGAACAAATATGCAGAATGCAACAAATGTCAAACAAGAGAAAGCTTTTGTGACTGATAGCACAAAGATGGCATGGTAGCCAACACATTATAGCAGCTGCAGCCAGCCAATTCAATAGATAAGACATGCCAAGTCTTGTTTAAATTCTTTGTAGATATTTTATATTTTGTAATTCAGTTAGTTATGCCATGAGACAATGCTTGAATCATAAAATGATTAAAGATTTAATTCTCAGTTTGAGAGAAAAAAATAAATTGCCTTATTTTATTAGTGTCTGTTTCAGTAATAGCTATTCTTCAACACTTAGTAGAAGCATGTCAGTGCTTGCATGATAACCTTCTCAGACATAGAGAAACAAAACAAAACCCATCTTTCAAAACAAAGAAAAGAAATTATGGCTTCTGGAATTGATTATATTAATGTAGTTGTGTACAAAACATTGTATACTTATCACAGAACATCCTGATATTTCTTGAAATGTTTCCTGTTTGTCCTGGAATGTACCTCTCCCTTTCTCTATACCTCCCTCCCTATCCCAGGGATGGTTTATGCTGTGTTGTCATGACTACAGCCAGGAACGTCAGTCAAACAGTATATGAACACTGATTGGTCCCAACGTGACTGCAGGCTTCCCATTGGCTAACTGTTTTGACAGCTCGACTATAAAAGAGCTATCATGTTAGAAGTTGTTCACTCACAGTTAGTGTTAAATAAATTGTTGTTGTAGCAGAGCTGTCTCCGTGTCTTCCCTCAGGGCTCAGGCTATAGCAGTTTTTCATTTTCTAAAATAAATATTCTAGTATAGGAAACAGGGTTGAACTATCTAAAAGAGAGGTGTCAAACTCGATTTCATTGAGGGCCACATTAAGAGTGTGTTTCACCTCAGGAAGCCGGGGGTGGGGGTGGCCAGAGTGAACATAGCCAGCTCAACATCACTTGTCAAGGCTTCGTTTTTGGCCATGACAGACTCCTGCAGCCCTCTGCCAGAGAACAGGCTCCATTTTCAGGGCCAATGGCCTCCTGCAGTCCTCTACCAGAAAAATGGAGTGTATGGGGGCACACACAGTCTGCTCTGGCTCTGTTTTTACTGGCAGAGGGCTGCAGGAGGCTGTTGTGACAAAAAAAGAGCTCGGGAGGGCCACTGCAGAGGCACCGCTGATTTCAGGGCAGCCTCATGGACCATATCTAAGCGGGCCTTGATCTAGATCAGAGGTCTTCAAACTTGGCAACTTAAAGACTTGTGGACTTCTGGCTGGAGAATTGCCACGTTTGAAGACCTCTGATCTAGAATATCCCACCAGATTTATTTCAGGAAAATAACATCAAATTACATCTTCTTTAAATTTCAGACTGACTTACTAAATGAGGATGAAATTTTTAGACTAGACAGAAATTATTATAATCTCTTATCTTGATTTATAATTTACATTGTGCTGGTTATTACAAATTGCATATAACCTTGATTTTAATAATGAAGTATAAAACATTTTTAGTATGGAAAAACAAATAATGCTACTCTCAAATTTACTTTATATTTAATTAGACTGATTGGCTCATCTTTTAAAAGAAAGGTAGCATAGTCTGGGCAAATGCTGGGCATAAACATCTAAGAAATATAATATCATAAAATTATTATAAAATTATTATAAAAATAATAGTGGCAAACAAACTTCAATGACAATATTTAATTACCTCGACAGGTAACCAGAATGACTATGTGGACACAAAAGCAATGGGAGCAGGGGCAACTTCTAACTTCCTACTGGCATCTCCATTGATATTGTTTATGTGAAACTGGCAGGGCGAGTTGGAAATGACAATCATGTAACCACCAGGATACTGCAATGCAGGGGCGAAATCCAGCAGGTTCTGACAGGTTCTGGAGAACTGGTAGTAGTTCGGAGAACCAGCAAATGCCACCTCTGGCTGTCCCCAGAGTGGGGTGGGAATGGAGATTTTGCAGTATTCTTCCCCTGCCATGCACACCAAGCCACACCCACAGAACCGGTAGTAAAAAAAAATGAATTTCACATTGCTGCAATGGCCACAATTTTGTGAACAAAACTAGTCTAAACATTGTGGAAATTTCAGTTCCACAGGAGTAATGAGTTCCAGATTTTTACACATTCAGTTAGTGGATTTTAGATACTCTGGCTCAAAAATTATAGTAGTTAT
Organism: Natrix helvetica; assembly: GCF_964273705.1. NCBI lineage: Eukaryota > Metazoa > Chordata > Lepidosauria > Squamata > Natricidae > Natrix > Natrix helvetica. The sequence continues at coordinate 251,679,689 of NC_138548.1, forward strand.
AATTTGGTTAACTTGAGAGTACAAAATACAAACAGATAAAAACAATAAGAGCTTTAGTGGTGTATAGATTGTATAATACTGGTAAATCTCTTCCCTATTCATTTTTTCATTTTCCTATTTTTCCACTCAAACATGAGCTTACAAAAGCTCGAAGAAGCTGTTAGTGACAAACTTCCCTTGTAAAATGATACCCATAAGCAACTCAACAACAACAACAAGATATGGCATAATCCATAGTCCAGTGCCTTGGAATCTGCTGCCAAATTGTTTTATTTAATATGTTCGGATGGGGAAAGTATTAATAAGGAGCAGTCCTAATAGCTGCATTTAACTTAATTAAATTTAAATTAATTCAAATGTTTGTTGTAGCATACAAAATTGTACATCCCTTTCATATAGCAAATAGATAAATAAGATATGTATTGCTCCAATTTCCACATTTTTCCCTTTTAGAAAGCCATACTAAAGTTTGCTGGGGGGGGGGGAATAACAATGAAATTACTACAACTTATATAGAAGTTCATATATTACTTGGCATATGGTGCCAGTAATATATTATTCAGCAAGCAAAGAAATTATTCAAAAACCGTAAGTCAAAGCCCTTTCCTGCTTTTATCCTGACCTATAACTGTCAGAGTTTATTTCTGTAACATTCTCATTTAGTTCTCATGGCATTCCTGAGGAGTAGCCGGGCATTTGAATAATGAGGAAACAGGAAGAATTGAAGAAAGTACATGGCGGATTCATATTTTTCCATTTGCTGTAGAAGTAGTATGAGATCTGTTCAGTGTGATTTGACAAGGATCTCCATCTCTTGGAACATTCTTCCTACTGCATTGAGTTGGCTAGTTGCAAAATAAGTTGAAATTCCTGCAAATTACGAATAGGATAGGATAGGAAAGGAGTCCCTGCAGATTTTCTGCTAGTCGTCGCTGACTATAGGGGGCAGCATTCATGTCCATTTCGAAACCATGAGCTAGCGTTAAGGAAGGAGGGAAGACAGGCCCTGAATTTTGGTTCAGACTTTGGTTCATTATAACAATGCAAAGACAGGTCAAGGAAAAATATAGTTGCAGACAAGTTGCAGGGTGGGATCAATGAGGCATGACATTTATATTTTTATCTGTATGTTCAGACAGACCATGAGGGGTGTATCCTGTTATCTGTCTAGGAGAGGGGATAGTCCCGTGTTTGTCTAGCAGATGTTAAATGTTCCTTGACGTATTTTTATTCTCGGCTTTCTCTGTACTTTTCCATTTCTCCTTTTATCAATTTAGCAAATGTATGCCTGCGTATATGCTTACGTCAAAATGACTATATAAGATTGTTGTTTGAGACTGTTCGGGGTTCAAACCCCTTTATGCTGTTTGAGCTGTTTGAACCTGCGCAATAAACTTTCTTGCATTGCAAAGAGCTGGTCTTTGACTCCTCAATTTCCACAACAACATGGCACCATCCAGATGGGACTCTTAGACGAGGCGAAATTTCGCTGAGGGCGGCTTCACCCCTCAGATCCAGTGGGAGGCCGCTCCCGAACCTTCTCCAGGCGCCACAGGGGCTTCACCTCTGGGAGACGGCAGCAACCTCTCTGTGGAACTGACGGTGCTGGCAAGCTAGCCCAAGAACCCTTGAATGCAAGAAAGAAGGTCTGACCTCTTTTCCTGGCCAGGACGTGTGTGAAGACTTTTCAGGCGAGTATATGTTAACTTTGTGAAGTACCTATCTCATTTGAAGATAGAAGAGGGGGACTGATCACCCCCCTGGAGTCGGGGCGTCGACCCTAAAGAACTCCGTGTTAGGTTGTGTGGGTGGTTGCCACCACAGTCCCCGCTAGTGGTCGTGGTTTTCCAAGGCTACGGGTCGGTGGTTGTGCTGTTAGAGATGGGTGGGTCATCGAGCATTCCCAGCACACCGTTGGGATGCATGTTGAAAGGGTTCGAGTCCTATTTCATTTACACCCATTATGCAACGTCCTATCCTGGAATTTCTAAAGAGAGATTAAGATGTTTGTGTGAGAAACATTGGCCCCACCTGGGGGTGGGGTGGCCAACTCAGGGATCTTTCAGAGAGCAAGTTATAATCAGTTGTGGCTTTTGATTCACCAACATGAAGAAAAATATCCCAATCAATTTCCCTATATAGATCAGTGGTGTACCACTGTGGTAGAGAGGGCGGATGAGTTTTTACAATGTCAGGCGGAAATGGTGCGGTTATGCATTGCCAGACAAAAGTGAAATAAGTGTAAAACATCTAAAAAGATTTGTAACAATTGTTGTAATGAAAGCATAGAAAAACTTCAGAAAACAGAGAAAAATGTAGCTAGTGAAAAGAAAATATTGAGTGTGGACGAAGATGATGTTGTAAGACCCCCACCATATGTGCCGCCCCCACCTTTGTTGCCACAACAACCTCAAGTTGCTGCGGCAGCGGGGGGGGCCACCAGCAGTGTGTAGGAAGCAGAAGTTTGCAGATGTTATGCCAAAAAGCAGAAGTTGCTGAGGGGGAGTCTGTGAGTGAAGACGAAGAAGGGGGAGTCAGGAGAAATGGAGGAATTCATGGGAGTAAAAAAAAAAAAAATCTGTTATATTTTGTTCCTAGACAGGAGAGAGATGTAGTATTACAGTATGTGGATGATGTATTGGTGACAGGACAATGTGAAGATACTTGTTGGGAGAATACCAAAAGGTTGTTGGATTTGTTATTAGATTGTGGTTATAGAGTATCCAGGATGAAAGCGCAGTTGGTGAAAGAGAAAGTGAGATATTTAGGCTATGACATCGACCAGGGACGCAGATCGTTAGGACCAGAACGAAAAGAAGCAACTTAGAACTGAAGAGAAACTCCCTGACAGTTAGAACAATTAATCAGTGGAACAACTTGCCTCCAGAAGTTGTGAATGCCCCAACACTGGAAGTCTTTAAGAGGATGTTGGATAGCCATTTGTCTGAAACGGTATAGGGTTTCCTGCCTAGGCAGGGGGTTGGACTCGAAGACCTCCAAGGTTCCGTCCAACTCTGCTATTGTATTGTATTGTATTAACACTTAGTGATAGTCATAGAATACTAAATAAGTAATCAACATAAATCATTCTAGGATACTAAATAAAATAATATAAATCGTAAGATACAAGCTACAAGGTTATAGTCATAAGAAGATAGATAATAGGAAAGATGAAAAGAGTAATAATAATACTACCTTGATTCTCTGAAAATAAGACCTCAATTGGGCTTTTGAGCTCATGCGCTAAAATAAGCCCTCCCTAAAATATTGCACACAGCAGCAGCCATGAAGTGAACACGCTTGCTGTCTTCTGTGCCTCAAAAATAACGAGACCTCCCTGAAAATAAGGCCAAGTGCTTATTTCAGGGGTCAAAAGAAATTAAGACCCTATTTTATTTTCGGGGAAACACGGTAGATAGAAGGCAAAGATATGCAGATAGTCCTCGACTTACAACCACAAGTGAGTCCAAAATTTCTGTTGTTAAGCAAACTATTTAAGTGAAATTTGCCCCATTTTGCGACCTTTCTGCCACAGTTAAGTGAAACTGGCTTCTCCATTGACTTTGCTTGCCAGAAGGTTGCAAAAGGGATCACATGACCCTGGGACACCTCAACTGTCATAAATATGAGTCAGTTGCAAAGTGTCCAAATTTTGATCTTGTGAGCATGGGGATGATGCAATGGTCATAAGTGTGAAAAATGGTCGTAAGTCATTTTTTTAGTGCCATTGTATGTTTGAAATGTTGCTAAATGAACTGTTGTAAGTTGAGGACTACCTGTATTGCCATTGTTGTTACAGGATTATAACAAACTAACATTTTCTTGTCCTATTAATGTGCACACCCCACATGCAGTACAGTCAGTATTAGATAATAAGGGACACTTATGGATAAGTAACCAGAGATTGACTAAGTACCAAGCCATGTTGATCGAGAATCCCCAAGTACAGTTGGTAAGGTTGAATCCAGCTACATTGATGCCTACAGAGACTGAAAAGGAACATGATTGTTTGCAAGTATTGGAGACTGTTTATTCAACTCGCTCTGATCTGTCTGATATACGTTTGAAAGATGCAAAGTTTTATTGGTATACAGATGGCTCCAATTATATGCATGAGGGGAAGCGTGTGGCCGGATATGCGATTGTGGATGATGAAGGTGTTGTAGAAAGCAGACCGATAGGAGGGAAGTGGAGTGCTCAGGTGGCAGAATTGTGGGCATTAATAAGAGCTTTGGAAAGAGCAGAGAAAGAAACTTTGAATGTGTGGACTGATAGTAAGTATGCTTTCCTGACTTTACATGTTCATGGAGCAGTTTATAAGGAAAGAGGTTTTCGAGATTCTGCAGGAAAGTATGTCCAACATGGACATTTGATTAGTCGCCTCATCGATGCAGTACATAAACCTGCAAAGGTTTCTGTTATGCATTGTAAAGGCCACCAGAGGGGGGACGATAGGATAGCCCAGGGAAATCGACTAGCAGATTTAGAAGCCAGAGAAGCAGCCAAACGAGCAGGCCCTACCCCTGATTTAGCAATTCATGTGGCAATGGATTTAGGAGTGATTCCACCAGAAATAAAGCCAACATACACTCAACAGGAGTGTATTAAGGCCACTCATGATTTACATGCTAGCATAAAAGATGTGCCGACGTCAGTAGCATGGACATTGGTCCAGTTATCACATGAAACTACTCATATGGGGAAAACTGCCTTAGAAACCGCCCTGAGTAGGGATTATTTCATTAATGGACTGGCTGGAATAGCAGCGAAAGTCGTGGCCAAATGTATTATATGTGCTAAGGTAAATCCTAGGCAGGGACCACTCTTGCCCCCTGGAACCATCCTGGTGTCATATCTCTCAATGGATTATTTGATGATTGATTTTACGGACATGCCAAGATGTGGCCCTTATAAAGCAATGTTGGTTATGGTTGATATGTATACCGGATGGCCAGAGGCTTTTCCCACTAAAACAAAACAAGCTAGAGAAGTGGCTAGGCTGCTCCTTAAAGAAATAATCCCTAGGTTTGGACTCCCGTCCCATATCTCATCGGATAATGGGCCTGGGTATGTCCAACACATTAACCAGGCAGTGGCTAACGCAGTAGGGATTAAGTGGAGGTTCCATAGGGCACATCACATACAGAACCCTTAAAGAATGAATCATTAAAATTTGTGCGGAATGTCATTTGAAATGGCCTGCTGCCCTTCCATTGGCTTTGTATGCTGTTAGATGTCCCCCCCCCCCCCAACGCCAACATAAATTATCACCTTATGAGTTAATGGATTTGGGACATAAGGGGGGTGTTTGGAACATGGGAATGGTGTAGGAATTAAATAAGCATGTTGAAAAGCTCCGAAATTATGTTCTGGAACAAAGCCCCCCACCATTGGTAACTAAATGTCACCCATTCAAGCCGGGAGATAATGTATGGGTGAAACATTGGAAAAAGGAACAGCTGGAAGGGAGATGGAAAGGTCCACGTGTGGTTATAATGGTGTCTCCATTGGCAGTGAAAATAGCGGAATCTAAGTCTTGGATTCATTGGACAAGGGTTAAAGCTGCTGATGTGGGATGGAACGTGTCGGTGGACCACAAAACCCTACGAAACTGACATTTAAACGTACTTAAATCATATGTATTATGTAGGTAAATAGGTTAAGTGTACCCAGGTTGTGCTAAGAAGGCGGAAGAAGAGGACCTAGCCCTGCGGGACCACACCTGGAAGCTGGTTCCCAAGCACGGCTGAAGATTGGTATGGATTGATGTTTGAAGATTGGGTTTAGGGACTGTGGATAGCAATAGTAGGATCACTAACGCTAGTGTTGCTTTATCACTATCGGGAGTGGTTTGTGGCATCCCAAAACCTAATGATCCTTTGATTAGTTTGTCTCCATTATCAACACCAGTGCCTGAAACCCAACAGTTGGTGACGAGGATTGAGTTTCTGGAAGAAAGAAGCAACCCCTGCTAAGTCACACCTGGAAGCTGACTTTCGACGCACGGGTGAAGAGTGGATAAGTAACACATAGATAGCAAATATATCTTAACACCCCTAAACCTCATATAAGTTTGTATGTGTTGGTTTTGTAATTGTAAGTGTGGGTGTTGTTGCTGTGCGCATTGTATTGATTGTATTGCTTGCTCATATTGTAAGATTGAATGTGACGTGAAGGTTATAGAGGATGTATTATCACTATATATAGGCCATAAGATAGATAACACATCTTATTGTACACTTAAATCTTGCCCTACCATAAACCAAGTTATTCAGAGGTATCAGAAGGAGGTGAGCATACCGGAAGATGAATTTCATTTGTGCTATCGGTTGGTTGGGGGTAGGTGTGTTATTTACAAGGGTCTTAGGAAAATCAGTGTGCGTGCAGAATCTAGGACAGTGGAACAGGCCTGAGGAGCGTCCAGGTATTGTCCAGTCTTATGTAATAGGCAATGGACAGTGCCAGGGCTATCCACCTCTTGTTTTTACACCAGATTGCTGGAATGAAATTTTACCACATCCTTGTCAAGCCCCCCATGCATTTGATCAACTAGTCAAGGAAGCCTGTCTAGCTCGGAAGTACACAAACCATCTCCTCTGCAAGTACGTAGGCTATGTGCTCAGAAAGGGAATGTGTAGCTATGCTTCATATCGAGAGGAAAGACCTCCTATTATATTAGACTGTGGGGATCCAATATTTCGGGGTTGGGAACGGGTTACTCATATCAATCAGTTAAAACCTGGATGGAATGGGATATGTACCTTACAACATAGCCGCATAAAGAAGAGAAGGAAACAGCGAAGTGTTGGGGAAAAATGGCCTTTAGGGGAAGGACCCTGTACTCAATGTTTAAATAATGGAGCCCTCTTCTTTTGTTTGGAGAAACCAAAAACATGTACCAGGTTTGATTTAACCACTTGTGCTCGATCCGGGAGAAGAGGTCTAAGTATATACAAAAGATGTAATGGGACAGAAGGGGTACTATGTTATCAGGATTGCAACGGCTCATTGAATCACTGTCCACCCCCTCATCAAACACCCACCAAAGCACACGTAAAAAGACTATCCCCACAAACACGTGCACCAAAATCTCATGTTACACCAAGAGAAGCACCTAGACGGGCACCTCACTCCACCGAGGCCCCTGATACCTGTTCTCCTTGTATTACAAAGGCACAAGTAGGGAGAACCATTCTTAACACTTTAGTCTACCACACACAATCACCTAGAAACTGTAAGCCTCAGCTTGTCAATTGCATACATAACCAAACCATGTATAGTTTGTGCAACCATGATGGAAAAATTATTTGTTATAACCCTAGTACTCCCATACGGTTGAATGTGACCATATATGCTGGATTGGCTAAATATGGCACCCGTAATACACCTGAAGGTGACGGGAAGTTGTATTTTCTCAATTATACTCTAAAGTTAGAAAGAGGAAAAGACCCCTTAAGAATAAGCTTTGATGCATGTATCGCCATGAGCAAAGGATGGGGTTCCACCTGTGGAGACGAGTCTTGGGTAACAGCCTACCAAGCAAACCATAAATATTTGTGTTCCGCTAACTTGAATTGGGCTTATGGCGACCCAAACCAATGGCTCCCCTGTGCTGGAAACACCCAATGTTCTGGCTGGGAGTGCATCTGTGATTATACTGGAGGGGGTTATAAGGGCTGTAAGTATATTACTTCCTTTAGAAGAAGCAGTGGAAATGTAGTAGAGTTAGAAGTGGACCGAAGGCATCCTGCTGTAGTAAGCTATGGATTTGGAATAGATGGCACAGGATCAGATCCAAAAACGTATCTTACTATAAAGGTGGAGGAACTAACATGGGGGAACAATGGCCATGGGAGGCGCTGGAGGCTCACCCATTGATCTATAATAATCTTTCCAAGGCAGGGAATATTACAAGGAGGGAACAGCTTACAGGTATTGTCTGGACACTCACCACTAATCTTGTAGGAAGAAACTGTTTTGCTAGAAATGGTACACATTATGTAGGAGAACTTATTTGCTTAGGAATTTGGAATGAAAAGTATAACCAATGGACATCTCCAGGTAATGCCACAAAACCTGAATATTTTAATAGAACCTATCTAGGTTACCTGAACTCGTCCCGGACGGCTGATGAATGGGTAGCTCCTAAAGACATGTATTGGATATGTGGAAAACTAGCTTATGAACAACTCCCCTTTAATTGGTCAGGTTCATGTGTCCTAGGTTGGATAAAACCATCCTTCTTTTTATTACCAATTCAATCAAAACAAATATTAGGAGTCCCCTTATATGAACAAGTAGGATTGAGAGCTAAGAGGGAAGTGCAAACTGTGTTCACAGACTTCCCTTGTAAAGAATATTCTGCTTATGATAAGGAAGATGAGAAATGGACTAGTGAACGCATAGTGTGTACATATGGAAGAGCAACATGGGCAGAAGATGGATCATGGGGGTACCGCACCCCTATATACACGCTAAATAGAATCATTCGATTACAGGCAGTTCTGGATCTGGCAGGGGTGAGAATAGACAAAGCACTTAATGTTTTGTCGGAAGCCACTGATAAGATAAGAACTGCTGTGTATCAGAATAGATTGGCCCTAGACTATCTCTTGGCTAAAGAAGGAGGGGTATGTGGAAAGTTTAATTTGTCCAACTGCTGCCTACAAATCGATGAAACAGGGAAGGTGGTAAAACAGTTGACTACAGAAATTAGACAACTTACACATAATCCCACTCAAATATGGCGAGGATTTAATCTGAAGGAGGTATTTGGGGGATGGTTTCCCAAGCTTCCAGGATTACAGGCCATAGTTGCTTTGATTGGGTTGATTGCAGCGGGATGTGTGATACTTCCTTGTGTATTGCCAATTTTTGTTTGAACCATCTCTAATAGTCTATCTTTATTAGCAGAAAGAAAGGCAACTGCTCAGGTGATGGCTGTGCTAGAATATGAGAATTTAAGACCTACAACAGAGTTGGAAGAATATGTGACTCTTCTGGAAAACTCAGATGAGTCACAAAGGGGGGATTAAGGAAGGAGGGAAGACAGGCCCTGAATTTTGGTTCAGACTTTGGTTCATTATAACAATGCAAAGACAGGTCAAGGAAAAATATAGTTGCAGACAAGTTGCAGGGTGGGATCAATGAGGCATGACATTTATATTTTTATCTGTATGTTCAGACAGACCATGAGGGGTGTATCCTGTTATCTGTCTAGGAGAGGGGATAGTCCCGTGTTTGTCTAGCAGATGTTAAATGTTCCTTGACGTATTTTTATTCTCGGCTTTCTCTGTACTTTTCCATTTCTCCTTTTATCAATTTAGCAAATGTATGCCTGCGTATATGCTTACGTCAAAATGACTATATAAGATTGTTGTTTGAGACTGTTCGGGGTTCAAACCCCTTTATGCTGTTTGAGCTGTTTGAACCTGCACAATAAACTTTCTTGCATTGCAAAGAGCTGGTCTTTGACTCCTCAATTTCCACAACAGCGTTGTCCAAAGATGTGTTCACAATCATGTGGCCAGCATGACATCATGGAGCACTGTTACTTTCCCACCAAAGTGGCACCTATTTATCTACTTGCATTTACATGCTTTTGAACTGCTAGGTGGAGAGGAAATAGGCAAAGATGGATGCTCACCCTTTTGCACAATGCTTGAGTGACAAGTCATCATGCTGCATATGAAAAGTAGGATTTAGCGATAGCACTTAAAGTTATATACCACTTCTGTGCTATACCCCGAGTCCCTTCGGGGAGAGGGGGCGGTCTATAAATTCAATAAAATAAATAAATAAAATAAATAAATAAATAAATACAGCCCTCTCTAAGCAGTTTACAGAGTCAGCATATCAGCCCCAACAATCTGGGTCCACATTTTATCAATCTCAGAAGGGTGGAAGCCTGAGCCAACCTTGAGCCAGCGAGAATCGAACTGCTGAACTACTGGCAGTTGGCAGCAGCAGAATTAACGTGCAGTACTACATTCTAACCACTGTTCCACCACGGCTCTTATACTTATTTATTTATTTCAATTTATAGAGGACTTATATCATGTACTGTATATAACTCTGGGTGGCTTGCAACAGTTTAGAGCTCCTATACTTTTCTTAGTGGTGCAGGAATTCTGCTCCCCCTCTTGGAATCTAGCTGTGCAGCTTTATGGTAGATTGGAAGTATTAACCAGATACAAGAGCAGAATGGGAATGCCTTATCTGTAGCAAAATTCCAACCATTTCAAATAATGCATATGTCAGAATAAGCCTCACTGATCAGCCTTTCTGACAGCTGAATGTTTAGGTAGGATGTAATGGCAATTTATTTATTTATAGTTTGATTGAGGAATGTTTGCCATACTTTTTTAAATATAGTTTTTTCCTGGCCTGGGGGTATAAGGATTGGTTTGGTGCGTGTGTGTGTGAGAGAGAGGGGGGAGCGAAAGAGTTTCTGTAAGAAAGGGAGATTGTAGTTTTAGGTATATTAAAGTGATCCTAAATTTAGCAACAGCAATAGATTTAGACTTATATTACAATGTGCTGTTCCATAGTGCTTTACAGCCCTCTGTGAGCAGCTTACAAATGACAACATATTGCCTCCAATAATCTGGCTCCTCATTTTACCAACCATGGAAGGATGGAAGGCTGAGTCAACCTTGAGGTGGTCAAGACTGAACTGGCAGTGGGCAGAGTTTTTCTGCAATATTGCATTCTAACCACTGCACCACATGTCTCATTAATATATTTTACACACCATATCTGCTGTTTCCCTTGGAGGGCTAATAAGAATTGAGAATGTGTACAAACTACAAGCCACTCCTCTTTATTTGTATTACCTATTTTTAATGTAGGTAAAATTATATGGTTCAGAAGAGACCAAACCAATAATGACCTATTACAATATTCAGATAAAATGAAAAAAGATTCTTATTATATCTTTAAAATTATAGAATAACTACCTAATAGAAGAAAAATATTTTTGTTAGTTGGGGCTTTTTGGATGAGGTATTATAATTACAATAACAGAAATGGAAGGAACCTTGGAGGGCTTCCAGTCCAACCCCCTGCTCAAGCAGGCAACCCTATACTATTTCAGATAAAAGGTTGTCCAATCTCATCTTTAAAATCCTCAGTGTTGGAGCACATACAACTTCTGGGGAAAAGTTTTTCCACTGTATAATTGTTCTAATTGTCAGGAAATTTCTCTTTAGTTCTAGTTTGCTTCTCTCATTGATTAGTCTCCATCCATGGCTTCTTGTCCTGCATTCAGCTGCTTTGGAGTATAGGCAGTGTGGGATTCAAATAATTTAACCGGTTCTCTGCCCTAATGATTTCTTCCAACAACCAGTTTGCCAAACTGCTCAGAAAGTTAACAACCAGTTCCCTCGAAGTGGTGCGAACTGGCTGAATCCCACCACTGAGTATAGTTAGACCCCCCTCTTTTTGTGGCAACCCCTTAGATATGGGAACACTGCTATCATCTCAACCCTAGTCCTTCTTTTCATTAAACTAGACATACCCAATTTCTGCAACTATTCTTCATATGTTTTAGCCTCCCATCCTCTAATCTTCTTTGTTGCTCTTCTCTTTTCTTTCTAGCTTCTCAACATCTTTTTTATATTGAGGCAACCAAAGCTGGATGCATATTCCAAGTGTGGTGTTACCAAGGCATGATAAAATGGTATTAACACTTCACGTGATCTTGATTCTACCCTTCTGTTAATGAAGCTTAGGGCTGCATTGGCTTTTTTGGGGGGGGGGGGTTGGCCGTTGCAACACACTGCTGGTTCATATTTAAGTGATTGTCTACTAGGATCCCCAAATTCCCTCTCACGATTACACTATATGTTATTAAGCAGTTTTGGTGTCCGTCACCCAAAATTCTTCAAAGCAGATTCTCTAGCAAGAGAGGCTGACTTGATTTTGCAGGATTTGTTGTACTTTTCATATAAGGAGAAACTCTACATTTCACTTGATCCCTTAGAGGCAAATGCTACTAACTGTTCATAGCTGGAAACAGATTTTAGAGAGATGATGGTGCTGGAATAACAAAATGCTTGCTCGTTGCTTGCTTGCTTACTTGCTTGCAAATTGTTTCTAGTTACTGTAAAGAGATTTAAACCCATACACGAGCCTTTGACTGCATATTTTGCTACAACATTTGTGGATTTTATCAGAATTTCTTCTTCATCAGCTACATGTGCCAAATCATTCAGACTGCCAGTGGCCTGCAACAAATCAAATATAATAAAATGTCTATTATGAGCTTTAAAAAATAATTGTTTGCTAATTTGTATGTTCAAATGTTTGTGCATTATAGCCGCATGAATCAAATAATATTCTGAGCAGAGGGTAAGGGAAAGCAGGTTGGTGTCTTCTAAGTTCTGAGTGACAGCTTCCAGCATCTCTTGTTGTTAGCCATGCCTTTTATGGATCATGAAAATATACATCCATCTCTGTGGTAATTAAACTGATAAATACAAAGGGATACACTAAAAGGAGGTAGAGTTGAGCTATTTCTCTTTCTGAAGATATGAGTTCCTCTTGTTTGTTTATTTTTCAAAAAAACATTTTCACATATCAAAAGCAATTTAAGACTGAATTAACTCTTCTGTCATTTTCTCCAAAGTACTCATCTGAAATATGTGGGAAGCATAGTTATCTTTCAGTAAAAACTTAATTAAACGCATCTGCTCAGTGTAGCTATTTTAGTTTAAGAGAACACTAAGTGGTTTTTGACACATTCATCACCAATTCTCAGCTCTTTCAGACCAATACTGATAATAAAATCTGGCTCTTTGAGCTGTTGTCTGCTTTCATTTTAATGATACAAGATTTACATGTTCTTATACAAGCAAACATTATGTACAACTTAATAACACAGGTCTGACTAAAACCTTTCTTATCCCATTTCCCCTTCATTTCTTATCCAAACAGAAAGCATCTGCCAACTCCAGAATATTATGACAAAGCTGTCAGCTATCATCAATTCACAGAATTTCTGAAAGCTAAAAAAATTAAGCAACATGTCATGGTTTTTAGGCAAAAAAAAAAGTAAACAGACACTTGGTTACTTTTACCCCAAAGGCCAGAAGAACAAATGTAGAAAAACAAGAGGCAGAGCTTTTTACAAAAAAAATCACAATACTTAAGTATGTAACTAACAACCAAGAAGTCTAGATCCATCTGAATTATTCAAATAGTCTGTGGAACAATGATTTAATTATCTACAGGTTAAATATTTACACAGAGTGACATTAAGATTTGACTTTAAACTGTTAAACCTGATAGAACATTGGAGCCTACTGCTTAAAAAAAGACCAATCAAAATTGAAATATATGAACTTGTTACAATTGGGCTACTGGTGGAGAAATAGCCATTGCAGACTTCCTAATGTGAGGCTGTCATATCAAGGCTGCAGTCATCTGAGAACCACTAAATTGCACCAAAGAGCTTGAGTTCTGTAATCTAATGGTCATCTGGAATGTTGCAGCCCAGATGTGGTATTAATGTAGTTTCCCTAGCTTCTTATTATGAACAGACCACACAGGACAAATTCTCTAGATGGTGATGATGATGATGGTAAATAATAATAACATGTAACCCATTGGCATCAGGGCACTTGGTACCAGGTCCAAGAATTTTACAAAACACATCAAGAAATTGCTGCTTCCTGCAGTAACACCAGTGGAACTGCAAAAAACTGCAGTACTCGGAACATCGTACATTTTAAGAAGATACTTGGTTGATACTTAGGATGCTAGCAGCAACCTGTATCAACCAACAGTGCCAGTCAATGATATTTGTGATACATTTTTAAATGTTCAGTTGACTGAATTTCATGTTTGATGAATAAAAGAGATAATAACAATAATAATATAGCAAAAGAAAGCAAATGTAGTATTACCAATCCAAAAACAACTGGAGCCTCACTTGGACACCATCAGCACTGACAAATTCACCATCTGTCAATTGCAAAAGGCAGCTTTACTTGAAATAGTTTCCATCCTGTGACAATATCTGCAACACCATCAACCGTCCACATCTGCCTATCCTAGGACATTGGGAAGGACTCAATAGGTGGCTAAACTGCCAAATCCAGTCTGAACATCTAGCTGACCGTGTGATGAATCAAAATAAAAAATAATAGCTAATTAATGTTTTGTTATCCATTATCACATGGCTCCAGTTATAAATGAATACCTAGAAAGCAAAATCAGGAAGCAAGAAAAAAAGTCAGAGAGTGCACCACCAAAATAGAAAACCAGGCAGCATGTTAAAATCTGATGTAAACCATCTAGAATAGATGAAAGAAAATAAGCTGAAAAACAAAGAAGGCCAAAGAATGCCTGAACAAGAAAGGTCACCTAGAAACAAGGTTGATCAAGGAAACAGTGAAAATAACAAAGCAACGAATAACAGTCAGATCAGAGAAGATCAGCAGATATAAGTTTGAATTGCAGACTGGAGGCAGAATCCCCGATTTCAGTCAAATCAGAAAATATATCCATAGAAAAACGGCCATGAACCAGTCAACACCTGACAAAGAAGAAACAGTGCAGTTCTAGGAGCAGCTATGGAACAACCTCCCAAAAATACAGCAGAAAAGGTGGAGAAAAGGGCAAGGAAGATCAAGAATTGGTTGGCACCAAGTATAGATGAATTGCACAGTTTTTAATTGAAACATCTGACTGGTCTACATCCATTTGTTGCCAAGCAATTTAACAACATATGGAAGAAGGTAACAGTGAAAATTGGTCAACATCTGGAGACACGTACTTGATAATGAAAGATCTAACAAAAAGAGAGCAGCAACTACAGGCCAATTACCTGCTTACCGATGACTTTCAAATTGCTAACCAGTATAGTAGCTGATACAGAGAAACTACCCAACAGCAGAGGGGTAAAAAAAAAATCAGTTCCTATTTGACAAGATAATTCTGGAAAACTGCAAGAAAGGAGAAAGAAGACCAACTTGAATGTAGCTTGGATCAATTATATGAAGGCATTTGATTCCCTGCCACATGACTGAATAATCAAATGCCTTCAAATAACAGGAGTCAGCAGAAAAGTCAGAAACTTTGTGCAAAGATTAATGGCATAATGGAAGACACAGTTGGCTAATGGTGATAGTCTTGGAGAGATTAATAGCAACAATATCTTTCAAGGCAACCCACTTATAGCAGTATTGTTTGTGGTTGCACTGATTCCATTGTCAACAATAGTGAACAAGCCAGGCCAAGGCTACCAAGCATCAAAACATCTGCCAGGCTATCCCTTCTCCTTTAGATGGATGATCTGAAGGTGTATGGAAAAAATATCATCTGAAATAGAATTGCTACTCAACACTATATATAGAAAGAGTAAATGATAAATAGAGAAAAGAATCATGACAAAGCAAAGTATTTGGCATTGACAAAATCCCCATTAGTCAAATACAAAAGGCAGGTTTACATGGAATAGCTTACATCCTGCAAAAATACCTTTAACACCATCAAAAAAACATCTGTTTATCCCAGGTCCTGACAAAGAACTCCATAAGTGGATAAAAAGCCAAATTCAGTCTAAACATCTGGCTGACTATGAAATAAACCATAATAACGAAGTGTTAGCATTAGAAAAGGCATCTTCTGTCCACCATGACTGTCCTATTATTTGCTTTTGTATTTTATAATACCTTATAACTTAATAAAAAAATGTATAAGACAAAAAGAGGCATTGGGATGAAGCCTACAAATATCTAGGAATTTTAGAGTTGGATGAAAAGCACAGTGGAAAACACCATCAAAACCATCAATATCTGAGTCCTGGCTGTGATATGATATACTGATGGTGTTACTGATTGGACACAAGCTAAACTGGACAATTTGGACCAAACAATAAGTAAACTAATAATTGTTCGCTATGCATTACATCCCCATTGAGATATTGATACATTATACCTGCCCTGCAGAAGTGGAAACAGGTTTACTTGAGGTTAAACAAATTGTCAAAGAAGAAAATCATGATTATGTAAAAGACAACCAATAATAAGTTTTAGTGCAAGATAAAATTTGGAACTTATTTAAATGTACAGGAAAAAAATAGAATATTGAAAAAAATGTAACAAAAGCACAAAGAAATGGTAGCAAAGAAAAGTATTACATGATTAATTTCTACAAAAATTGAAGGGAAAATAGATAAAGATATGGTGATGGCTTCTAAGTGGACCACTAAAAAAGGAACTGAAGGCTAAATCATGGGTGTGCAAGAGGGCAAGCTATCTGAAACTAATGCAGTCAAGAATTGAAAAATCATCTGATTCAAAGTGCAAATTGTACAAAGAAGCAGCTCATGCAAGAAGATTTCACAAACTGATTATAAACAATGACCTAACACACTTGTCAATTTACTGGAATATCTATAAAGATTATCATGTGCCAGTAATAAAAAATAACCTGAAAATGTTGTTAAAATATTGTGGTATTTCTGAATACAGACTGATAATTTTTTGTCTCATTATGAAACATATATAACTGTGACTGAAAAGAAGACAATGTGGATAATGATGTGACAATACCAAGGGATAGTGAAATGCAAGACAACGAATTGGAGACGATCACAAAGTAGCAAGATCTGACGATCAAAACTGATTATGGCCATGGTGGTTCTAGTATTTATCAGTACACTAGGTGTTATACCAAATATATGGACAACACCTAAAAAATCTACGCATTGACAAAATTTCTGTCAATTGCTAAAGGCCACATTGCTTGGATCTGCATATACACCACATGGATACATTACAACATTTTAGGTTCTTAGGAAAAGCCCAACATGTATTAAGGTCAACACCAGTTAAAGAACTGGCAGGTGTGACTCTACCATTGTTGTGAACAAATAATAATAAATTATAAGCCACCCAATTCCTAATGACTCTGGGCAGTTATCTTTCCTCTTAGTGATATCTTCCCTCAGCATTAAATATAAATGTGAGAAACGAAGGCAATAGGACATAGAGACCAGTGGTGGGATTCAAATAATTTAACAACCGGTCCTCTGCCCTAATGACCAGCTGGGTAGGTGTGGCTCAGTGGTCACGTGACTGGGTGGGCATGGCCAGCTCAACGTCACTCAGGTCGATGGGTGCTTTGCCTTAGCTGTTACAATGTAATAAGGGTTAACCAGAGAGGCAGTTTCTGTAAGCAGGGCAATAAAGATTAGGCTAGAAACAACACCAGAATGTTTCCTTCCTGCCTTCCTTACAGGATTAGCCCTGTAAAGTGGGAAAAAACAAAAGGAGATTTCTTCCAACAACTGGTTCTCCGAACTGCTTAGAAAGTTAACAACCAGATCTCCCGAATAGGTGTGGACTGGCTGAATCCCACCACTGATAGAGACATGTCCCTTGGTCATCTTGTAGTTAAAAATGACACAAACCACTCATAAACATTTTCTTGAAACACTCTTCTAGAATAGCTATTTCTTTTTGATAAAATTGAATGAGGACAATTGAACAACACAGAAGAGCATTTTAATATAATACACTACAATGTTAAGTGCCTGCCTCTTACAAACTAAACTAAAACTAAAACATTTTCTTCTTTACCTTAAAACTTTTTAAAGTAGTCAGGTTTTTTTCTTCCAAGGAGCTACAAATATGTCCCTGAACCTCCTGTTCAGAAGCATCTTTTTACTCTCAAATCTGAAATGAATCATAACCCTAGAAGTTAGTTCATTTTATTACCAAATGCTTAATGAATTTGCTGAAAGGAAATTGTTAACAAAAAGTGTATTTTGTGGCTGGGAGAACTTAAACTTGGTATCAGAACTCTGCTAGACATTTTTTTTTAACAAAAGGGACAAAGAACATACTTGCAATGTTTAAGATCACAACATAAACTTTTATGGATCATTATCTGCTTCATAAAATACATCAAATACTATCCTGAATGAGGAGTATATTATAGTATATACTGTACTTTGCTGTGGAGGAGGGAGAAATAATAAAAAGAATGTCAGACAGCAATAAAATGTAGAAAGCACAAACAGTACAAATAATCTATCGATAATGGCTATTAATTAAAAAATTGTTGGATGTGATAGACCTGCATGCACTGATGAGCTATATAATGCACAGAATATAGAAGTCCCTTGGCTTTGTTTAACCCATAATAAATGTTGTTCAAACTTCTAATACATTCTAGCATAGCTACTTCACAATGAAAGCGGTCTTTGTAATTCCTTTGCTCAAGGATACATAAGTGGCAGAATGTCCTGAGCAGTTTTGACAAATCTTTGCTCAAGACCTCCAGTTTAAATCCAAATAATAAAGATGACACCTCTATATGCCAGTTAAAAGAAAAAGCAGGAGCCGAGGAAGTGATGTTATGACTATAAAGATAGTGTGAAGACATTGCCATATTTTGATGGATTTTATAATTGAATAGAACTCCAATATCTGGAGCCAAAAATTGTTGGTAAGTCTCATGTAATGAATTTGATAAGATTTGATATTAGGAATGAAGGTTAATAAAATTGGATCAAGAGTAAATATTGGGTATTGTTTCTGAGTTATTTTATAATAGGTTCTATAGATACTTACTTCTCTCTCAATTATTCTTATCTAAAATAACACCAATGTTACATTTAATGAAGAGAGAAAATAGAGACAAACATCTTACAGTGATAAAACCTGCATCAATTGATCAAAAATTCAATGTGAGTTGATTGTGGCTGGTCAATTATCACTTATCTACCATAATCAGGAATATCCCCAGAACCTAATAAATGAGAATAAATATAAAATAAATCACCCACCCACTCTTAAGGGCTGTGAGTATATCGTGTACTTTGTTCTAATTGACATTAAACTTTTTTATGTGGATACAATACTAGTTTAGGTCCAAAGTTTAAAGGCCATGAAGAAAAATCACTAAAACACTTGGTTATCATTGGGAATTCAAATTTTAAATTGTGTAAAAAAAAATCTTCAAGGAGATATAATATCTTTAAGCTAACATTTTATAATACTAAGGACACTGCCTGTAAGAATAAAGAAATAATGAACTTTTAAAATTTTTGTTATGCTTCTGAGCCCAAAGCTGGCAGGGCAAGATGGCACACTTCCGTTGTCTTTATGAACTGTGAAACCTGACTCCACCTTTAAAATTCAGGCTTCCGGTCTTTGTCTCCGTGTCACCCAGAAGAATCTCTTGTGGATTGCTATTTCCTGAACCCTCTGGAGAGAAAATCTTTCTCTATTGCTAGACTGACCAAAGAAACTCCCAGCTGCTTGGATCTTCTGCCTCCTGAACTCATCTGCCTGCTCTACTTCTTCACCTGTCCAGTCTCTACACTGACTGATCTCTCTGCTTTATAAACTATGTCTCCAAAAAGACCACCACCTGGAAAACCTGGCTTTGCTACCTCTGCACCGACATCTGCAACATCCAGTCCTGCCACACAGTCAAAGATTACAGAACTGATGCAACCCAAGAGTACAGAGATGGATTTGCAACAAATGCTTCAGCAACTTATACAGGGCCAGGAAGAAATTAAGAAACAATTAAAGGAAATGAAGGAATAAATTAAAGAGAATCAAGTCCAAATCTATAAGAACTCACAGAGACTGGACCTTGTGGAGGGTGGGGTGGCGGAGGCGAGGGGAGGGGTAGAAGCTTTGCAGAAGGGTAACAAAGAACTTGATATACAACAAATGAAAACAGAATTTGAGAGAATGTCCTTTTATCTTAGATTTCAAAATGTTATAGAAGCAGATGGGGAAAACATAAGGGACATCATGACTAATATTTTAGCTGAATATATACACAAAGATAAACAACAGATGGAATGGGAGATAGACCTGGTCTATAGAGTGAACTCAGCATATGCCAGAACACACAATGTACCCAGGGAGGTCCATATCAAATTTCTTAGGAAAAGCACAAGAGACATAATTCTGGGTGTACAAAGGGGGCAAGCATTGACATACCACAACAGGGAGATAACCATCTTGAAGCAGATCCCAAAAAAAATTAGGGAGAAAAGGAAAAATTATTCGCAATTGGCGAATAAATTATACCAGAAAGGGGTGTGGTTTAGATGGTTGATGCCTGAAGGGATGCTGATATTCTGGGAGGAGACAAGAATCAGAATCAATACACCCATAGAGGCACAGGCCTTTATGGAAAAAAACAAAGCGAACCTAGAAAAAACAGAAGACTCTTCTACGGTCACACAGGACACGGGAGGGGCCGGAGCTCTGCCAGTGGGGGGAGAAGGGGCAACACTAAGAAAGCTCAGATCACAAAAATGAATAAGAAAATCACATTGTTATAAACAGACCGAAAGTAATAATGAAATTATATTTAGACTATATATTATAATATATAAGCTGATTGAATTTTTTTTATAGAATTAATATGCTGATTTTATACGATTTTGTATTAATGTTTTATACATAGATGTATCCTATGAGTTTGGAGTGAGGGGGCATCTGTCATACTTGCAACTGCCAAAATTTGTATACCATTCCACCTACCCTTTTCCTTATAAATGTTTTAAAAAACCAATAAAAATTTTTGGAAAAAAAAAAGAATAAAGAAATAAAATATTATATGCCTTAAAATATAGAGAGGGAACATCTTTCTCTAAAATACTGAAAGAGATACTTTCAGGGAAGAAATATTTTTGTATAGTTATTTCAGTGACATATCAGACTGTGTAAGAAATCCAGGATATTTTGTTTTATGAAAAACAGTCCAAAGACATTGCTTTATTGAACATTTCTCTGTGGATAAATGTTTGCATATCTTGAATTTTTTTACGACAGATAGTGAGCAGAACAGGATCCATGTCAAAACAGTTAATACTTTTCTATGTAATTTCGTTTTAATTTCCTGATATTTTCATTGACAAAGTTAGGTGTCAGGTTCCAAGTAACACCACCAACAAAAGAAGACTCCGAGGCTTGAGTTTCCTCAAAGTTCCATTTTATTAGAGATGTCATATTGGCACATTTGGGAAAACCCGAATCTAAAAGTTCCAGGTTTTCCCCACCCAAAATCTTTTACATTGGGTCTTCAGGCCTGCCATTAGGTTTAGGTACTTTTGAGCATGCTAGACATTTTGGAAAGCCAGTTTGGTCTAAGGATCAAGGAACCAGGCTGGAAACTGAGAGGTTGTGAGTTCTAGTTCCACCTTAGGAATGAAACAAGCTGAG
Source organism: Natrix helvetica (assembly GCF_964273705.1). Lineage (NCBI taxonomy): Eukaryota > Metazoa > Chordata > Lepidosauria > Squamata > Natricidae > Natrix > Natrix helvetica. The sequence goes on from NC_138548.1 coordinate 251,700,892, forward strand.
TGACTTTGAGCTACCCACTCTCTTTCAGCCCTGGGAAAAAGATAGGAACAAACCATATCCATCTTGCCAAGAATACTGCAGGGATTAATCCAAACAGCTCCTAGGAGCCAAGAGTGACTTGAAGAAATAAGGGGAATAAAATATTTTGGACTTCAACTCTCATGGGACCCAATCAGCCTGGTTAATATTAAAGAGCTGTGGGAGAAGCAGTCTAAAATAACAGGGCAATGTCAGAATGCCTCTATCTGATGGAAGCTTTTTAAATGCATTTGTACCAAATGTTTAATTTGCACTTCAGATTTCTGAAAGTTATAGATCTAAGGGATTAATGTGTATATAGTCATGAAAAATGAGTCTTGAATGTTGTTGGTATTCCAAGTTCTCACTCCCTTTTTTTCATGTATCAGGGGTGTCATACTGGTGTCGTCAAGGTGGCGTCACATGACGTATGAGGACTTTTTTTTCCTTTTGCTAAACCAGGCGTGGGCATGGCCAGTGCATGATGCATCTACCCCACAGGCCACAGGTTTGACAGCCCTGTCATATAGTCTGCCCTAAAAGGTTTGTATTTGTTTTCTATGACTGCAAGCTTGAACTTGCATAACAATGTAGTCATAGTTTAAACAAAAAATGTAATTCTGCCTGAGATTCTTTCAGAATTCAGAAGACAGTCTAGATCAGGGTGTCCAAACTTGGGAACTTTAAGACTTGTGGACTTCAACTCCCAGAATTCCCCAGCCAGCTGGCTGGGGAATTCTGGGAGTTGAAGTCCACAAGTCTTAAAGTTCCCAAGTTTGGACACCCCTGGTCTAGATGAAATACACCACTGACATATAAAGCTAAAGGTATTTCTGCATGCAGCTTTAGGAGCTGAACTTCTGTAAATAACCTGGGAAAGATCTCAGGACTACGGTGGATAGATCATTGGAGATACTGACTTACTGTGCGTGAAGCATTTAAAAAAGACAAATTTCATGCTAGCAAGCATTAGGGAAAGAGATGGAAAGTAAAACTCCTGATGTTTCAAAGCCCTTATTCAAATGTATATCCACATCTGTAAAACTCTGTATAGTTCTAGTCACCAAATTTGAAAAAGGATATTACAGAGTGGAAAAACACACAGGAGCAGGCAACCAAATACCTTTCTTACAAGAGAAGGCAAAAACACTTGGGACTCTTTAGCCTAGAAAAAAAAAAAAGATGACTGAATGAGGACATGATTGCAGTGTATAAAAATCAGATGATTGAGCAAAGCCACGATTGTAATATATAAAATCACTCTCAGCATGAAGGAAGTGGGCAGAGTGAAGCTTTTCTCTTTTGCTTAAAAGGCTAAGGGCCAAGGTGATCCATGAAAGCTGTTTGGAAGGAGACAGGCATGCTTTATATGATAAATTCGTTATCAGAAGTAAGTTAGGCGAAGACCACTAAAGAGTCAGTTTAATATGATGGTTAAGGCATCAGGCTAGAAAACTGGGAGACTGCGAGTTCAAGTCCTGTAAGAAGCCTAAGCTGGGTGACTCTGAGCCAGTAACTCACTTTCTCATCCCTAAGAAGGAGACAAGTGGCAAACCACTTCTGAAATCTGAAAACAAAAACTTGCAGGGACTTTTCCAGGCAGTCACCAGAAGTTAATGCTGACTGACTTGTAAGTGCAAAAACAAAGAAACAAAACTTGAATGGCTTTAAAAAGAGGGTTGGATAGATTCCTGGTATGTTAAGGGCTACTTATTTTAAAAATACTTCTGAGATGGTGCCAGATATCATGTTTGGAAATAATAAGGGAAAGGGAGTAACAGTAAGGGAAATGTATTTCAAAAGCTCCTGCTTGTTTCTGGTTGGCCACTGTGAGAAACCAAATTTTGGACTTAGATGAGCCAAGGCCTATCCAGCAGAGCTATTTTCTCATACTTATGGAGCTGACGGAGAAGAACATTAGGTGATGTAGAGCCTTTCAAAAATCAAATTATAAGTCATAAGCCAAAGTTAGTCTAAAAGGGTGCTGACAGACTCATTCTAATTTTTGGCTACCATAGCCTCTCCTCCTACAATATCTGATTTGGGCCATCTACTACCTCTCAAGCAAATTACAAACCTCACAAGTTTTTTATGACAGTGAAGCGAAGATCTTCCGGTAGATCTCAAAGGAATGGCAAATAGTGAAATAATGAAACTGAAGAAGGGCTATTCCTAAAGTTGCAAGATCCAGTCTGAATCAGCTACTGGAATCAGAGTCCTAAAGATGCTTTTTCGGGAGGCAACTGGACTTTCTTGGTTTTCTCTTTGAAGATCTATCCTGTCTATCCACTATCCTGCCAGAACTGAAGAAGCTTCTTGGATGAGAAGTGAAATGTCTTCAAAGAAAAAAGCAAGAAAGTCTAGTTGCCTCCTGGGACAACCATGATCTGGATGACTGGGAATCTCTGCAGTCCAGTACCAGAGGTTTTGTCTTCTGAACTTTCTGACTCATGCTGGAGCCCATCTTCAGGAAACCTTTCTCTAGCAGAGTGTTGCTGTTCTATGTTCTTTACATGGGGCTCCCCTTGAGATGCACCCGAAGGCTACAGCTGGTCCAGAATGCGGCCGCGCGGGCAATTATGGGGAGTACCAGGTACTCCCATGTAACACCTCTCCTGCGCGAGCTGCACTGGCTACCTGTGGCTTTTCGGGTGCGTTTCAAGGTGTTGATTCTCACCTTTAAAGCGCTCCATGGCTCAGGACCTAGTTATTTGCGGGATCGCATCCTACCCCATACATCCCTGCGACCAATTCGCTCTCACAGAGAGGGACTCCTTCGGGTGCCGTCCGCCAAACAATGTCAGCGGGCGACGCCCAGGAGTAGGGCCTTCTCTGTGATGGGCCCGACCCTCTGGAACGACCTCCCCCCTGACATTAGAATCATTACTGATCTCCGCTCCTTCCGTAAGGAACTCAAGACCCACCTGTTCCAACTAGCTGGCCTGACCCAATCGCAATCATGATCTAATCCCTTGACTTTCCTGGCCGGTTATTTTAAATTTTGGGGTATTTTAATTTGGTTTTAATCATTAATTAATCTTTGCACTATTGTACAGACCTGTGTTTAATTTATTTTTATGGGGTTTTGTAATTGTTGTATATAATGTTTTTTATAATGTTTTTATTCTGTCTGTACACCGCCCCGAGTCCCCTTGGGGAGAGGGAGCGGTTGACAAATCCAATTAATAATAATAATAATAATAATAATAATATGGTCTGGATTGATTATAAAAAAGCATTCGACTCATTGCCACATAGTTGGATCATAAAATGCTTAGAAACAACTGGCATTAGTAAAAATATTACATCTTTCACTGAAAAGGCGATGAAACAATGGAGAACTGAGTTGGCAGTAGGGAATGAGAACTACGGAATGGTTAATATCAAGTGAGGAATTTTCCAGGGTGATTCACTTTCACCTCTTCTCTTCATCATCGCGATGATCCCACTATCAGTAATCTTAAAAAAAATGAAATTAGGCTACCAAACAGCCAAAAAAGCTGAAAAAAATTCACATTTATTATATATGGATGATTTGAAACTCTATGGAAAGTCAGAAATAGAAATCCAATCACTGACAAACACAGTCCGAGTATTCAGCACCGATATTTCAATGCAGTTTGGCATGGAAAAATGCGCCACTGTATCCATAAAAAGGGGCAAAATCACTACATGTGAGGGAATTGAAATGCCCAATGGCCAACTAATTAAATGCAACAAAAATGAAGCCTACAAATACTTAGGCATTTTGCAGTTGGATAACATCAAACATGGAGAAGCAAAAACTATTGTCAGGAGAGAGTACACCAACAGAGTTAGGAAAATTTTGAAATCTAAATTAAATGGTGGAAATACAATCAAGGCCATAAATACCTGGGCAATATCAGTTATAAGATACACAGCTGGTATAGTTAACTGGACACAAGCTGATTTGGACACTTTGGACCGAAAAACCAGGAAACTAATGACAATGCACTACAGTTTACATCCACGCAGTGACACTGATAGACTATACCTGCCCCGAAAATCAGGTGGCAGAGGATTATTACAAGTGAAGCAAATAGTTGAAGAAGAAAAACATGCACTGGCAGATTATTTAAAAGAAAGTCAAGAACATCTATTAATCGAAGTAAAGAACAAAAATCTATTGAAGGCCCAACAGACGAAACAAGAATACAGAAAAGATGTGATAAAATCAAGAATGGAGAGTTGGCAGAACAAAGCATTACATGGGCAATTTCTGGAAAAAATAAAAGATAAAGTGGACAGTAAAAAAACTTGGTTATGGTTAACAACAGGTACATTAAAGAAAGAAACAGAGTCACTAATCCTGGCTGCGCAAGAACAAGCTATCCGCACAAATGCCATTAAGGTCAAAATCGAAAAATCCTCTGATGATGCCAAATGCAGACTCTGCAAAGAAGTTGATGAAACTGTTGACCACATACTCAGCTGCTGTAAAAAAATCGCGCAGACTGACTATAAAATGCGGCACAATTCAGTAGCACAAATGATCCACTGGAATTTGTGCAAAAATTATAATATTAAAACAACAACAAACTGGTGGGAACATAAGCCTGAAAATCAGATGGTCAAGATCCTGTGGGATTTTCGTATACAAACAGACAAAATACTAGCGCATAACACACCAGACATCACACTGGTTGAGAAAAAGAAGGTTACAATCATAGACATCGCAATACCAGGTGATAGCAGGGTTGAGGAGAAGGAACATGAAAAAGTCGCGAAATACCAGGACTTAAAAATTGAAATCCAACGATTATGGCACAAACCAGCAGTGGTAATTCCAGTGGTAATCGGCACACTGGGTGCTATTCCAAAAGCACTGGGATTACATTTAAAACAGTTAAAACTTGACAAAATCACCATCAGTCAAATGCAAAAGGCCGCACTGCTTGGATCTGCACGTATATTAAGAAAATACGTTACGACGTCCTAGGCCCCTGGGTGGGGCCCGACTAGTAATTAATGCCAAATCCGGCGAAACAACTGGCCGCTGTGATACACTTCTGATAATAATAATAATAATATGTGTGGTATTTAAATGGTGCCTGTTGTGTGTAGCTTTTTAGATGTAGATTGGGGAGCTAATGGCTAGCTATTAGGTTGTTGGGGGGTTTGGACTAGAAGATCTCCAAAATCCCTTCCAGCTCTATTCTGATTGTTTCCTTGTGCTGCCAAGCTCTCGCCTCCTAAGTAATTGATAAACTGGGGGTAAATTCCTAAAGTCTCCTAGGTAGACCTACATAGAGCCAATATAGTCATACTGAACTCAGTATCAAGGATACAGCTGTACAGGTATTCAACAGTATTAAGTATCTGGGGTGCAGATAACTAACAATTTGAACTGGTCTCTCCACACATCATCCTTAGTGAAGTGTGCAAACCAGAATCTACATTTCCTGCATCGAATGAGAAGAGCACATCTTTCGCCTTCTGTCTTGGCCACTTTTTACAGAGGAACAATTGAGTGTTTTAACAAATATCATCACTATTTGGTTTGGTGGCTGCAGTGCCTCAAAGTCCATTCAGAGCGTGGTAAGGACAACCCAGAAGATTATAGATGGCTCGCTTCCTGTCAGTCAGGATATTGCTTATAAGCGCTATGTGCTTAGAGCTCAAAGCATTGTTAGATATCCCAAAACCCACTTCACGGTCTGTTTCTGTTGCTCCCCTCTGGGAGGAGGTTTCGAAGTATTTCTAACAAACTCGCAAGATTCATTTTTCTTGCCATGTCCATGTATACATCAGAACTAGACTGTGTTGTTTCACTGTGTGATTATATGTGGGTATATGCATAATTTTGTATGTATTTATTCATTCTGTCGTGGTTATGTAATATATATTGACGGTGGTGACCCTTTGAGAGCTGTATGCAACGAAAATTCATTTTAATATATGCCAATTAGTGTATATTCAAAGTGACAATAAAGTTGGTCTAAGTCTTCCTTCCGAGGCTTTCCAGAAGAAGAAGCAGGTCAGCCCCATAAAACATGCACAAGGCAATCCCACGAATCCAAACGCCCTCCCACGAGCGTTCCCGACAAGCCTCGACTACTTGAGTAGCTTTTACCCAACTCCGACCGTCAAGTCGCTGAAGAAGAAGAAGGAGAAGCCCGGGTCCCAGGCGGCCGCTGGAGCAGCGGCAGCCGCGGAGCTCGGGGCAAGCAAGGCTCGGGAACGGAGCCAGCCATTGGCCGCCTGGAGCTCCGCCGGGGGAGCGGGAGGCGGTGGCCACCGCGCGGCAAGTTGGAGTGGGGGAAGGCGACTGGCCCTACTTGCTCCGCGCGCGCAATGGAGCGCAACTTAAGCGTCGGGCTTGGCAACGCGTCTTCTCGGGCCGCAGCGGGGGGAAGCGGCGGTGAAGCGGCGGCGACCTGGGTTTTTGGCGCGGTCCTCTCCGTCATGTGTGTGGCTGGCGTGACGGGTAACGTGTACACCTTGGCGCTGCTTTGGCGCTCGGGCCGGGGCGCCCGGGGCGCGCCCTTGTCCGGCTCCATTGCCAGCCTGGCGCTGGCCGACCTGCTCTACCTTTGCTCCATCCCATTCATCGTGGGCACGTCGGTGGCCCAGGACTGGTACTTCGGCGAACTGGGCTGCCGCTTCCTGCTTAGCCTGGACCTGCTCACCATGCACGCCAGCATCTTCACCCTGACCGTCATGTGCACCGAGCGCTACCTGGCCGTCACCCGGCCGCTGGCCGTCCGCTACCGGGCGCCGCGCTTCCGCAGGATCACCGCCGGCGCCGTCTGGGGGATCTCGCTGCTGCTGACCTTGCCCATGATGCTGATGGTCACCCTCAGCCAGAACCGCGACGGCAAGCATATCTGTGCCCCGACCTGGAGCCCCGACGCCTTCCGGCTCTACCTGACGGTTCTTTTCACCACCAGCATCCTGGCCCCCGGGCTGCTCATTGGCTGCCTCTACGCCCGCCTGGCCGCCACTTACTTGGAGTCGCAGAAGAACCCACCGCGCAAAACGGGGCCCAAGCGCTCTCCCCGCCAGAAAGTCCTCATCCTGGTCTTCACCATCGTGCTGGTCTTCTGGGCCTGCTTTTTGCCCTTCTGGATCTGGCAGCTGGTGTCTCTCTACCACGGGCCCCTGGGGCTGCCTCTCCACATCCAGAAGTATATCAACTACCTGGTCACCTGCCTGACCTACAGCAATAGTTGCATCAACCCCTTTCTTTATATCTTGCTGACCAGGAACTACCGCGAGTACCTTCGGAACCAGCACAGGAAGTTCTACCGCTTCACCTCTTCCTTTCGGAAGAAGGGCTCCAACTTGCATTGTTCTTGGAGACGATCGTCCTCCTCGGGCACCCAGTATGAGTCTGGGACAGAAGGCCTGGGGATGGCTGCACTGAAGGACTGCAAATGAACTTCGCCTCCCTCTTGCTTGTTGGGAACCGTTTCTAAAGACCATCCAAGATGGGCCGGAGCAAGGTGAGATTTGCCATGTGCGTGGTCTGCTTGGAAATTTTCTCAGGGTGAACCAAGAGAGCAATTTTATTTCCTCAATAACAAACTTCTTTAAAGTGAAACTTACTTCCATGTTAAGCATACACACAGAATTATGTTTTATTCAAAATCAGAAGTTGTGTTAACCTTAAAAGTGACACAAATTTACTCCAAGTCTTTGGGGTAAATTTAAACAATATAAATCAAGAAATTTTTATTTTATTCATTAAGATAATTCTTAGTAAGCCTTACCTGTGCAGTAAGCTCTGGGATTGTAGAAAATTGGAGAGAACAGCTATTATAATACCTTAATTTAGGCAGAGTTTTTTTTTAAAAAAAAAAACTTTGGAGTTATATGAATTGGCACAAATCTTTGCAAATAAATACTTAAATATCACTCTTATCTATTCACAGATATTATTAAGGTTATATCCCATAAGTCTTGGTTGTGTTGTTTTCTTATACATGAATGTTTAGCTGAATTTAAGGCTCATAAGGTAATAATAAAGATCCACAATTTAAATTGCAATATTATAGTTACTCGGGATTAAGTACTTTTTTACTTCTAAATATATATGATTCGGTTTTATGGCAGGGTTTAATATTTTACATGTTTGTTGATTTGTTCTTTAATCTTTCTGAAGGCTGATGCTGGTGCATCATAATTTTAAAAAAAACTTTTGTCAATATATTGAAACCAACAGCTGTATTAACTTTAATGATGCAGTGATAATGGGCTAGGCAAAGGTTATTGCAGGGTAAATTATTTTGCTAATCTTTTAAAAGAGTAATATTTCAAGAACTCAATATCTTTGGTAAACATTTTACCAAGATACACATATGTTTCACTTCATTCTGGTTTTACACCATTTATGTATCTTGCAACAGTTCAATTCTCCCTATCAAAACAAATTATTTGGTCTTGGATACATTAATTTTCAGATCCTTACTCCTTGTTCCATACAATTTAGCTAACATTTATTTCAATCATTTTGATTCTCAGCCAGCAATATCAGCTAAATATGAAAATATATGCATATTCATGTCCCCAAACAACAAAAAATTACATTAGAATGTCATTGCAGGCAATATTAGTTGTATTGTCCTAAATCAGTTCATTGCAAGATGAATCCCTTCTCAGTTGACTGTGCTAGCACAAATCACACACTTTAATAGTTTAAGAGGCATGGATACCCTTCTATTGGAGCAAGGAAGGTAGGCAAGCAGCAGCTCCAACTGAACGGCCCAGTTTTATGAACAGGATCTCTCATCTGGCTTTATTGTGACAGTATCCTTAAGAGTCACCAAAGACTACCAGAGAGCCACAGCCACATACCCATTCCTGCCCTGAAATCACTATTGGTGCCACACCTGAAATCTGGAAAGGCACATCTTCAAGAGAGAGTCCCCGCCCAGCTATGTTTTAGCAAAGAATGCCAGGTTGACCTTTTCGTTCACTATCAAGTCATGGATGAGATAAGCTTTATTATACAAGCTAACATAGCATTCATCAAACTATGATGGTGAAACAAAGCTTATCTAAAAACAAAGGTTCCACTTTTTAAAAAGTTAATGCTTATCTTGGTCTTTAAGCAGCCTGCAGGGCTACATTTGATTTTTAATTACATCTCTTAAAAGATAAAGTGTCCTCCAAACTGAGCTCTCCACTTTGGTGATTTCATGGATAGATCCATGTAGTCCCTTGGCAACAGTACAGAGCTGGCTTGCCTCCTGTCTCCTTATAGGATTTTTCCCTCCTGCAGTTTTAACTCATGTATTATTTTAATTTCTTCCATCCATCCAGGACCCAACCTACTTAGCTCCCCAGCCTAGACAAGATTATGCAAGTGCTGCCTTGTGCTGAGGCTAATGTCATTTTTCTCCTCACACTTATTTTTCTGTTACATTAATAATTACAACCTGGTGGCAGCTTTTAAAAGATGGTTTGCAGCTGTGTCCAAGGCTTTTAGGCTGTATCTGGCCCTGCAGATTCTAAGCTTGTCCATCGTCACCTTAAAGGAACAGAAAGCTAACAATCTTTTCACTCATTTGCTGCTTGGCTAAGGTGTCCAAGCCTTGCCTATTACAATTTTGTCCTTTGCATCTTCTCCCCCACCCCTCACCCCAACTTTGCCTTTTTCATTCTCAACTAACTCCTCCCTCCCTAGTTTTTAAAAACTTTTTTCCTACTTCTGAAATTTTGCATGATGATTTTTTTCCCCTGCCATATACCTGTAACATGTTCACAGGCCTTTTTTTCCCAGTTGCAATTCTCTCTGCATTTTTCTATGCTGCTTTTACTCAGCCCAAGGCCTCTGAATTATTTATTTCCCTACTTCCCAGGATTCTTTCACATTAAATCCAGAGTTCTCCCCATCACCAATAAAGATCTTTTGAACTTTTAACAACAAATATCTTTATTCTTATTAAAAGATGATAGTTCACCTTTTAACTATTAGTCATTTCATTACCACCGATTCTCCTAAATCAAATTTTAAATCTTCACAGATTATAGGAACAGTTGAACTATTAAGAACGTGTTGATGGCTTCTCATTATTCTCTGCTTTGCTCTTCTTCTTTGGCCCTGTTTCCTTATAGAACAATCAAAGGAGAAAATTCCAATCATATCAAAGTGTAGGTGAAGGTCTCATTCCTTGTTACCAAGTGCCCATAGCTTCTACTGTCTACCATCAAGCAAGAGACTGCCAGGTTGAAGGGCCCACCTGGATCCTTCATACATATTCTTGGACATGTCACCAATTTTCCTGTTTCCTTCTATTCTTATCCTGCCACTGCTCTTTCTTTCTGTCACACTACTTCCCCATCCCCTCCGGTACTCTTATTAGACAAGGGTGCTGATAACTTTTCTTCTTTGTTGACTTATAATTTCAGAATAGAGCTGGAAGGGACCATGGAGGTCTTCTAGTCCAGGCCCCTGCTCAAGCAGGAGATCCTATACCATTTCAGACATGTGACTGTCCAGTCTCTTCTTTAAAACTTCCCATGATGAAGCACCCACAATATCTGAAGGCAAGCTGTTCCACTGGTTAATTGTCCTCACTGTTAGGAAGTTTCTCTTCAATTCCAGGTTGCTTCTCTCCTTGATTAGTTTCCATCAATTGTTTCTTGTCCTGCCCTCTGTTGCTTTGGAAAATAAATTGACACCCCCCCCCCCCACCTCTTCTATGTGGCAAAGCCTCTCAAATACTGGAATACTGCTATCATGTCCTTTAATGGTTTATGTTCTGTTCAGTTATAGATGTGCTACACAGCTTGGTTTTTCTGGAGACTCTAAAACACTAAGGGGAATCAAAGACAATTTAAAAAAAGAAAGTTAGTAAAATACAGATTTTGATGAACAGGAAAATTGATAAGTGACTTATATCGAGTTCCTGAAATTAGACTTAATGATGCAAATTGTTTTCTGACATAGCAGTCCTGAATACTTTGAAATCACTGAGTCATAGCCATATTTCTTTTAAAGCCTGCTTAGTGCTAACTTATTTCACAAGTGTATTCTGAAGAGTTAAATTTATAAGCCTTTGGACCTGTTCTTATGTGTTTATTTTTAATAATCCATCATGTGTTTGTTATTATTATTTTAATTATGTAATGATCCATTTGGAAAGGGTATAAATTTGAACCTATTCCCTTCCCCTTTTTGCCAGCAGCTGCCCAGTGAATTAAGATGACCATTTCCAACTAGCCCCATGCTGCTAAGCTCCTCTCTTACTGGAAATCAAGAAGAAGCAATTTAGATTTTTCTTCCCTGATGGAAGGCCACAGCAGTCAAATGCCTGATCACCTGCTGATCTTCTTATACTGAAATATAGAGCTGCATGGGGCTAGATGGGAAGTGGCAACCCTGGCTGTGATGATCTGTGCTGTTTACTCTGGAGTCTACATAGAGACAATTTTAAAGATAATTCTGTCTGTTTGTAATAACATTGACCTTTGCGGTGAGCAGTTTTCAAAGTGTCTTACCAAGAAGAACCTTGTCGAAACAATCCTTGTGAAAGGATGTATCCCTTTAGTGTGTTGACTGTAGGGTGACACCATACCATAAAGTTACTATATTATGTTTTCCAGGTCGTGGCGATGTCTTTGAGGTCGTGCTGACGAACTGTGACATAGTCAAGTATTTGATCGATCACAGACTGGTCTGGTCAATCCTTAACCTGCATGTAGCCCTTCACACAGTATGCCACCAAAGACTGTCAGTACCTCATTCATCATCATGAGACTGCAGGACCCAGGTCAAGTCCAATGTTTTCAAGATGTAGTTAATTAAAAAAAAAAACTCTCCAACAATTTATCACTTGTTGGAACCTGTTCTGAAAAGTGGATGCAGTTTTAAAATGCCATCACTCAGACTGCAACAACGGTAGTTGTATTGAGCACCTGGGTGCACCGAGATTGCTTTTGATGAAAACCATGAGACCATTTCAGCAGCCCTCCAGGCCAAAACAAAAGCTATGCAAACTGCTATTTATCATCTGTCTCAAAGATGCACATTTTAAAATACCTGCAGTCCAAAGCACAGGAGAAACTGCAAGAAATGCAAGCTGGGCGGTAGCTGAGAAAGCCTGCTTGAGCAGGCTGAGCAGATGGAATGCCTCTGGAAAGTTCTTCAGCACCATAAAAGCAATTTATGGTGCTTCTAAATCAGGATTTTCCCACTTGCTGGAGTTGAACCAGATCAACTGACCAGGAAGAACTGAGAACTACTGGGCTGAGCACTTTTCCAAACTACTGAATAAGTTGATCCTGATGTCTTGCAACAGAAATCCTGACATTCCTCTGCTGCCAGTCTTGCGTGCCTAGATCTGCCTCCTTCTACTGATGAGATCAGGAAAGTGATTTTACATATGAACTCAAATAAAGCAACAGGGCAGGATAGTGTTCCTGCTGAGATCTACAGAGCCCCCAAACTCTTTACAGATATCCCAGTACATCTTGGCAGAGGCCTGGCTCATAGAAGAGATACCTGAAGATTCCGTGATGCCTTCATTGTGGCTTTCTATAAAACTAAGAGAAGCAAATCAGACTGTGGAAAGTACAGGGTATCTCACTGCTGTCCATCACAGGCAAGATTTTTGCCTACATTCTCTCTACAAACGTGTCACTTCTTGGAAAGGAACCTCTCAGGAACACAGTGATGGGCTAGAACAAAGTACAACAGACATGATATTTACCATGAAATAAATCCATCAAAAGTGCATTGAACAAACAAACTTCTTGACTGTCTTTATTGACCTGACAAAGACATTAGACACTGTAAATAGGAAGGCTCTCTGAATCATCATGGATGTCCAAGGAAAATCATAAAGTTGATTCAGCTACTCCATGGTGGAATAACTGGACACATCCTTTACAATGGTGATGCATCAGCTGCGTTTGCCATTTCCAATGGGGTGAAGCAAGGTTGTGTGTTAGTTACAATCCTGTTCAATCTATTCTTCACTTGCATATTATTACATGCCATCCAGGATCTCCTTGACCTCACTATTTGAACCCACATATGAAGTGCCTCCATATGGTCATTCAAGAAACCCTTTTTGCTGATGACTGTGCTCCTAGTGCACAAAGACAGTGGCTGGAAGTTGATACTGAACAATTATCAGACACTGCTTTGTTCTTTGGCCTGACTGCTTGAAAAAGAGCTGGGGGTTCTATTAACCTGTGCCAAATACCAACCACATTGGTATTTGATCCAAAAAATCACTGTTGATGACACACAGCTGACAAATGTAAGAAGTTTTAAATACCTGGAAAGCAAGTGATGGGTCTTTGGAAGAAAAAATAGACTCCAAAGGCCAACCAGACTCTGTACCAGGGTTCTCGATCAACACAATACCCTTATCTCCCCAAATCTGAAAGCCTACAGAGCTGTGGTTATCCATGCTCTCCTATATGGATATGAATCCAGGATTCTGCATCGATGACAGATCAAACATCTGGATAAATTTGTTGGAAGGCATGTCTCCAGCCTGGAGATTTTGGATCACAGGGAGTCCACCAGCATTGACTCGGTATGGTGGGTGGGATATGTCATCAGAATAGACATCTGCCATATATCCTGCTAGTTGCTCTCTAGTCTACTAGAGACTGGGAAGAGACTTCAGGGTCATTAAACATGTGCTACAAAGATGCTGTGTGAAAGAAACCCTATACTGCTTTCACATTCAGCCAAGAGAACTCAATGTACTGACTGCTGACACAACTTGCTGGCGAGCTCTGTGTTATGAAGCCTCCACCGTATTTGAATAGACAACCATTAGTGGCATCAAACAATAATATTCATAGCTGTTATAATGGACTTCAAGTGCCCCTTTTATGCTATATTCTGTGCTGCCAGACTGCAGAACAATCTCTGAGTTCACAAATGAACTGCACAACAGTATGTCTTTTTTGACTCTGAAGATATCTCTCTTTCTCTCCATCCATCCATCCATCCATCCCTCCATCCATCATATCTATCTATCATCTATCTATCTATCTATCTATCTATCTATCTATCTATCTATCTATCTATCTATCTATCTATTTTATCAATCTATCTATCATGTATCTTCCAAGTCACTTTCGTGATACTTGAAGCAGTCCTTTTTAAACAATGAAATTGGTTTGCTTATGATATATGTGACAGTTCACCAAACTATGTTAAAATGGTATTGGAAAGAAAATGGGAACATCTGTGTTCGCTGTCATGCATGGAGATTGTCGAATATGACTTGGAATCAATTGTTTCAGGGACATGGCTTGAGATGCATTGATAACTAAACATAATTTGTTTTGCAGATTTATAAAATACAAATATACAGATCTTTCAGCACAACTGACAGTCCAGCTGCCACACACTGCACCAATAACAGTTTCTGGAAACGTGTCAAGGGTAGCCTCATATCAAACATATTACATTCACCAAGGAGAGGCTGATCCTAGGTATTAAAAAAAAAACCTGTTGCCAAATTTAACAGCTCCAGAAAGGTTGCAGCTGGTCTATCTGATGTACTTCTGCAAAAGTGCTTCTTGACATATAGCATTGCCTGAAAATCCGCTTACAGCTTAGGCTGAAGGGTTTTCCCAAGTTGCACTGGCTCATTCAGGAGAAGTGGTTCCAAAACAGTCTCAATCCACAAGTCCTCCAGGGATGGAAAGAGAGAGAGTTGTGATATTTGTATGCCTGCAGTCGTTTTATTCATCGTATTTGTGCATGTAGACAAAACATAATGTATTCCTTTTTTCTTAGGTGTGAAGTAATAACTAGCTATAAGAATATCTGTTTCATTTTAAAAATAAATGGTTTGGATAGGTTTTTCAAATATTCACTACATTTCTTCCTGTACGATCCTTTGTTGGTTGAAACTTCTTCTTTACCAACACCGCTGATTTGTCCCCTGTTCCATTTGAAAATACAACAAAATTTCTTTTAGTACATATGGAATATTTTATCTTGATCTGCAAAAGAACACCTTTTAATTTACTGCATTTCTCCTGATACTTTAAAAATAAAAATAGGGAGGCACTTTGAATTCTCTTTCCTGCTTGTTTAACGTAAAATATTTTATCCGTAACTGATTATAGAAAGAATACATTTTTAATGATTGCATGATATTTTAGAATGTATTGATTTATTGATTGACTTTATATGGTTGCCCATCTCACCAGAAGTGACTTGAAATGTAGAAAGTTAGCACCCACTCCTCTCCTAGAAGAATGAAATATTTTAGGAAATATTAAAAAGGCAGAATATTATATTTCCCTAAAGAGAGAAATGGAGAAACATGCTCTTGGAAAGCAGCACCCACAGTAGATGTCAGCACTTAAGAGATAAAGAGATAAATAACATTATTCATAAGCAAATTCCTTGCAGCAAGGTCTGAACAAAGGTAGGATTAGCCCTCAGCCACAATAGGAATTGCCCAATAAGCCTCTTTATTGCATCAGCCCTAACTTCAACCAAACCTAGCTCAGACAAACTCCTAGGATTTATACATGGCACCATCAGAGTTTGACAACAGCCAATAGAATACATGTTCTTGCACAGGAACAGGAGGTTCAAATGCAAAGTCCAAGAGAAAGTATACATACCCCCCCACTCTCAACTCCACGGGGTCAGCTGCACCACAACCGCAACCCATTTGGTCCTGTTCATCAATAAATGGGTCCTCTTTCCAATCAGCCTCCAGCCTCCATTTTGTCTCCAGTGCCTTTCTCCCAGCTTGGAACGGAACCAGATGGATATTTCTTCCCACAGAAAGAAAGCATTATGTTCATGAAGATCTGCTTGGGCCAGCTGTGAGCCAGATGAAACAACCCTCCCTTATGATTTCCTATTCTGTGTTTGATCAAAAGAAGCCTCCAAACAGTTGGGGATGTTTTGGATAGGGATCTGCAAGATTGAAGCCTGCTGGAGAGCAAAACTCTAGATGCCCAATAGATGGCAGCAGAGAAACACCCCAAACTCTAACATCTTGTTGGGTCCAAGTGATTGTTTAAATACCTGCAGGCCAAAACTGATAACCCTACCCTTAAGGTTTCTTTGAATAAGGGAATGAATGAAACGAAAATATGGGCGTAAATCCTAAAATAGGGTGAGTATAATTTACAAAAAAAGAAGAAAATAACCTTGTATCCAACCAAAGCAAAAAAAAAAAAAAAATAGGGACATTTTTTTCATACATCTTGCGTCATCAACCCAGCTGCTCCATTAATATTTTTAGTCTAGCTTTGTAAATGAAACTAAAAAATTATCGGAACACAAGTGTTTATGGTAATCCACTCAACAAGAGTGAATGGCCATGTTTATAATTAATAGCACATAAACCACCTGGTAAAGACATTTGCTGAGTTTACCACTGCTTCTCTGTTAGCTCTCCCTGCAGTCCCTGTCTTCCTGCCTTGCATATTAATTGCTCCTCTCCTCCCTTTTAAATGCTCATTGTTAATTTGATATTTGAAATTCCTCAAGACTGCAGCTGTGTAATTTTCCAACAAAATATATTCGTTCCATTGCCTTTATTATTTATTCATATATTTATCTGAATTATGTATATGCTGCTTTTTATTACATAAGTTCTACGAAAGAAACTTAGGAGAATTTCAGCAAGAATAAAAACAAAGAAAAAAACATTTGGAGAAAAACATTTGAAAAATCTCCAAAAATTTAATCTCCCAGTGGGTAGCAATGGTTTTTGGAGAGTAGAGGAGTGTCTAACTAAACAGGCTTCTATGTAGGTTGTTTGGTTGTTGGTTGTTTCTTACTTGGACTATATCCACAACAAATAGAGTGAATGGAGTCCCAGACAGTGGTTTTCTTATTGTACTGCTGTAGGGAAAAATAGGGATACTGCCTAAAGTTCACAAATAAAAGTTGGGTTATAAATCCAATATATAAATAAAACACAAAACTATAAAGCTTTCTGGTGCAATCCACTCAACATGAAATCCCACTGACTGACTTTAGCAAAATTTATTTTCCAATAATTGTATGCCAGATTTCACTTTTATTTAACACACAGCCAGGGCTGTCTTAACAGTATCATGGGCCCCAGGCAAAGCAGTGTCCTGGGGCCCCTACAATAACTACTGGTATTCACAGGAATAAAAATGTAAGTGGTTGATAAAATTAAACATATATTTGCATGTTAGTATTAATAAAAAGCAGTAAAATGTAATAAATATGTTGCTGTATTTATATGATACAAGGTGCATTGAACAGTTAATATACACAGATTAGTATGGGTCTCCTATGCTCGTAGGACCCAGGGGCAAGTGCCTATCAGGGCCACACAGCAGAATTTTTCCACTGCTGTTATCTAGAATCTACCTCAGATCTTCATGGAAATGTCCAATAAGAGCTTTACTTTCCTAGCTGCAAACCCAAGCATTAAAATTCATAAAGCAAAAACTGTCTTCTGGAATTATTGTTCATTAATACATGAAGCGGGATGTTCTAAGGAACAGGTGTTCAATATTTACTTCCATCAGGACATGAACAATAAAGAGACGCAGAGTTAGGATGACATTTATTTCCAGTGTTACTCAATCTTGGCCATTTTCAAATGTGTTGACTTCAACTCCCGGAAGTCTTCAGCCAGCCTTGTTGGTTGGGGGAAATGCTGGGAACTGAAGTCCACACACCGAAAAGCGTCCAAGGTTGAGAAATACTAATATAGATCATTCTTGCGCACAATACATTACAAGGTATGTTCTGTATCTGAAGCCATTTTACTTACATCCTTAAATTGAAGACTGATAATTCTTATGATTTTAACACTTAATAGAAGAAATAGGCAGTGTGAGGTCAGGATGACAACATTGACTGAGAGCCCTTCTATTTGCAGCAGTCAAGACAGTGATGTAGTTGGTGTCATTCAAAAGTTGGTGTCATTTTCTGGGGTTTGGGAAGATTCTTGCATTTTCATTCTTAAATAAAGTCTTCACTTTTTACATTTTTTGCCCAAAATAATGGAAAATTTAATTTTGATGTCATTAGCCATTGAAATGGATACATTGGGGGAAGAGGAGGATGTGGGCAGGAGGAGAAGGGGGAAGGGGACAGGGAACGGAGGAGGGGGAGGAGGGGGAAGGGGAAGTTGTTGAGAACCATTTACAGTTTGGTAGTCCCAAGATATCCACATAATTAAGGATAAACAAAATGTTTTCACCTGAAGAAATTTTGTCTTGTGCAAATGTCCAGCACTTTAAGTACCAAACCAGCAAAGTATTACAAAAGCTGTTTAGCCCTGCCAGAAAAATAGCTTAGCATAAGAACCAAAACTAACACTGACCTTTTAAAAAAAGAGAAAAGAATAGAACTGCATCAGTCCATTGTGGCATTCATATTTGTAGCAGATTAAAAGACCATAGTGTAATCTGCTTGGAGCATTATATTCTGGTTTCTATGCATACATAGACAGAATTCTTTGGTTTTGGTTTAAACAAGTTGCCAATATTTCTTTTTTACTTTTGTGGTATGAAATTGACTGTAACACGGTTCATGTCTGCCAAGATAATATCAAAATAACAAATTGGACAAATGCTGCAGCACTGCTCCAGTTTCGCTGACTGGTAAATAAGGATGAGGTATGTGGTGTCTTCTCAAGCAGCTGGTCGCCTCTACAATAACTGACAATCATATGGAGAGGAAATGCATTCCAGTGACTGCCATGCCTAGAAGCAGCATGAAGAAGGCCTGTGAAATGGATATGACAGCCAATCTGGGCAGAAGTGTACTTGCAACATATTGCCACATCTCAGATTTGGAAATCTTGTGGTTTCACGATGTCCAGAAAGAGCGAGCTTCTTTGTGCTGAGAGATTTGATATAATAAGCAAGAAAAGGTGTACTACTCAAAGGAAGTATTAATGCATGACTCTGTAAAGATAATGGTGGCATGCTGGTTAAAATACAGGCAATTTGCAGGCAAACTCTGCCCACAGCCAGGAGGTCGACCTTGACCGGCTCAAAGTTGATCCATCCATCCATCCTTCTGAGGTTGGTAAAATGAGGACCCAGATTGATGCGGGCAATGTACAAGCAATGCTTCTACATTGTAAACAGCTCAAAGAGTGCTGTAAAGCGCTGTAGGGATAATATAGAAGCCTAAATGCTATTGCTCTAATGAAAAATAATGCACACTTCAATATAATGTAAGTAATTTTGGTGATACAAATGTGTGGCCTTGTAACATATATCTGTGCTACTAGAGGTTTCAGCCTTTATTTCTGCCCTATGGGGAATTAAACAACATCACAGAAGATAAACCAGATTGAAATTTATTTTAAAAAATAAACTGTAAAAAAAAACCCTTTAAAATTTTAAATATCCGAAAAACAAAAAGAAAATATAACGCTCCAAGCAGATTATATTAAGGTGCTGGTCTGCTACAAGGACCAATTTTTGTAGCAGAATCTTCAAAGGGATGTTGCAGGGATTTCAGTTTGTTACAATTCATAATAACATTATGATGAGAAGCAATATCCTCAGGTCCATCCTGAAAAATAGGTGAAAGTCGAAATTATACAGAATTAATTAGCTTGTAGAGAGAAATTTTTAAAAAATTGACTTAGTACCATGATAAAACATAAAACAATCGGAATGCCAATCCTCTTCAGACCATTGTTCTGCAGTTTTCTGCAGAACAAATCATTTTTCTTAAAGGAAAAACTCTTTGATTCCTTTTAGCTATTCTGCCCCCTTTTCCTAGAAATTCAGAGCTTTCTGAATTCCTAGTTCAGAACTGAAAATGGTAGGTGAAGTTGTGCTTTTCCCACCCATCATTTAGAGTTTCTGAATAAGTTCTGTATCAAGATTTAAAACAACCACACTTTTTTTATTGTCTCCCAGAGGGATGATGGCGGTGAGGACATCTTGGTAGTGTATGGGACAAAGGACGTCTCTGTTACTGTATTACTGTTACTGAATTACTGTATGATTTTTAAAAAAGGTATTGAGATTCTCGAAAGAGAGCATAGAAGAGCAACAAAGATGATTTTGTCTGGAGGCCAAAACACATGGTGGACAGTTGCAGGAACTGGGTGTGTCTAGTCTAATGACGAGAAGGATTGGGGGTGGCATGGTAGCAGTCTGAATGTATATTGAGGGTGTGAGCCTGTCCAGTAAACAGGTAACTTTCATTCACAATAGCTACCTTTGCCTTCGGTCTTTTCATGTTTGAAGCTCTTGGATTTGAATTTTCCCCATTTCTTACAGAGAGAAAAGTGGATTGCTATACGAAGTCTTTTGATAAGGAACTTTGCCAAGGAGCTGTCTCTATAGAAGCAACCCAAATTTCAGTATTTAGCTTGTGCATGCTTTTTTTTCTTTTCTTTTTAGCCTTGTTACAGGACAGATAGGTTAACTTGTTCCTGTGACACATGCCAAGGCCCTGAGTGCAGATTCTGCCTCTTAGGCACCAAGAAGTATAAAGGCTATATTCTAAATATCCGGGAAAAGACCCAGTAGAAACCACTGCTATGTATGGTAACCTCCTATAAATAAAGCTAGAATAAAATGTCTATTATACTATTAGTTTTGGCTCAATGCAAAACATTTTCAAGCTTTTGGAATGCATCAAAACATTGCGAGAAACTCAGAAAGTTCCTTCTTCCTTATCCTTTCCACTCATTTTGACTGTTATTGACAGACACATTGCACTGTTGGCTTACATCCAAATGAAATTCTGAACTGATTAGACTCTGTGCCAAAGGGTTATGCCAGAATCAACAAGTGATTATACTAAAATAGCAAAGAAAATTTACATGATTAGCTTGAGTAGCTTTGGAGTTTCACTGTTATTATTGTGCTGATTAAAAAGACACAATTTACTCTATTAAGTCCTTTAATACTTAACATTGTAAATATAAAAGGGTCCTATTTGATCCCATTAAAGGGAGATTATACTAATAGGTGATTATAACTTTTCTACCATTTCAAATGGATTATATGCAGAATGAGGTTTAAAAGAATCCGGAGATGTTTTTTGTAAGGATCTGTATGTAAAACCATATGTTTATTTTATCACAGTTACACAGATAAAATGGTCCTGATCTTAGGCAGCATGACAGGAGAGATATATGGCATTTCTGAGAGCATAAACAAATGCAAAAAAAAAAGCATCCGAAATGGGTTGTGTAATTTCAACTATCTTGTTAACATTTTCATAGTGACGTAAATCAGCATCAGGCATTTGAGCAGCAAATTATCAGTGGGTACCAAATTACTACAGAGAACAGAATGCCTCTACTTTAATTTCCTCTGGGTAATAACCTGAGCATGCTCAAATAAAAAACTCCAGTGTGGTTCCATCATAAAACACACAAACAACCCTCTTTTTTCACTTGTTTCGGCAATTGCCTGATAATACAGCTTTTTACATAAAGACATGCACAGCTCATCGTTATTCTTCCTAACAACAAAAGAGAAAGGATGCTGATCGTCTGAGGTCTGGTTTTCCACAGGAGAGTGATCTTCTCCATGAAATTTAAAAATAAATATACTTTCAACCTTGCATATATCTAGTGTGGTAACCCCTGTATTTTTATTCTAATTGTTCTTAGGGATGTGTGCTGGAGAATAGTGGGCATATACCACGTTTCCCTGAAAACAAGACCAAGTCTTATATTAATTTTTGCTCCAAAAGATGCATTAGGGCTTATTTTCTGGTTAGGTTGTATTTGGGGGGAAATACAGTACTAAATGTATCTGTCCAGCTAAAAATCTTAATTGTGGCTTATTTTGAGAGTAGGGCTCATATTACTGAAAAATCATGCGGGGGCTTATTTTCTGGTTGGGTCTTATTTTCAGGGAAACATGGGATATGAATAGTTGATATGTTAGGATAAAGTCTAACTGATAATGCAGCCTTTCGAAACTGTTGGACTAAGCTTGTAGAATTCCCCACTGCCATGCCTCTTCTTTTTGCAAAAATTTTATTAAATATTATGTTATACAACAAAAGTAATAGACTTGAGTTAAAATACATTTTAAAAGAAGAAAAAATATAAAGGTCCATTAAAAGAAGAATCCTCCTTCCTCCCCTGCAAGTAACATCAATATTAACCAGTGGTGGGATACAATTTTTTTTACTACTGGTTCTGTGGGCATGGCTTGGTGGGCATGGCTTGGTTTGGTGGGTGTGGCTTGGTGGGCATGGCAGGGAGAGGATACTGTAAAATCCCCATTTCCTCCTGATCAGATGGGACTTGGGAGGCAGAGAATAGATGGGGCGGGGCCAGTCAGAGGTGGCATTTACTGGTTCTCCAACTACTCAGAATTTCTGCTACCAGTTTTCCAGAACTGGTCAGAACCTGCTGAATTCCCACTCTGATATTAACAGCTTATTATAATCTCTTTTTTAAAAAAAATCTTCTCCTCCAACTTAAATAGCAAGAGTCCATTAAGAAATAACAACATACTATAAAAGTTACATTAATAAACTGACTTTGAATCCTTCATTTTAAGTTTATGTCTCATTTTCTATTTAAACAAATCCCCCATCTTATCATTTAAAAATAAATTATTATCACATCCAATCATTAACAACCATCTTCATAACAATTAAAACATCATCCTTGTATTAATCAATTAAAATCCATTAAATGTCACTGAAACTAGCAGTTCACTTATATTAATCCTGACCAAATAAACCAACGTTGAATTCTTTTTTTTCCTTCCAAAAATCTTTTAACTCCCACAAAGTCCAAACATTTAATTTTTCATACTCTCTGAATCTTTTCTCTCAGAAGTACTGGCATCCTTTTCATGTCTCTTTTGTGATTCCAATGAACAAAAATTATCCTTGTCACTCTTCATGTTCTCACTGTCACTTCTCACAAAATCTTTGACAGTTCCAACTAGTCCATCACTCTTCTGGTTTGATGTTTATAAGTCTTTTGTAATTATAATAAGTCAGCATCCAGTTCCATTTGTAAATCCATTATTTCATCTCTTTGTTATAAGCTATCAATTTAAAATCCCATATTCAAATCCATTTGGGTTTTATTCGATGGAATTTTCTCCTCATCAATGTCATCTTCTAATTTGATAACAGATAGTTTTTATAATTACAGCTTTAGACCATTCATCATAAATTTCCTTTACAAGGCCATTGATATATTTACACTAGTGCCCTCTAGTGTCCAATCTTCAAAGTCATTTTATGAGCAGTTAAAAAAAATTCCCATGAGAAAGGATTATTTTAATTAACTTCAAAATCTTTCTTTAATTCAGATCCATCTGAACCCTTAATCTGTTTAAAACTTTCTAAAATTGGCACTCTGATCACCCTTCTGCTGTATATTTTGGGGAAACGATTTTTACAAAACTTATAATTTTCTTTTACCTAGCAAATACAAACCAAGTTGCAGTTCTGAATGTTTTCTATCTTAAGGTAAAGGTAAAGGTTCCCCTTGCACATATGTGCTAGTCGTTCCTGACTGTAGGGGGCAGTGATCATCTCCGTTTCAAAGTCAAAGAACCAGCGCTGTCCGAAGACAACTCCGTGGTCATGTGGCCAGCATGACTAAACGCCGAAGGCACACGGAGCCCTGTTACCTTCCCATCAAAGTGGTCCCTATTTTTCTACTTGCATTTTTTACATGCACGTATGTATTTCCAATCTTAGCAAGCAGTTAAAAAAATGTTAAAAGAATTTTAAATTTTAAGAAGCAGTAAATGGGGGGGGGGGAGGAAATGCAAGTGTGATTTAAAAAATGAGATTTGCTCAAACCTTGACTCTATATAAAGCTACATTAATAGGTCTGAGCTTAATGGAGTCCCAGTTGTTTGCAAGAGATTGCAAAAACATCAATTTCTGCCCTCTGTTCACAAAACAACCCCATCTGTCTGGACTACTTATGGGTGATTTCAAATACATCTCCCCTTCCTCCAGAGACAATTTGGCAGTCTGGATGCGGCATCCAACTGCCTGTGGACTGTAAGGTCGCCTGCTGTTCAGTGGGAAGTCAATTTGCCATTCCTCACTTGAAGCTTTTCTCCTCTTGTATTAAGGACAATAGGTTGGAGAAAATAACTTCATGTAAAATGCCAGCGTGAACAGGAAAGGGACCTGCAGCGATCCCAGAGCCAAAGTAGACATGAACAGGGCAGTCAGTTTCGGGAGTACAGCCTGTCGCATAAAATTAATGCTCTCACTTTTACAGTGTTTCGGCATAGAGGAAGAAAGACAGTAAGAGATAAAAGAAGCAGAGCGAAAAATGCAGTGGGAGATACAGGGCAAATAGTAGGTAGGGAGAGGGAGACAAGGCAACAGATAAAGGGGGCGGTCTTTCTTCCTAGTGATTAAAAGTGACTGAAGTGAAAGGGGTTCTCTCCTAGGCAGGTGATAGCATCTCTGTCCATCCGGTTTCCGATGCAAGTAAAGATAGATATTGCTTCATTGTCATTACTCACTCTGGCATTTGACTCAAGCCATCAGCACATACTCTTACTCTCCATATGTATCAATGACATCACAGTAGAATTGCAAAGACTGAGCAAATCATCCGATTGGGTGTACTTTCAAATATCAACATTTTACCATTAAAAGAATTGTAGCCTGTAAAAATAAGACCCTTCAAGTCAGCAACATGCATTTTGTATTTATTTTATCACACCTTATTTTTTTACAAATAACTTGAAGTGGTGAGAACATACCCAACACACTTCCTCTTCTTATTTTCCCCACAACATCAACCCTGTGAGGAGAGTTGGGCTGAGATTAACAGTAACAGAGTTGGAAGGGACCTTGGAAGTCATCTAGTCCAAACCCGTTCACACAGGAGACCTATACTAGGGATTCGAACCACTGACCTTTCTGATTGACAAGCTCAGCATCTTAGCCAGACTGCCCCCAAATCACCCAACTGGCTTTCATGGCTAAGGGGGATTTGAACTCACAGTCTCCCACTTTCTAGTCTAGTGCCTTAACCACTAGGCCAAACTTGCTCCCATAATGGATGGTGAATGAAAATAAACATTGTTGCTTTCTTCACTAAATGTATTCTATAAAGAATCAATAGTAAGAGAGTTGCTTAAATGTATACATAGATCTTGGAATAGGTTTGTGGTGGTTTGCATATGCCAAAGGAATTTATGTCAATCAGACATGAATGCTTGTAATGATAATTATGAGACAATTTAATTCTTCTCTGGAAAGCAAATTAAATTCTGTTTAGAAAACAATTTTCTCATTAAGTGCTTGAGTGGAAGATCTGTAGTGAAATGCGAAGCCCTAATCTTGTCAGAAAATGAGAGAGCATTCAGAATATATAATGTATGTTTCTTTGATATTTGGATGTTTTACTGCAGGCAGAAAAAACTGGACAAGACAATAAAAGCTGTGAAGAACCAAGTGGGAAGAAAATGCTTAAGTGCCAGTAAAATGTTTCCCCCCCTCAATAGCTTGACAAGATGTTTATGAAGGATTTTGCATTTGCTGACCGAAAGGTGTTGATTAAAAATCACTGTCCCCAACAATTGCATTTTATGTTTGAAGGAGGCGGCTATAAGCCTATTTTCAAGCAGCTGCAAGGTGGAAGCACTTTTCTTCTGCATTCTTATTGACTAAAATGAAGGTTGAAGTGTTGAGAGGTTGAACTGATCTAGCAAATGTGAAGGTAT
Source organism: Natrix helvetica (assembly GCF_964273705.1). Taxonomy (NCBI): domain Eukaryota; kingdom Metazoa; phylum Chordata; class Lepidosauria; order Squamata; family Natricidae; genus Natrix; species Natrix helvetica. The sequence continues at coordinate 251,726,521 of NC_138548.1, forward strand.
TTCTTGAGTGATCTGCATACTTGACTTATGACCACAGTTGGGAATGGAGCTTCTGCCATTAAGCAATATGATCATTAAATGAATTGTGCCTGATTTTACACCGTTGTATTGCCACTGTCATTAAGGGAATCACTGCGGTTGTTAAAGTCACTCCAGCTTCCCTCATTGACTTTGCTTGTTGGAAAACCCCTGGGAACATTGTAAGTAGTGATCACATGACCCTGGACTGCTGCAACCATTGTAAATAGATGGTTGCCAGTTGTCGGGATTCTGATCATGTGACTGTAGCGATGCCGCAATGATTAAAAGGACAAGTACTAGTCAGCATTGTTCCAATTTTGAACAAACACAAATGAATAAGTTGAGGAATACCTATAAATAGTTTAACTTTGAATCTTGACCTAGAAACTAGAAGCCTGTGAGTTCTAGTCCCATTTTAGGCATGAAAGCCATCTGGGTGACTTGAGACAACAACTTTCTCTCAGCCAATCCACCTCACAGAGTTGTTTTTATAGGAAAAACAGGAAGAAAGAATATTAGGTATGTTTTGCCACCTGACGTTATAAAGTAACCAAGGTGGGATAAAAATATAATAAAAATAATAGTCAGAGATGGGATAGGGAGAGAATAAAATAGCTAATATTGAAAATAAACAAATACAATTCTTAGAATACACTTTCAAAGTGAAATGAAATGAAATGAAATTTAATTCGTTAGCCGCACCCTCTCCAAAAGGACTCGGGGCGGCGTACAATAAAACACATACAATATACATATATATACAATACATATACAAATACAAATAAACACATACACATACATGTACCTGGAGGAGGTAACACTCATAATATATATATAAAAATAAAATTAAAATAGCTATTTAAAACACCCTCAGTTAAAATTACAAAAATTTAAAAAACCTGTCAGGTTTTTAAAGGAAGACAACTTTCTTACAGCCAATGGAAATCAAATCAGGCAGCTTTTGCTGTAATAAAAATGTTATTTGCTGGGCTAGGTAGGGTTTGTCAAAAAGGCACATTGTGTGTTTTGCTTTCTCGTAGAATGTATGTACTGGAGATGATTTCCCAGATTGTCTTAACAGAACTACTGTTGTTCATTCACAAATTCACCTAACTATTCTTGGCAGCAACCAACCAGAATTCTTTGGGTCAGATCATGCCATATTTGTCAAATTTTAAAACTGATGAGTGTGCAAACATCTAATATTTAAGAATTGTTGTGTAAAAGATGTCTCACAGGAGCAAGTAAACTTTGTAAATGCAAAAAAAAGTTAAAATATCACTCATAAATATGACAGAATGCAAAGTAATAATTTTAACTCACAGTACTTTCCTATATAACAAGGGTATCAAACTCGATTTCATTGAGAGCCGCATTAGGGTTGTGTTTGACCTCGAGGAGTTGGGGTGGGGATGGCCAGGGCGGGCATGGAAACTCATCATCACTCATGTCAGGGCTCCTGTGTTGGCCCAAGTGCTCTGCCAGCGAAAATGGGCTCTGTTTCCGGCTGCGACATCCTCTTGCAACCGTTTTCACCAGCAAAAGCACTGCGGGCTAGTCCTTTGCTGTTTCCACGGCAGCCCCGTGGGCCAGATCTAAGCACTCTGTGAGCCAAGTCCGGCCTGCGGGCCTTAAGTTTGGCACCCTTGCTATATAACTTGCTTGGAAAACTTTTCCACAATTTTTAGAATATACAGCCTAAGCAGGTTGATCTTAAGATTTCCTTTGGTAGAAGGTTGCCACTGAAATATTGATTCTAATAATCACAGTGGAATTTGCATGAATCAAACCTATTGTTTCCATTTCTAATACATTTTAAGTTCTGCCAATTTTACTTAAAGGACTTTGACGATATTTTACACTTACTCAACAACTGAATAAGTGAGGCAGCCAAGACCAAGTTTATTCCAACACAAACTTTAATGGATTTTCAAATCACTTGAATATTTATAATCTAAGATTGTAAGATTAAACAGGGTAATGGGTCTGTTTCCCCAGGCAAATAGAGAAATTGAACCGCTATTAAGCACATTATTTAGTAGTTTTATTTTATTCTAAGAAGCTTCCTCTTAGCTGATTATACGAAATCATGGCTGAGATCATATACAACTGGTTTCTACAGAGAAAATTCAATCATCACAGCTCATGGCTTCTTCCAAGGAAGAACATATAGAAATAAGGATATAAAACAAAAACCTGATACTCTTGTGTAAAAGAGTAGGGTACACTTGTGTAAAATTGCAAGTGATTAAAGCCATAAATCAGTTGGCTCACAAGTGTTCCAGGTTTTTATTTTCCAAAATATAAACAACTCTATGGGATCTGGAATAAGGCATGATGAAACTCCTTCTTTGCAGTATATTCCAGAGTCCATGAACATATTTTATGGGACATCACAAATTGTAATTTTGAAAACAACTGATGAAAAGGAATATTTGAAGAGATTGCATGATGGAATAATACTGTTTCCCAGGCCTGTTCAATACCCAAGAGAGTTGGAAAGGAAAATCCCAAACCATTTTAATTACTATCTTATTAAAGCAATGTTATGAGAAACTTAGAAATAGGGGCCTTAAGGCACTGTTTTTGCAACATTTAGAAGGAAGCAGAGTTAAAAAAAAAACTACACACACACACAATTTACTTTAGATAAAATTCAGTGGAATTTATATGGTAATTTAAAAGTTGTTTTCCTTTTCTCTCCCATACAGAGTTTCTCTTGCCAATCCATTTGGTTACCATCTGTCATGTTAAAACAGGATCCCTGATACCATGGTCAGGGTTGCAGGTAAAGGAGATGGTGATGGCATACCGAGTGCCCCAGTGGACCTTCTCAACATGGTGGAGGTTTTCCGAGCCAGATGTGAAAAACGAAACCCGTCCTGCAAAACAAGAATGTACAGTCAGGAACAGAGCAAAATCATTTACCTGATTGCCGATACCTAGGATTCTGTAATTAGCTACTCAGCTTCAATCATTCAAGATTTGGTTGTTACCTAATGGTAAAGCTACCCTGTTCCCAGATCAAAATATCATTATGCAATTAACAGGATTTGAGAAAGCCTGTTTTTTTTTAATATGTACATTCTTAGTTCCACAATTATTAAAAGAAAGGTTTCAGCAGGGGAGCAAAGATGAAAGAAAGAAAACCTTCGAAGATAGTCTTAAGTGAACAGGACTTCTGATTAGGGTTGTGCACAGCTTTGGTTTTGAAGAGGAAAAAGTAACCCCTATCAACACCACCTTAAAGCGAGTAAAGTTTTATCCTGGAATCAACCACTATAGATGGGGATTCTGGGAAAACACCCAACTTATTTAAAAAGAGGCAAATTAGTACTAAATAGAACACCCCAAGCATTTTTTTCCATATGAAGGTTATGAATGAAGGGATGAAATATTATCCCAGGATAATGTTGCCAGTCCAATCTGGGCCAGTTACCAGGACCAAGGTTTTGTCTTCCAAGCTTTCAGACTCATCCTGGAGCCCATCTTCAGGAAACTACTCTCTAACAGAGTGTGTGTGCTGTTCTGTATGTGGTATTTATAGTGCCTGTTGTAAGTGGCTTTTTAGATGTTAATTGGGGTGTGTTGATGGGTGGCTTTTAACTGTCATTTGCTTGTGCTGCCCAGCCCTCGCCTTCTAAGTACCTGACAGGATGGTGGTAAATCAGCATTCTTGTTGACTGACAAGGGGCCTGTTTATGAGGCTTCAATCACTTCCCTGGCTGTTTTTGTGCCTGCTCATCCAACAATCTTAGTAGCTGAAAAATTGAATGTGTCTCCTTGTTTTCATTGCAGCATGAGGCTACCAATAAGTTCAGGTCTCCTTGTCTGACTGCTTGTTTGTATTCTTACAATCTGGTGGCTAGTTTCCTCCACCAGATGGGCGCCAGCACGACTCTAGAAGCTCGGAAGGCAAAACCTCTGGTCCAAGTTGGATCCTACATTTTTTTTTCATGTACAATCTGAAGGGCTGCATAACTTTCCCTTGTTTCAACTCTCTCTTGATTCAGTGTTTTTTCTAGAATAAAACCTTCTGGAAGAGATCTGGTTTATCTATTTTCTTACATTCTGCACTACAGCTACCCAACATATACCCAACATTTAGCATATCAATAATTTTAACACCTCATATTAAAATGGATTACTAGTCTATTTGTGTGGGCTATGTGACATGCTTGAACTGCTTGCTTATGTATTGAGCACCACACTGGTGCAATCAACAATTCAGGTGTGTCCAGTCTTTAGTAGTTTTATCAGAGTGCAAGCATACAAGGGAGACAATAATGATAAAAAGACTACTGCACCAACTGTAAACAGATGGGCCACTACCGGTAGATAGATAAATGTTGCATCATGTTGTGAAGATAAATAGAAACTTGCTTCGTATACATAAGAATAAGCACTAAAATGTTTAGACAAAGAGACACAAACCATATTGTCATACTACAGTTTTCCTAAATAAAATATACTGTAAGGAATGAATTTCCTATGAAAAGCATGAAGTTATATGACAAACATTTTAGGTGCTTGTACATAGTTCAACAGGGTAGTCTCTCATTATTCAACACATAACTTAATTGGAATAAACAACCCCCTCCCCCCGGAAAAAAATAGAAAATACTTAGCAAGCACAAAATAAAATTAAATATTTAAAATAAATATTTAAATTTTGCATGTTATTTTATAATATTAGTCACATTAGGCTGTAATAAACATGTGTAAAACATTTTGGGGTAGGAAAATGCTAGCTACGACAGCTCTGTCTTTCTAGCCACCACCCTTTTAACTCCCAACCACCTCCTACTCTTATATAAAATCATCACATTATGAAAAGGAAATGCAATGTCAGTAACCAGAATAGAAACCAGAATTCCAATCACTTAAATTTCTGATTGTGCAACTTCTCAATGGTTGGAGTAAATGTGATACTGAACAGCAGTTTCATATTACAGTATTAAATTGGACTTACAGGTGAACATTATCTTTTACTTTAGTTGCCCAACTTTCACAAATGGTCTTTCCAGAATAGAAGAAACAGCGGTTATTTTCACTCTCCTGCAAGGTTCAATGAATGGCTTTCAAGAAGCCATACAGATTTACAATGCAAAAAAAAAAAAAAAAAGGCAGAGGCATTGTAAGTGAGCCTCTGCAAGGAAGATGTACAACTTCTGCCAGCTCAAGGGTTGCAATTCAAAAGTAATGGGAGCACTTCTCCCCACTTGTATCATTGTGGGGAGACTTATAATAACAACAACATTATAACCATAGTAAAAGAGATACCTTTTTATTCATGAAATGACTGCTTTAAAAAAAATAAAGAAGCGTAGAACGTCCAACTCCTAAGCATCACATCGTGTTAATAATAATATACGAAATAATAATGCTCTGATAGTCATTTTGAAAAATCCTTTGTTACCAAGCACCTAGAAGCCAAGAGGAACATACGTGCCAAATTTCAAGTTTGTAAATTTCAAGTTTACGGTTCTGGAGATTTTGTGATTCCTGTATGAGTGTTTTTAGTTTATATATATAGGTGGTACAAGGCCTCTTGAGCAGGGGATTAGAAGACCTCCAAGGTTCTTCTAATCCTGCTGTTTTATGCTCTAAATTAATGACTTGTGAGAAGTAACACCACTGCAGTGCAAACCTTTTCAGAACTTGCCATCTCTAAACATATAGTTTCTTAAAACGACAAACTACAGACAAGAAGGGATCTTATTTTCTGACTTGCTGAGAACATATCACTAGTATGAGAACTCCTTCCCGAACTTCTGGTTTGCCCGTAGGGCCAGTTTTTCATGCTTTGGAGGCTTCAGGGAAGCTCCTGAAGCCTCTGGGGGGCTATTTTTGCCCTCCCCAGGCTCCTATAAAGCCTCTGGAGCCAGGGAAGGGCGAAAAAAGCATGCCAAAAATGGGTGGGGGAGCACTGGTCATGCGCACATGCACACTGGGGTCGTGCGCATAGCATTATGGGTGTGGCACGCCCACGCACAACCCCCCTGCGCTCCCCCTGCTTTTGGCACGCGAGCCAAAAAAAGTTCACCATCACTGTTCTAGGAGAAGGGAGACTCTGATTACAAACCTCCACTGCCTTGTGCCTATATCCATTACTGGAAAAGGCTTCAGGAGTCAACTTAGAGGCAAAATCCGGAGCCGGAGTCCTGGAAGCAGTTCGTGATTGTGTACAAGCATGTTCTGATAACTCCTGCGACACAGCTGGAACCAATTGTATTGGCTCTGCAGTCCCATTGGACTATTTCAGCAATGTGGAGAGGGAGGGATCTGCTGCTTGGTTAACAGTCTATCCTCCATATTAATCTACCCAGGCCTCGTGCTCTGGAGAGGACACTCCAGCTTTACCTTTTTCCAGAGCACGATACCATAGTCTTTTGAGACTGAAGGATGGCAATGCAAGCTAGTAATTAATGAACTGCTATCTCAGCAGGTGGCAGCACCGTTTGTCTTTTCTTGTCAGCTAAGCAGCAAAGCTGAGTGTGGAAATTGCTAAAATATGAATATTAGTGCCTACAAATTACAGTCCATCAAGGTCATTTTCATTTTTTCTACAGGGACTGCATTTTGAGCAATTTAATATATCACGATGATTAGTAGGATTAAGACTCAAGACCAGGAACTGTCATGCGTATGCATCTAAATACATTAATACATCAAGTTGAGAATTTTTGCGAAAATTGCTCTCCTTCCAATTTCGTTGTATTTAAGTACAATGACAATAAAGATTATACTTGATGAATGATCACTAGTAGAAGGCATTGGCAGGAGTTTGTGCTATGATACATACATTTGCCAGTGATGGGAAGAACATCGAGAAAACTGGTGAGAAACTTCAGAGGCCCCATTTTGTGGGAATGAGCAGCCACGGTTGAGGGCTTTTAATCTTACCTGATTCTAGTATCTGAATTTGGAAACTATTTTTAATGTTTCTCTTGTTCTAAAACAGTTTAAGAGCTGTTAAAAGTGATTTTAAAAAATACAAATGCTTTGATGTAACTGATGCCCATAAAGAAACAAAATTACTCTTATTGTGCAAAACTACTAATTAAAATTACTGAATAGTTCATTTCTTGCCAACTTTGTAATTAGTATAAGCTTTTAAGTAAAATATATTATTCACTTTCTAATAATTTGCCCCAATTGGAAGACAAAGAACAAGATTTTTTCTAACCTCAAGCTGAGTAGATGAAACCAGAAAGTCACTTACTATGCATGCACTCCCCCACCCCGCCCCCCAAAAGATGTAGCTTTCTTTCCTCTTCTACCATCCAGAAAGCTGTAAAAACTTTGGATTTGGGATGGATAAACTCTGCATGCTAATGTTTTTTTAAAATGCGAGTGTAATACATAATAGGACTTTCCGATGCCTTATATCTACGGAGGGTTCCCCAATAATTTAAACAATGTAGTTATTTAGCTCTACTCATATCTATGTTACTTTAGCATTTATAGCATACGGATATGAACAGATTCTCATTTCAGCCCAACATGGGAAATATACAGCAGTAAAGTTATTAATTGTTAACTTATGCAGAAAGTTTAAATATAGAGACAAGTGATGGTGGAGGTCTGCTTTATCAGGTCTGCTCCTAAATATACAATACAATACAATAGTAGAGTTGGAAGGGACCTTGGAGGTCTTCTAGTCCAACCCCCTGCCTAGGCAGGAAACCCTATACCGTTTCAGACAAATAGCTATCCAACATCTTCTTAAAGACTTCCAGTGTTGGGGCATTCACAACTTCTGGAGGCAAGCTGTTCCACTGATTAATTGTTCTCACTGTCAGGAAATTCCTCCTCAGTTCTAAATTGCTTCTCTCCTTGATTAGTTTCCACCCATTGCTTCTTGTTCTACCCTCAGGTGCTTTGGAGAATAGTTTGACTCCCTCTTCTTTGTGGCAACCTCTGAGATATTGGAATAATGCTATCATGTCTCCCCTAGTCCTTCTTTCTCTTAAGCTAAACATACCCAGTTCCTGCAACCGTTCTTCATATGTTTTAGTCTCCAGTCCCCTAATCATCTTTGTTGCTCTTCTCTGCACTCTTTCTAGAGTCTCCACATCTTTTTTACATCGTGGCGACCAGAACTGAATGCAGTATTCCAAGTGTGGCCTTACCAAGGCATTATAAAGTGGTATTAACACTTCACGTGATCTTGATTCTATCCCTCTGTTGATGCAGCCTAGAACTGTGTTGGCTTTTTTGGCAGCTGCTGCACACTGCTGGCTCATATTTAAATGGTTGTCCACTAGGACTCCAAGATCCCTTTCACAGTTACTACTACTGAGTATGGTATCACCTATACTGTACCTGTGCATTCCGTTTTTGTTGCCTAAATGTAGAACCTTACTCTTTTCACCATTGAATTTCATTTTATTAGATAGTGCCCAATGTTCAAGTTTAATATAGATCCATTCAATTTACTGGAATTCAACAGAAAGCCAAGTCATTTAATTATGTTAAGAACTACACAAGTGATGAGACTTCACTAATAAAAACAATTTCAAATTGCCACATTACTAAGATGTAAATGTACTCTAGTTATGACAGAATACTTTAGGCTTTTCTTCAAAAATGGATAACTTTAAATAATACTTTTTCTACTACATCAGGTGACAGTAAAAAATAAAGTTACAAGAGCTATGAAATGAAAGCATATGATTAGATATGACACTTGACGTTAGCTCACGTCTGACTACTTGTATTCGCTTGGAAGGGTATGTTAAAATTCTAGCTTATCAAAGAATGAACATCATAACATTCACTTGTCAGTAAGAATGGCTATCAAACCTAGCCAGTCCTGGATATGGTTCATTGCCCCATCAAAACCAAGAACATTAGTTCCACTCAGAGTAAGCAAGAGCAAAACCCAGACTTCTGACTCTCATTCCAAAGTTCTTAGTTAATATAACAATCCAGAGATAAAAATGCCTGAATCCCTTAGCCAGACCTTTCTATTGGGAATAATAGCAGAGGATTGTGCTAGCCCAGCGATGGCGAAACTTTTTTGGCTCGCGTGCCACAAGTGGGGGGAGCGCAGGGGGGTCGTGTGCGGGCGTGCCGCACCCATAATGCAATGTGCGACCCCCCCAGTGCGCATGCGCGGACAACGCACCCCCCCATTTTACATGCTTTTTTCGCCCTTCCCAGGCTCCAGGGGCTTTATAGGAGCCTGGGGAGGGTGAAAAGAGCCTCCCCCTCCCTCCCGGAGGCCCTCCGGAGGCTTCAGGGACCGTCCGGAGGCTTCCCTGAAGCCTTCGGAGTGCTCAAAAGGATCCTCCAAGCAAACCGGAAGTGACTTCCAGGTTGCTCGGAGGGTCGTTTTAAGCGTTCCGAAGGCTTCAGGGAAGCCTCCGAACGATCCCTGAAGCCTCCGGAGGCCCTCTGGGAGGGCGGGGGAGGCTCTTTTCACCCTCCCCAGGCTCCTATAAAGCCTCTGGAGCCTGGGGAGGGCGAAAAATGTCTTTAAAAAAGGTGAACTCAGCTGACAGGGCAGCGCCTCGCATGCCCTAACAAATGGCTCCGCGTGCCACCTGTGGCATGCGTGCCATAGGTTCGCCATCACTGTGCTTGCCTATTGCTCCTTCTCTGGGAAGACAGAAGGCTGAACAAATCTAAATGCCCCAGAAGTAAAAAGCAACTACAAACCTATTATTCAGATCACATGGGTGAGGGTAAGGGGAGAACCCCAACATTGTAAATCACACCCCAAAAAACCACATTATTTCTAATGAGTTTGATTAATGTTCAAATGCAAAAAAAAATTCAGATTCTGAAATGGGAGCTTTTTTACCACAATTTTCTATGTAAGAATATTTAAAAACCTTATTTTTAAAAAAGATCTAGGCATCACACAAAAACAAACTAAAATAACAGTACTTTTACCTACGGTATAAATCTGAGGAAGTCTGATGGATTTGACCTGGACATAAGCTTTGTGAGTTCAACTGAGCTGAGGGGAAATGGAAATTCACTTCGAAGTGGACCTCAACCGACCTCTGGGTTTATATGCTGCTCTGAAGGCTGCCCTTGGAGAACTAGCCTTACAGAATGAGTCAATCTCATGCCTAAGACTCTACTTTAAAGGCAGAGGACTTTGTTCCCTTAGTCTTACTTTCTTTCAAAACAAATGCCCAAACAAAATAAAGAAGAAAGGGCTCTGCTTTGAAGGGATACCCCTGGGAAATGTCACAAAATCAGATTGGCATGTAAGTAAGCCAAACTAGTTCCTATTCTTTGGCACTTTAGGTAATTTTTGCCTCAAGACAGTATTTATCAAGCAATACATCTTTCCAGTTAAATATGCAGTGTTTCTCCCCTCTCCCCTGACTGAGAATCACTTAATGAGTAAAAACCTGTGGTAAAAAATTCATTACATCCTCCCTAAAATCACTGGATGTTTAAATGGATGGGTACGAAAAACTGGCAACAAAATACATCTTTGTCACCGAAGACTTATAGGAGATATTTTAAAGGAAATCTTGTAAAATTTAAGAGGGATAATGTGTTTGGCAGAAAACTAAGACCTTTACCTGATTGCTTCTAATTCAGCAAACTGTCTAATTCCTCTTGGATAATGCCTTTTCAGAACCTGATACGTCTATGGTGATTGCTTGAACCAAAATGGTAATAGTTTACAAGGTTTCCCAGGCTCTCTGTTTCATGTGATTCAATGAAAACTGAATATTTGTTTTTCAATTATTCTTTCTTTATGAAGTATAAGCAATAATACAACCATGAACATATGCTTTTAAAGCACCTCAAATAACAAAGTCATGCACTGATACATAAATGTCTTCCAATTCTTGTTGAATTATAGTTTCATCCCTCTTAAATTTTATGGGATTTAATTTAATTGCATTTTTGGAATGCAAAAAAGATAATGATTGTTCTAGTTTTGCCTCCACAAATAGTTCTGAAACATGAACTATTCAACAAACGATCGTTGTTGTTGAACTAAAACAAAAATATTTTTTTCTTTCTCCAGGTAATGTTTGTTGTTGTTCTTTATTCCTGTATAGTCATAGAAATGGGGCATAACTTGATTCCTAAACGTACATCCAAAGGGCATTTGTGGAAGGTTTGACCTCTTTAAGATTTCACTTAAGGTGTGCTCATCTTCAAAATCTTAATAAAATTTATTTAATGAAGCTTCAAATCAAAGGACATGTGCCAATTAATAGTTTCCAACATGAATTATAGTGGAGAGATTATGAACTTCTTCCAGATATCACCTGAGAAAGAAGCTACCTTGCTGATCACACATCTGAGTCTTCCCAAGGATGTCAGGGTTCCAAGTAACATCTCCAACGCAAGAAGACTCCAAGGCTTTAGGTTCCTCAAAGTTCCATTTTATTAGAAAGGTCATATTGGCCCATCTGGGAAAACCCAAATCTGAAAGCTTCCAGGTTTTCTCCACCCAAATGACAGCCCAAGTCCCTTCCCCTGCACCCACATGTCCATCACATGGTCCAATCAATGCACCATCGCAACTGGAGATGCCTCCCAGTCACACCAGTCCAGGTGTAGAGCCAAATGTCCTTTGCTCTCAGAGAAAGTAATGTTATTATGGCTATCTCCCCTCCCAGTTTTCCACAGCACCAAGTGTGGCAGCCCTGAAGATCCAAAGAAAAAGATGGCCCCCAGGGCTGACAAAGGATTTGTTTTAAAGTGACAGAATAAGCAGCTTCAGATCATTAGGAAAGGGCCCCTAGACCTGACCTCTCCAAGTGGAATGTTCTATATGCCATCCCTTCAGCACAAAATGGTTTCCCATGAGTGGAGAAAGATTTTACTTTATTAAAATAATGTTCATGGAAAATAAAGGATCAGATTAACCAGAAATTTCATCATAAAGGAAATGCATACGTGGAGAAAAGCAATTATATCCAGCAAAAGACATAGTTTCCAGAGACCAAGCGATCAAATTATTAAAATTCCTTCTACAGGAAAACTACAAAGTTATTTAACTGCACATTGTTAATGCGCAACATGATTATGATGATTTAAGAATTTTACTCTGCACCTACTTTCTTCCCTGTGTCTTCCTTTTTTTTCTATTTCATTTCCCTCCAACAGTTATAAATTACACCATTTTTTCTGGACATATTCCTTTGTTTAACCTACCACCAATATGCCATTTTTTTCAAGCTATTAATGCTTTTAGGTATTGCCACAATATATTACACCCTCTTTTGTTTAAAAAAATATTGTTAAAAGTTAACATTATAGATCGAATTGAAATGGAAAAATATACACATTAGAATGACTGCTTGGGGATTGGGATTGTGCTAAAAAGGCAACACATGAAGCTACACAAATGTCAACATGATTATAACACTGATGCCTCCGTGATTTAGAGAGTCTTAAGAATCCCTTGGAGATCTTGGCCATAATTTACCACAAAATTAATTATGCTTAAACTTAGATGTTCACAATTAAGAGCCAGAAGAACCCCAGGGGCTAAATGGACTCCCAAGGTTCTTCAAAAGCTTCAATTCAGAAAAGGGCGAACAGGAATTTCTCTGCAGCTTTTCCCTTTCTCTTTTTTTCCCAAATTCCTTGAGCCTGTAAGAGGGCTTAAGAGAAAGGCTGAGCTTTATTTCACCTATCTCATAGAAACAGGGGGAAAGGAAAGTTTGAAGACATGTTTTGTTACATATGTTCAAGAAAAAAAACCCAGTCCTTTTCTGGAACCTTCCTTGACCTAAAGAGCTCAAAAAAGAGGTTGGTGGTAGGGAAAAAATCAGAACTCTTTAGTGAAAGATAATTCTTTTTCTTGCTTTGTCATGGTTTGGTTAAAAAAATATACTGAAGAACAGCAGAACAGTTCCAGGTATTTCTTGGCATGTCACTTAAAGAAGTCACTTCCTATTCCTCTGCAAATACAATAAAATACAATAAAATACAATAGCAAAGTTGGAAGGGACCTTGGAGGTCTTCTAGTCCAACCCCCTGCCTAGACAGGAAACCCTATACCGTTCCAGACAAATGGCTTCTTAAAGACTTCCAGTGTTGGGGCATTCACAACTTCTGGAGGCAAGCTGTTCCACTGATTAATTGTTCTAACTGTCAGGAAATTTCTCCTCAGTTCTAAATTGCTTCTCTCCTTGATTAGTTTCCACCCATTGCTTCTTCTTCTACCCTCAGGTGCCTTGGAGAATAGTTTGACTCCCTCTTCTATCCGTTTATGTAGCCTAGAACTGTGTTGGCTTTTTTGGCAGCTGCTGCACACTGCTGGCTCATATTTAAATGGTTGTCCAACAGGACTCCAAGATCCCTTTCACAGTTACTACTACTGAAGAAGGTACCACCTATAATGTACCTGTGCATATATACCTTTAAAAATTTTGGGAAATTTTTCTCCCATGAAATGTTTTTCAAGTAAAATGTTTACTTGAGAGGGGGTAATCATTTGATTCCTGGCAAAGACCTCAATTAGCCTCTGCAGTTTTCTTGGCAAGATTTCAGAAGTAGTTTGCCAATGCCTCCTTCTTAGGGATGAGAAAGTGTGACTGGCCCAGGTCAACCAGAGGTATGAAATAATTCAGATTAGCTTTTGGTAACTCAGGCTCTTCCAGATATCTTGGGACCAACTGCCAAAACTCCAATCCAGTATGGCCAATGGAATGTATCTAAAGGATTCCAGGCTGCGGAAGGATAGACTAGATGACCCTTTGTAGCATTACATTGTTATAAAGTTTCAATAGGATAGTGAAACCTCTATGTAGGCCGTCCGCTGAGTCATTTTGGCTGTCTCTTTCACTCAGTCATTCAGATTGTGAAGTCAAAACAGATAGAGGTTTATCTATCTGAATGTTCAGACTGTATATTTCATTTGCAATAATTCAAAGCATACTAATAGATTATTAGCCATGTATGCCTCTTTATATTTCAGTCTCCTTTTTTTTACCATCAACAAAATAGTTTGAAAATTAACAATTCACAATTCACATATTTTTAAAAAAATTAACGTTGCTTTTCAAAACCATGTTTCCTCATGTAACGTCATCAAGTTACAATACATATTTACCTCTCATTTATTCTTGTAATAGAAGGGAGCTAGAAATCACAATTCTTACTTGTATAACATTTTAATGATGAAAGGTGTGATACTGCTAAAACTAGTGTTAGATAAATGCAAATATTAGATAACTCTTAAGACAAAAGCTGCCAGTTTTATTTGCACTTATTTATACTGACGTTCTAATTCATTTATTTCTATCCTGAAGGTACGGATACACAAATTAGGGAGCTGTGTACAAAGGAAGATATTAAAAACAGAGCACGAAGTAATAAGATCTGTAAAGCAAAGAAAGTTCTACCTGCTCGAGGTTCTACAGTCCTATTTGCGTCTTCGTCCATAAAGACAAACCGTCCACCACCAAAATCTTCTGCATAGTCTGATAGGTAGAGCAGTGATGTGTAATCAAAGGAGCCATAGGTCACCTACAAAGGAAAGATAAAGTACTGAATATCAAAAGAAAGCTCGGGGATTGTATTGGGTCTGCAGATGCATAGGCCCTGAAAGAAGTTGGTTATCTGGATCCCTTTTAGTTGGGTTCCAAGTCAGAGTATGGCAATGAGATTTTATTGATTTCATCTGTGTTTGACCTCTGGTGAGACAAGGAATGTATCCCTCCTGGTACTGAATGCTATTTCAGTGGCTTTTGATACTATCAAACTTAGTATCTTCCTGGACTGCCCACAAGAGAAGGAGTGGGGCCCATTGCTTTGCAGTGTTCTCAATCTGAATTTGCTTCTTTTTCAGCCACATCACACTAGACTTTCCATCTGCAATCAGCTATTTGCCACATTTTGTTCATAAACACTATGACTAAGCTAGGTATCTCAATCCTATATCTTTGTATCTGATTTTTTTCACTTTATGAAACAATTTGTATCTGTCTCTAATAAATTTCCTTCTGCAAATTTCAATGGATTAAACGAACAGTTCCAAGGATACTAGCTATTTTCATCCTCATTTCTAAAGAGAAGCTATTCATGAGCACTGTTTGAATGGGATTTTTAAAAAGTCAATTAGCCAACCTCTTAATTATCATGTCATCCATTTAACACACACGTTGCTAATCAGAATACTATGGGATCCTTGATCAAACGGTTTTCTGAAATCTAGGATGACCTAAAAATTTAGATGGCTGCAGCATTTTCATAATCTAATAAAATTACTGAACAAAAAAATAAGGTTATTCTAATAAGACTTACCCATGACACATGCCTATGTTTAGTACTGATCACATTATTTTCATGGTAATAGAGATCAGAGATATAATTACTGACTGGTGGATAGTTTCTTGGATGGTCTCTTCCCCCTTTTCAAAGATAGGAACATTCGTTCTTTTTCAATCATATGACATTTCACCAGTTCTTCATGAGTTCTTAAAAATAACATATAAGGGTTTGTCAAGCCATCAGCTACGTCCTTTAGTATCCAAGGATGCAATTCCTCTGACCCCGGAGACGTATGATTCATTTAAAGCAAAGAAGTATCCTCTCAATCATGTTTTGTTAAATTGTGGCTCTGCCCCTTCATCCTTCATAATTTCCTTAGACAGCAAATCTATCCTTGTGGGAGAAGACTGAACCAAACAGCAGGTAAGAAAAAGGCTATTTCCTGTTTGCCTTTTCTCATTTTCATTAAGCAGTTAGTATACTAATTTGCGTTTCTTTCCTTTTTATGTTGAACATATAGGAATAATTTATTTTCTACTTGTCAGCAAACAGTATTTTCTCCATTTGTTTTTTTAAAAAGAATATACTGTATCCAGATTTATGTACAATCACTTTTCAGAAGGAAAATTGTTATGTGAGGCATGTTCCAAACAAAAATAATTTTCTTCCCCAAATTAATATCCTTCATCCGTTTGTTTTAAGAATGAAAGAAAATGATCAGGCAGTAGCATATGCAAGTGGGAATATTTTGCAGAAAGTTGATCAATTATTTTGCATAATTTCCTAATCATTTACTGAAAGACCCAAGTGAGCCTTCTGCTATATTTTTATTCCAGCTGCTTCTACCATAAATTAATTTGTGAAGTAAAGTGAATAGGACTGCCTTCAAATATGAGGTTTGAGATATTTGCTTTTAAAGTGCTTTATAAAAGAAGCTAAAATGATGTCAATAACTTGCAACTATTTTCAGCACCACTTAACCTCTGCTGACAAGTGCAAATGTATTCCAACAATACAGGAAAAATCCATAGAAATGTTTATGTCAGCAATCCACAATTTCCTCAATCAATAATATAGAGTGAAATGTCCATATAGTGTTTCAAAACCAATTTTCTATAAGTTACTGAATAATCAGTATTTCTAATCTTACAGCTTTGAGAAAAAATATTTTTACTAGAATGAAAGCTTTGAAGGTTACAAATGTAATATTTGTGGAACTTTTAAAACCTAGGAAAAGTGGTTTTTCATCCTCTTTTCCTTATCTACCACTGTTCCAGTTTTAAAGATCAGTGTAATCTCAGTTGCAAAATGTGTTGCAGAATGCTGAGCTAAACGTTTTAGTGCGACACTGTCACTCATATTCGGTTGAGTGGAAAATAATAAATTACTCTCTTTCAATCACCAGAAAGGTTCAGAAAAAAGATCTTGGCTAGATCAAGGACAGAACAGCCCAGTTTCCTCCCGATAAATATAACTTCAGGATCTTTCCAAGCCCTACCATTTCTGGAGAAGCAATGATGGACTGAGGAGCTAACCACCAAAGGATAACAACGGGCAAGTAGACTGGGTTTTTGATAATGCTTCTCCGGACAAGGAGTAGATTTGAAATTACAAGTGCTCCAGGGAGCTGCCACTCATGAGATGACTGCAAGACAGCATTCTCCAGCGGGATTACAGCTCTGGGTGATGAGGAAATAGCCATCTTGTTCAAACTGCAGTGAGAGCCTTTGGAATTGTCATGGCCCAGGCTTAGGACTCACATACAGATTCTGAGTCTGACACTGAACAACCTTCAGCTGAACTGGTGGTATGTCAAGGGGAATCACATGAGGCTGATCAAACACAGGCACCACCTGAGCAGCTGGAAAAGTCAGAAAATGACATAGACCTCCCAGCCCACACCTGTGACAAGAGCAGAGAAGATCTATTAGACTCCTCACCAAGCAAAGAAGAAAACCTTCTAATTGGTGACAGCTGGCTACAACTTATCAAAACATCTACTTTGCCTGTTTACTTTGTTGGAAATATCTGCCACCCAGCTCATGTACAAATTTGTGTGTGATTTTGGTTCTAGGGCCTTTAGCATTTGGATTAGCTGATAACCTTGACCTGACCTTGAAACACTGAGCTGATTCTGGGTGATTCTTTGGCATTTATTTATTCATTGAATTTATATTGCCGCCTATTTGCCCATGGCAACTCAAGGCGGCTTATAGAATATAAAATCACATTTAAAACTAACAAAAAGAATCAAATAAATTAATATAGTACAATATAACAAAATCACCCCCACCTCCCACGCCCCCGTCCCAACGACAGCAGATCACACAAGCCATTTAATGGGCGCCATCCTGTTCTGGATTCCCCAGGCCCGTTGGCAGAACCAGGTCTTCAGCGCCTTTCGGAAGAGTATTAGAGTGAGGGCCATTCTAATCTCTGAGGGAATGATGTTCCAGAGCCACCACGGAGAAGGCCCTTCTTCTGGGTCCCACCAGGTGTATCTCCTTCGGAGATGGGATCTGCAACATTCCCTAACTCCCTGCTTTCATGGATCGGGTAGATGTGACTGGCAAGAGACGGTCCCTCAGATAACCTGGTCCCAAGCCATGAAGGGCTTTAAAGGTGACAACCAGCATCTTGAATTGCACCTGGAACCAAATCGGCAACCAATGCAGCTCCCCGCAGGAGAGGTAATAAATGTGCACACTGGGGTTTGCACAAAACCACGTGGGCCGCTGCATTTTGCACTAACTGGAGCTTCTGGATACCCTTCAAGGGCAGCCCCATGTAGAGCGCGTTGCAATAATCAAGATGGAAAGTGACTAAGGCATGAGTGACTGTGAGTAGGGACTGTTGGTCCAGGAAAAGGTGTAACTGGCACACAACTTGCAGTTGCACAAAGGCCCTCCTGGCCATGACCACCACCTGCTCTTAAGAGTTTTGCATGCTCCAGTTTTCAAAGAAAACCTTGCAGCCAAGCTTTAGCTTTGTTTACGTTTCTTGTTTCTCTGTAACTTTTTCAGCCTAGTAAACTGATAATTACCCAATAAAGTGTGCATGCATTTGTGTGGCTGAAGCTACAGCAGGGCACAAAGGACATTAAGTTCACAAATTTTCTTTTGTAATCCTTTTCAGAAATTACTTGCTTACTGTTTTTCAGCTATTATGAACCTTTAGCTTGACAAGTTTTACAACACCAGGTGTTTCCTTCAATCCTTAGCCAAATAAGTTTTAACTAAAAGTTTAAAAATTTAAACACTTTTTTAAATAAACAGCAATAGGACAATTAAAAGTTTTATTTTAGCAAGTTACAAATGAACTAGGGGTCCAGATGAATATGAAATAAGATTTTGGAATTAATTATATAGAATCCTTCCTGTGGGAAAATGCGTTTGTTTTCTTTCTTTCTTTAAGGTAATAAGACTTTGAAAATTAGTTACTAAAGCGAACTAAACATTATAAATAAAAGTGCAAACTCACAATTACAAAATTAAGCAAAGTATTTTGACATTAGACAATAACTAAAGATATTTTTGAACAATGGATGCAGAAGTTCATTTTAAGAGTATCTGCCTCTATAGATAGACTATTTAAAAGATGTTATGGAAAGGAACAAATTCAATCTGACAATATCAATACTAATTTGACAGTCAATGTAAAAATGACAGGGTGCAAGAACAACATGGAAAAAGATTTTACCCCAGTCATACAATGAAAACAATTTTTGGAACCTAAAAATTATACAGGAATCTCCAGACAAGAGTTGGAAATCTGTACCAAAGATTTGCAATTTTTATTCAAAGGGAAAAAAATCCCCACAATGAG
Organism: Natrix helvetica; assembly: GCF_964273705.1. Taxonomy (NCBI): domain Eukaryota; kingdom Metazoa; phylum Chordata; class Lepidosauria; order Squamata; family Natricidae; genus Natrix; species Natrix helvetica. Next base: position 251,745,577 of record NC_138548.1, read on the forward strand.
TTATTTTATCACAATTTTAGTCCATGAAATGTGAAAGAATATTGATACAAAGAGGCACTGATAAAAAAAACTGCCCAACTATGCATTTAATTCTGAGTTCCTCCTAAAAGTAAGGAAGAGAATATAATGAAACAGACCACGCTCCATGTGAAAGTTCAAATGATGGGAAACTCTATCCATTTAAACTGGTTTCATTCCTTTCATTTTTCCAGATAGTGTGTATAATGCAAATTATTACTAATTATTACTAAATCCCTCAAAAAACATTGTTTACTAGGATTAGTCTTTAACATCTTTTATCTTTTTATTTTATGTTTTATTGATTTTATTGTAATGTGTCTGATTATTGTGAAATGCCCAGAGTCACTGAATGCTGGGCAACAAACAAGTTTCAAAAAATGATTTGTTGCATAGCCAGCCAGACCTTGAGACTGGATTTAATATTTTTATCCATCTATGCAATCCTTCTATTATTATAATTATTACAAGAGCTATGTTTAATTCAATAAAATAAGATGGATGAAATGCTTTTTAAAAAAAATAAAGTTAAGATAGATTATTTTTTTTAAAAAAAAACCTTTGGAACTGCCAAATCTGGAAGAGATTAGAAAAATAATGTTCTCAACTAAAATTAAGCAAGATAATATCTGAAAAAAATAAACATTTTGTGGAAAACTGTAATGCAACTTTTTATGAAATGATATGATTTACTGGAACAAGTCATACTGAATCAAATCAAACTATTTCTATCATATTATTTGAAGAGGATTGACAATTTGCAAAGAAAAACAGCAAAAAAGATTTTGTTTATTTTATGAATAGGTGGAGGAAAATGTTGAAGTTACTCTCAATAGCCTCATTCAAACAGTAAAAAATAAATTGGAATGTTATAGTCTTTAAACTTACATTGGTAAAATATTTTTACTACTAACTTCCTTAATACTTTTCTGAGCAGAAAAGCAGAATTTAAACTTTATAAATAATGGATTCCATAGTACAAATATAAAAGGCAATAGAAAGCCAACATGATAAAAGAAAATTCTAAAAAATAAGAAACTAAAAATACCCCCAAAATAAGATTCTCAAAGTTGTATACTAACAATATTTTAGCTTTATTAATTACCTTTGCTTATTAGGAACTTTACTCTGTTCCTACATTTTGGGTATGTCTAGTTTAATAGAAAGAAGGACTAGGGGAGACATGATAGCAGTGTTCCAATATCTCAGGGGTAGCCACAAAGAAGAGGGAATCAAACTATTCTCCAAGGCATCTGAGGGTAGAAGAAGAAGCAATGGGTGGAAACTAATCAAGGAGAGAAGCAACTTAGAACTGAGGAGAAATTTCCTGACAGTTAGAACAATTAATCAGTGGAACAGCTTGCCTCCAGAAGTTGTGAATGCCCCAACACTGGAAGTCTTTAAGAAGATGTTGGATAGCCATCTGTCTGAAACGGTATAGGGTTTCCTGCCTAGGCAGGGGGTTGGACTAGAAGACCTCCAAGGTCCCTTCCAACTCTACTATTGTATTGTATTGTATTTTCATATTATCTAGCAAAGTACAGGAAGAATCAACCGAATAGTCAGACTGATTATGTAACTTAATAGGAAAGAACCCTAGGTTTTTAACTTCTAAATTTTGACTCACCAAAAAGGGAGCACTACAAATTTAAAAGTCATTCTACATCCATTTACTCATTAATACATTTCATTAAGCTCAGCAGGAGTTACTTCTGAGAAGGCACACATGGTGCTTACATGCTACAATTACAGTGACTCTTTAATTAGAGTGCTAGCACATATATATGCAGGACACCAATGCCAAAAGTAGATAATTAGAAGAATAGTAAGGAAAATATTAATTCAATATATCATTACCTTGTCAATATGAGGATGCCAATATTCATCATGGGTTGTCTTTGCTTCTGAGTTATTTATTCTAGAGAAGAAAGTTGGTTTTGTCAAATACATGGAAGATGAGCTGATGCCAAAAGCAAGAGCTATTTTTTGTTGAATTCTTAGCCTCACATCACTACAAATGAGAAAAGAACACCAGAACTGAGTAAAACTCTGCACAAAATATTGGATTTATTTTAAATACATTCTTTTATTTCACAATATCTAACATACACAGAATATTAAAAGAAATCCATGCACATTGTCTCAAGAATTCTATAACATATGTGTAGTGCAGTTAATTATAAATACATCATGTATAGCAGCCTTAGAGAGAATAGAGTTGCATTAATTTGTTTGTAGTTCAGTTTAGTTCAGTTCTGAAGCTTCCAATATACAAATACTATGTAAGACCTGCACTTTATACTCTACTTCTATAACCTACAAGCTGAAAAAAGTGTAATCTGTCATTTTTTTTCTAACTGTCCTCAGTTTCACACATCACATAAGTCATAAATCAGTTTTATAAATCCCAACGGGTGAATTCAATCTTCCCATGCAAAAGCTTTTCACCCAACAAACACTTTTGTTAATGGAAGTGGAGGCCAAGAGAAATTCTGTCACTTTTGGGTGGAAGGTCTGAAGCAGGCAGAGTGGGAAGCATTGACAGAACTTTTATCTGAAAACAAGACAGTTATTTCCCGCTTTCAAGGCCAGAAGAGAATTGGTTAATATTCAAACAGGTGGAAAGAAAAGACATAGAATTTAATTAAATGCTGTAAAACTCTAAGTCGGTGATGGCGAACCTATGGCACGAGGGCCACAGGTGGCATGCGTGCCACAGGTGGCATGCGTAGCCATTTGTCAGGGTATGCGAGGTGCTGCCCTGTTAGCTGGCCAGCGCGCATGCGCGCGCTGGCCAGTTGAATTCACCCTTTTTTAAAGCCATTTTTCACCCTCCCCAGGCTCCAGAGGCTTTATAGGACCCTGGGGAGGGCGAAAAGAGCCTCCCCCGCCTCCCCAGAGGCCTCATGAGCTTCCCTGAAGGCTCCGGAGTGCAAAAAAACAGCCCTACGGGCAAACCGGAAGTTCAGAAACAGACTTCCTGTTTGCTCGGAGGGTCGTTTTGACTGCTCCGGAGGCTTTAGTGAAGCCTCCTGAAGGTCCCTGAAGCCTCCGGAGGGCTTCCGGGGGGGCAGAGGGGGCTGTTTTCACCCTCCCCATGCTCCTATAAAGCCTCTGGAGCCTGGGGAGGGCGAAAAAAGCATGCAAAAATGGGGGGAGTCTCACCTGTAGTGTACGCATGTGCACTGGGTGTGTGTGTGTCGCACATTGCATTATGGGTGCGGCACGCCTGCACACGACCCCCCTGCACTCCCCCCACTTATGGCACGCAAGCCAAAAAAGGTTCGCCATTGCTGCTCTAAGTAGCCTTTGAGTTACGACTCTTGGGTTCAGAAACCATTCAAAGTTACAGCTGCACTGAGAATGAATGGTACCTCATCACCAAATTTATAGCCATTACAGCCCATTCTGTAATCAGGATTTGAGTGCTTGGCAGCCCACCTGCACTTAAAAACCACAGGTGCATTTCAACTCCTTCCCCCAACTCCCTCCCCCTCCCCCACATCTCTGCCCTTTTGGCCCCTTGGATTCTTTAGCCCCTGCTGTCCTGCATGCTACTGCCCCACCCCACTGACCTACACTGCCTTCTTACCCTCCCCATTGAGCATTTGAGCATTGAATATTTCTCCATATCCAGTATCCATATTCTATTTTTTTTCCCAACACTGGAAGATTTAAAAGAAAAGAAATTCTCTATCTAATACTGTGCTTCCCAGCCTTTTTCTTCATAACTCAAAACAGCTTATCAGAAAGTCTTATTGAACTTTGAGTCATAACTTTGAATGGTTGCTGAACAAATGGTAATCATTCAAGGACTACCTGTATTATAAAAAGTATTTCTATATCATCTCAACAATCATTTCACTGTCAATTTGATTGATATTCATCTTCATAGGAATACTTTGGGAGATTTCTGAATATATTTCAATAAACATGCAATTTTTAAGTCAATTTAAAACTCCCTGTTATGATGGATAATGGGGTTTGTGTGTCATTCCTCAAAGAAAGACCATTTTAACCTAATTTTGGGTAATTGACCCAGGTTTGGGAAACATTGATCTAAGAGCAGAAACTTGCACATAACCCAAATACTGTGTTCTTTCATTATCGACACTGCTTTTTTCCATATTTCACATCCATCTTTTAAAGAAACAGATTTGAAAAAGTTTATTCAGGAAACTTATTTTATCCAAACCAAATCAATTTGAAAGTCTTCTCTATTTTTTTCCAGTAAACTTTGCCCATTATTTAAAAAACTTCCTCAATAACTAGTTTCTATTCACATAGTCTATTTGACAAAAATCAATTCAGGTACTCTAAGTAGACAATAAGGCTTTTCTTTAGCTATTCCCTTGAGCTGCCACTCTGAAAGCTATCCGACATGCTGAATTGTACTGAAAAATCCTTTAAGAATTTCTTCTGTGCTCTCTAACACAATAGCTGTGATTATATCGAAAAGGCATCAGATGCTCTTTAATGCAGAGCCATGCTCAGAGATGATAATCCAAAATGAAAGGTTATTTTTATATCAACCCACCATTTAGACTTGTGTTTATCTGCCTTTTCAGAATGAATCTTCTACCTACAACTAGCTACATTAGAAGTATCCAGTAAAAGAAGTAGATACACAATGTAAACTGAATTGCGACCATTACATCTATACAGTTAGAATTCATTCATGAATCAGATTAATATAATTAAGACTACCACATCTTTTTCTGGTTCAAAATACCACATGGGGATACAATTAATCCCTCCCAAAACAATCAGACTGACAAAAGATTCCCCCGACAAACAAAGAACAGATCCAGAATGCTCTCACTGAGCATACTCCCCTCTGAGTTTCTATTCAAGCATCATCCCTCTAGTCCTCTCCAATGGCAATGAACAGCTGATAACAACCAAGGCTAATGTGGTGCAGTGGTTAAGATGCTGGATCAGAAGTAGGGAGATACAGGTTCTAGTCCATCGTTAGTCATAGAAGTACACAGGTTCATTTTAGGACACTAACTCTCCCTCAGCCTAACCTACTTCTCAAATTGATTACTAAGGGGAAAACATGATAGCAACTTCATATTAATTTTACTAATCTTAAGTATTATCAATCTTTAAAAAGAAAGCTGCACAAGAGACACTCTCCTTTTGCCATTTAAGTAGTGGACTGTACCAAAATCAAATGCTGGGATTAAATAAAGTCTAGGGTTCCTCAAGATACATTTAACCAAATTCTTTCTGTACTCTACCCCTCCATTCATTAGTGGTAAAACAACAGTGATATCTTGAAGATTCTTCCCTTCAAGCTATTAAAATGTTTCCTGAAGTAATATTTCTATTTCTACAATGCAAAATGTTTCATCTTTCTTTGCTACATAACAAGTTAAAGCACTGATCAATTCAAAAATTATGCTACAATATAATTTTTCTCAAATACAGTAATAAATAATGGGCATTAGCATAACAAAGTTATACTAGCCAGTTGACTGGAGAAAGCAAAAGTAAAATATTACAATACCTGGAATTTCTTACCGGTATAACTGAAAATCCTTTTCTGTGAAGATGTCATGGATTTTATCATTAAAGTATCTGGAGGGAAAGGAAATAAATGACTCACAAAATCAATTCACAGATTATGTATATTAAATCTTTGTACTAACCAATTACTTTCAATATTCTTTCAATTAAATTGTTTACTCAGATCACAATTTTAATACACAATTATTTTTAAAGTTTCAGAACAGTACTTATTAAGTCTAACACACAAGATCAATTCTAGTAAATACCAATTGCTGTGGAAAACTGAAAGCTTGTTTAAAAAAATATTCTAAAATGAACAAGAGCCTATTTCTACATCCAATATCCCCAAAACGGTTATCACATATTCTTTGCTAAATGAAGAGAAGTTGCTGAAAATAGAGTAACTTGTGTAAACCTATTTAACAGACTGAGAGCTAAAAGAACAAAGATCAACCATTCTAAAGGTGGATACATTAAAATGCAATTCTAAATTTACCTGTACATATTAACAAAATGCTTCCCCAAAGAAAGGGCTCCAGAGTGCAAATCTAGAATTGAAGCCTAAAATAGGAATAAATAAATGCATTCAGTATCCAAATACAGACAATGGAAAATATTTAAGGCATGTTGCTTTCTTTAAAAAGAAGACAGGTTACACTGTTTGGAAGTCACATTCCTATTCTACAATGTTCTGAGAACTTAATGTAAAAGTGTGTTGATTTTAAATATTTCCCAAGAACAAGGAAACTCAAACTTACTCTGAATTATTTCCCAATAATTCTTTATTTATACATATCAAGCTTACCATCAAGCTTACCATTATTTCTGGAGGGGAAAAAGTTATGAACTGTCAAGTGGAGTGGATTTAAACCATGATAAAAATCACTATTAAGAAACAATGATTTAAATCACAATTTCTTAAATAACTAAAAATATTTAATAATGATTAACCCCTCTAAGACTTAGCCAATTCAGTTGGTTCTAGATTATTGTTTATCCCTCTGCTTCTTCTGTCTGGATAAAATGAACAAGCAAACTAAACCCTATAGCAGCAACGGACAACTTTTCCACAAACCCTGACTTTTTACTGAATTGTAATTTTGAATGTGACAGATGGGAAGAGATCATAACAATTATAATTAGGCAGGTCTGAATTTTTCCCTGACTTCATTTTTTTTTCAGAGTAAACCTTCAGACAGAAAATGCCCAGTCCTCTGAAGTGCTTTCACATTATAGTATAAAGAAATACGTTAGCATCTTATAGAAGGGATTCAGAAAGAATCCCACTAAAGTATACATGACCAAGAAAAATTGCATGACAATATATTTGGATTTAAGCTGAATTTATATATGAAATAAAATGCAAACTAAGGTTGTTTAATGAGGTAGAGCCATGGCATATTTTTATTCAGCTTTTATATTCTCCATAGAATATCTTATTTAATTTTCTTTTAATTAACATTAGGAGCAACAGCAGTAATATTCTCTTTCATGACCTTGGTCAGATTACATAGGACCCTGTTCAGGAAGTAATCAAGGATAGCGTTACAATATGCTGACAATGCAACTAGCTTTTAAAACGATATTTTCAGTTTCTACAAAACATGCTGAGTGACTCACTGTACAAAGGGAATTAATAAAAACAAAATGGCAGGAAATGTCATTCATTCATGAGAATCTGCTCACCGGCGTAAATAGAAGCACAGTGGCTCACAAGGTTAGATCGTTGGGCTGATGATTCACGTTTGAAACCCGTTGCTGCCCCAAGGTGGGGATAGCTCCTGTCACATACTATGGCTCCTGCCAACCTGGTGGTTCAAAAGTGGGTGATCGCGAGTAGATAAATGGGTAGTACTTTAGTAGGAAACTTCATGGACACCCAAAAGGATTCCCCAACTGGGCGTCCCTTGGGCAACGGTGATGTTACCGGCAAATCCTTTCACCATGGAAGCACTTTGGTGCTTCCGATACAGAAGAATTAGTATACCAGCGTAAATAAAAAATAGGGAAAGCATCTGTATGAAAGGTATTCTTATGTCATAGTAGGTGAATATTATAATCCTTAATCTGAGGATTCCTAGGTGCTCTCTGAGCTTGAGCACTGCTTATGTTACATAATTTGGGTAATGAAATATCTGCAAGAAAACAGCCAAGCTCATAGAGTACCAAGGACCTCCCATTTCAATCCTAAACTAAATATTCTCCTTTATTGATCCTTAATCTGCAGGAATGTCAAAGCAGTTTGTAAATGATGCAGATCACACATGCATGTAAAGGTATCTTAAACTCATACTACCAATTTTAGAGCAGCAATCATCCTTCATCAATTACACTCAGTGTAGTTTGGACTATGATACTTATCACCTTATTTGTGATAACATCGGACTATAGAAATATTCACTTTGGCAAGTAGGACTAGCCCCTAGGTGCCTTTAACTAATATATGAGACTAATAATTTAAAGCATTTATGAAAAGGTTGTCCATTTCTCTGAAAGCCATGCAAAAGCAGAGATTTCTTGCTGAAAGATCTGAAACAACCGAAAAGAAGTCATACATTCAATTTAGGATTTAGAGAAAAAGATAAAAGCAATACTGAATCAACTTGATTTATTGGATGTATGTGAAATATATAAAAATCATCCTGTATAGAAATATTATGAAAAAGTTATAAACCACAGACATATTGTTAACTTATCAATTTTAGAAGAACGGCATAAAGGAAAGATAAGTTCTATTTGGGGCACAACCCAATACATATCTAAAACAAATTACATTATTCATCAATTCATCAATTATTTTTGGAATTATATACAGCAGTCACCTGACCCAGCAAAAATTGAATATTTGAATGGCACATTATTTTAAATATTACTAATCAACAAAAAGCTCTTAACCCATAACAGAAGTCAACACTAAAGAATCAATTAAAAAGTTAAAAATGAGTAAAACTCCAGGACCTGATGATAATTCAACAATATATTATAAGATTTTGTCCAGCAAACAGCCATGTAAAAGGCAGCACTGTTCGCAGATGCAAAATGGGTGGGCAAAGATTCAGACCCATCTAGCTTTGGGGGCTGTAAAAGAGACTGTGAAAGAATCCTATTTACAGAATTGTAAGATTAAGGTCAGCCATTCCACCTGAATGAGATAGGGCAGGAAATATGACTCAATAAGCTAATCCTATTTTATTGTAAAGCTACATTACAAGAATCTTCAGTGTTCCAGAAAATTGTATTTAAGTTACTCAACTAACAGACTTCCTACATTCAATCCATTCAATCAGGAAGATATAGTACATTATAGTTTGATATTAGGATATCAGATTAATCAGAATAAAACACAAAGAATTATATGGAATCTATCAGAAAAAGGCAAGTAATACTAATTAATCCAATTAGGTATCTGGGAATTTTACTTAGCAAAATATAAAAAGATTTATTTAAGAATAATTATTCACATATTTGGAAACAAAACATAATAGCAGATATGTGCAGCAAAAAATGAATATTTTACCAAGAATTAACTTTCTGTTTCAAATAATTCCAAAAAGAATTGAAGAAAAGATACTAAATGTGTATCAGAAATGAATAATTAAATCTATTTGATGAAATAAAAAAACTGGAAATAAAATTTAAGCTTTTGCAAGATGTGAAAGAGATAGATTAGCAGCATCGAACCTTAAATTATATTATTACATAAATTGTTTAATCTGAATCCATTGCTTCATTATTAAGTATTTATTTTCCTGAAGGTGAATATATATAAAAAGTTGACTAGTAGATATTCAAATAGATAAAATAAAGATGAAATCTTCTGAGATTCTCTCCAATGGTTAGAATTGTCTGATTGGTTTCAATATCTCCAAATAGGTAGTATAGTTCAAACAAGGGATAATACTCAAGAGACTTGACTGAATTTTAAACTCTTGTTAACTCAAACATTTGTTGGGGCTTATTTCTAAGTTGTTACTGAAATATGAACAAGTTAAGGATTCTATTGCTGGAATCCAAAATCGGTAATATCAGCAGATATAATGAAAGTTAGATTTTTACTGTGCAATTAAATAGCTAGAAGCCACCATAATAGTAGATGAGGTACATACAAAAAAGACTTAGCAAACTAAGTTGTGGATTATGCATCAATGTCAAAATTATATATTTAAAAATAATTTTGTATTTAACTTGAAAACTTTTTCTGAATTGTTATTCTGTACTTGTGCTATATGCAAAATTTGGGTCTCTTTTAAGGTACTGTTTAAAATACTAAATCTTGCCTCTAGTCTAACATGAGATGATTAAGACAAATCATCTAAATTTGGTAAAAAGTTATACACTTTATTCTGATTAACAGTTCTTATTTAACTTGAAAACTTTTTTCTGAACTGTTATTCTGTACATGGACTTGTACTATATGCAAAGTTTGGCTCTCTTTTAAGGTACTAAATCTTGTCTCTTCTGTCTAACGAAGACAAATCATCTAAATTTGGTAAAATATTATACATTTTATTCTGATAAACAGTTCTTATTTTTATTAATTACTGATATGTGATTGGATTTCAGTAATTAAGATTACTGTAATATTAACCCAATATTATTTTGAAATGCTTTATTTATGTGTGGATTTTTTTAAAAAAAGTATTCTTTTTTTATTATGATTGTGCTATTAAAGTATTACAATATAAGCATACCAATAACATTTTTTTATGGACGAAAGCTCCTAAGACAATCAGTCAAGTTTAATCACACGATCATTAGTGCTGTCATGGTTGCAAACATTGTGAGCAAAACGGGTCTCTTTACTAGCCTCTCAGTTTGGCACGTGGTGAACAATACAAGTAAAAGGGTTTCTAGCCAGCATTACTGGCTTCTGCTAGCTAGCTGGCTATTCGGACTCAGCAGGCCCTGCCCTCCTGTTCCCGGTTGCTCCCGGATGGCTCCAGCAAGTACTCTTGCTGCAGTCCAGCTGCTCCCAGGCTGGTTCCTTTTTGGGCTCAGTTCTAGCAAGTACTCTTCGAGCCCGGTTGCTCTCTGGCCAGCTCGAGCAAGTACTCTTTAGGCCTGGATGGCTTCTGTGAATTGACCACAGCTGGCTTGCCTTCCTGGCTCTTCTCCCAGCATGAGTCCCATCACCAAACACTCATCTGGGGCCCCCATGCATCCCCCTCTCCCTGTGCATGTGTGGCAACTCTGAAATGGCACGTTGTGGCAACTTTGAAAGGCGCGTTGTCTTGGACGTTGACAGGTGCATTTCAAATTCTGCACTTGAACACATATTGCATAATAGAAAATGAGCAGACTGATTTAAGTAAGTAATATATCCCAATGGAAATGTATTTGACAGACAGTGGGCAAACAAAGAACAGGCAATGTACAGTTCTAAGAGAACAGAAAGGCAGACTGAAAGAGGCTCCTTCTCACTCATCCAGATGAAGAGACTTTGGGGCTTTCAAACAATAGCAATGATATGTTGATTTCTTATTGAATAGGCTGTACATTTCCTAATAAAAAAGGCACTAAGATTGAATGGCAAAATCTGGGATTTAATGTTACTGGATCACAGACAGTTGAGATTCCTATCCGTAACTAAAATGAACATTTTGATAAACGAAGATGAGAATGGACTCCCGTTTCTGTCTGACTGGTACTTCTTCCCGAAAGACAGTGTAAAACATAATCTTAAGAATCTTGCCTGAATACCAGAAGAACATAAGAAAGTAACAGGACACTGCTCACCCCTCCATCCGATCCTCCCAGGGACAGTCCCCTCTCTGCTATTCTGTGGACGAAACAACAATCTCAAAACATAGCTTTTCCCCCAGTTGTTTACAGATGTTTTTGAAATACAACCTGTCACCGTTAATAAGGAAGAAACAGAAAAGAAACATCCCCCTTGGATTCATAGCAGGTAAATCAGCATAACAGGTGGCCCTCATTATCTGTGGAGCTTCATTCTCAAGGGTTCAAACTGCAGATTAAAAAAACTGTAAATGTGACCTTAAAAAGAGATAGAGAAAAGCATAGAGAAAAGCTATCTAGAATATTCTGCTCATGTAAAAAGGGGAGGGGAGCTCCAAGCTACAGTTACATAAACTTTTTCGCATGATCTGGACTCCGTTTAACAATTATTGAAATAAAATACTGCAGATAACGAGGGACACCTGTGCCACACACATTACTCAGAAAGAGGCAAAGCATTTGCTAGTACAAATGGCAAAATCCAAAGCTCAGCGCTTACCCAGTCATTTCCAGGCAGGATTACTGCAAAGGTCAGCAACAAGTTTTGAATTGCAAGTGAGCAAAGGATAGAAAAATCTAGTTTATTATCAATGAAATAATGTCCTGTGGGAGAATGGGATTCTATAGGCTGAATAGAGGAGTCTAAAGATGCAGTGGAGAGAATGAAAAGGGAGCGGGTGAAGTACCTTCTGTGATCTTTATTGAGAAAAGTGATAAAGCCTCTAATTAAAGTTTTCAGTTCTTTCTGTGTTTACCACTGAACACTAACCTTAGGGCTGGTCAAGGGGTACTTTTCCAGCTAAAGTTTAGAGAGGTGAATATGGGAAGAATAACAATTTAGGCCCGTGATGGTGAGCCTATGGCACGTGCGGCACAGGTGGCATGCGGAGCCATATCTGAGGGAACACGAGGAGTTGCCCTATGTCAACTCCAGCACACATCACGCACTGGCAAGCTGATTTTTGGCCTTCCAGGGGGTGGGGGAAGCCATATTTTGCCTTCCCCAAGCTTCAGGACGCTTTCCTGAAACCTGGGGAGGGCGAAAAATGTCCCAATAGGCCTACCGGAACTCCAGAGGCTTCAGTAAGGCCTGCACGCATGCATGCGGGGGGTGGGGTGGTAATTGCATTATGCCCTCCCCCCACATGGGTATGGGCATGTGCGCGTGCGCTATTGTGCACACGCGTGCACTTTTGGCACCCAAGCAGAAATCATTCACCATCACTGATTTAGGCTATCCAGGAAATAGGGCTGGCAAGGGGAAAAAATAGTATATGCGACTCATATTCCCAGCAGCATACTTTGTAACAAGACCAAAATATATATATATTCGTGCTGAGCTAATCAATATGTCATAGGAATATCACATGCTGAAAGAGAGGCATATAGTGCAGAGTATAAAACTGCATATACTTGAAATAAATATCACGTTTATATACACAAACACACATACTCATTTGTAGAAATACAGCATGTGTCCATGGAAGGCATATCTAGATCAGGGCTGTCAAACTTTCGGCCCATGGGCCGGATGTGTCACTTGCTGGCATGCCCACACCCAGTTTAGCGATGGGGGAAAAAGCTCCAATACACCCCGTGATGCCGCCATGACAACCTGAGTGTGACACCCCTGTTCTAAATAGAGCAAACTAGTGTAGACAGGCTTTCTGGATTTCCGGATCCAAATTCCAAAATATGAAAATACAACGGAGACAATTTGGAAACCTGGTTTCAAAATTATGGCCAATAATTTATTTATTGTTAGTCAACAAGTTAATACAGTTAGAGAGGAGGTATAATCTCCTGTTTTAAAAGGAAACATTTGATTCTTTGGCCTTCCCTACCTTAATTCCATACCTGTTAAATCAAATAATAACGGCGGCCTATGTCACAAGCATGTTTGAATATAAATAGAATGCAGACCAAAAAGTATGTTTCATGTTATATCTGGGGAAAGGATGGAAGACATTTTAGATGTTACAGAACAAGAATTCCCTGATGTTTCACCAAAAGTCCTCTTGATTAGGACTGGGAAAATTAGTGGAATGGGGAGTCTTTGGTGCTCTCTTGGCTGTCTTCTTATAGACATTTCATTATCTACCTAGGTAGAATCATCAATGGAAGTGAGCATGGGGTTTGCTCCCAGTTTATATACAATAGCTTGCCCTGTCAGTATTAGTGGTATGTGGTTTTTCCTTGATATTTCCTTGATTAGGGATTGTTTTCTGCTTGATCCTTTGCCTGGTGCTCATTCCAGCTTATCTGGTTATTGTTGTTGTAGAGGATATATCTTTTTAATTGTGTCTTTTGAATGGTGTGTAAATCATGTTTAATAATTTATACTGGAAGTCCTCATTTAAAAATGTGATTGTGACTGGCAACTCTGTTGTTAAGTAAAATGGTCATAAACTGAAAAATCACGGGACTGCATCACCTTGTCCCATCTTAGTGATGATCCTCCTGATGTCACTATCATGGGACTGCATCACTTTGTCCCATCTTAGTGACGACCCTCCTGATGTCACTGTAAAAAAAAACCGTGCAGGTTGTTAAAGAAGGACGTCACATGACTGCAACTTCCAACTTCCTGTCAATATCCTCACTGACTTCCTTGTGGGAAGCCAGCAGGAAAGTTGTAAATTATGATCACGTGATTGTGGGGATGTTGCACCATCCATAAGTATAGGGTCCAGTCATAACTACCACTAGTTCAGAGTCATCGTAAGTTCAAACAGTCACTCAACAAGGGGGCATCTGTCTACTGTTTAGAAAACAAACAGAAAACACCACCACCACTCTATTCTAAAGTTTTTAACAAGGACATTCTGAAAAAAAATTCTTACCTACGGATTTGCTCAGCTTCTTCCCTGTTAATTATGGAATCTGTTATTCCTCTTCCACACTTCTGAGGGGTACAGCCTAGATAATGCATAAGAAAAAAAGAAGACAGTATTTAAATGTATGTTTATGTATATGGTTTGCCAATTGCACAGTGGCAGATAGGACAGCACTCCAGAGGGTCAACATCATTGCCCAGAGGATCATTGGTTGCTCTCTCCCCTCTTTGGAAGAGCTTTATAGCTCCCGCTGCCTTAAGAAAGTTCAAAACATTCTCAAAGATCCATCTCATCCTGGGCACTTTTTTTTTTTTTTTTTGGAATATTACCATCTGGCAGACAGTACAGGATAATAAAAACAAGGACAAACAGGCTGCAAAACAGCTTCTATCCCAGGGCAATAGCCATACTGAATTCTACAGTGTAGTGCAATATTGGGTTTTCAATTATATAGAATATAAAGGATGTATATTTATGATTTTATTTTTATAATTGTAATGTACACCGAAGACAGCATTTAATTTTGTTGTACCATGTGCAATGACAATAAAGTAAACTAAACTAAATATTTTTCACTGCTGTACCTGTTTTTAAAGGTATTACAGACAGCCAGGGTAGATAAAAATCGATGAATTTTTTTTAAAAAAATCAGAATTAAATCGGATTTTTAAAATTTAAAACAGAATTGTTTTATTTTTATCAAATTTATTTTAATAAAATGCTTCTGGAGTAAACATCTATCTAAATATAATTTTCTATTTAAGATACATTAATATTTTAGTTTATTCAGCATGAAATGGAGCTTAGTTTTGTAGTATGAGGCTGTATATTTTGCAATATTGGGACTATTGGTGAGTCAACAGCAGGTCAGAGGAGAAGCTGCTGTGGGACAGAGATGACAGTTGCTCTTTAAAAATTATGGTTCAAGTCGAATTGATTTAAATCAAGCCTTTTTACTAGTGATTTAAATCGTGATTTAAACAGACTTGATTTAAATCAAACCCACCCTGCAGACATCTGTATTACTTGAAATGATTGATCCATCCATAGTAGATCAGATCCATCACAACTTATACATTGCTATCATTATACCTCATACTTTTATTTAATTCTCACAATAATTATTGCATCTTATGAAAAAACAACTGTCCATTTCAATTTCCTCTGCCATTTTTTTTGGTCTCATGCATTAGCTAAAGAATCTGACATTCTAATTCTCAAAATTATTAAATTATTGTTTAAAAGTCTGTATTTCTTCCCCCCCCCCCCACAAATGATCCTGCTATAATAATAAACATTGTAACAAATCTAAGTAAAGTTCTTTTGCCTAATTCATCAGGCAAAATCCACTTGAAGAATCCACTGATGCCAATTTTTAATGTCACTTGAATGTAAAAGACAGTTATCTCTAATTTTGCAAATCTTTATATCTTTGTAACGAGCTTCAAGTAGCTGAAGTTAATATTCTATCCTGTTGGTTTTACTTCTTGGACATTTACAAAACTATCACATTTCAAGGAGCATCTGGGGAACAACTATTGATTCAACTTCTTCAAGTGAAATAAACAAATACTGAGTTACAAGCTTGATCTTTCAAAATAAATTAAGACTCTTGAGGCCAACTTTTCCTGCGCTCTTAAAGAGTAAAAATGACAGGAGAAAACAAATGATGTATCTTCAGTGGACACTTCAATCATGGTATTTTAAGAAAAATATATATTGAAACGTATATTAGAGAACTCTGCAGCGTTTTATGTTCGATTCTAAAAAAGATGTTGGGGGGGGACCAGTCTGCAATCTAGGTAGCTTATACAAGATTAAAAACCAAGCAGAAGACCAGCAAGATAAAAACAATAGGAAACCACAATAAAACAAGGCTGAAATCATACCAATAAGTTGAACTTATCTACTCCCATGGTCTAATGCCTGGGGATGAACCAGGTTTTCAAGGCTTTATGAAAGGACAGCAGGATTGGGGCCATCTGAATCAGGGAGTGAGTGAGCAGCTGTTCCATACAGCAGGCATTGTGACAGAGAAAGCACAATCCCTACTAGACAGTATTGATTCATGGAGGCTATCCAAAGCAAGTCCATCCTGTCATATCTTGTCGGACAGGCAGAAAGAATTGAAGACAGGAAATCTAATCTATAATTTGAATCTGTGCCATATAGAGGTTTATAAGTAGCATCCTGTAATTTGAAGTATTTAGAAGTCTACTGGGAGCAAGTGCATTTTGCATACTACGGCTACCTATGCTGCCACATTCTGGATCAGATGCAACTTCCTGATAGCCTCCAAGGGCAGCCCTATGCACAGCACATTACAATAGTCCAAACTGAAAGTGACCAAGGCATAAGTGACCATGAACAAACCAATCCAGGGAGAAGTCCAAGCAGTACACAAGATGGTTTTATGAAAAAGCCCTTCTCACCATAGCTGCCATCTGCTCTTCAAAGTCCAAGAGATACCAAAAATCTACACCAGTTCTGTCTGGGGAAATGCAACCCCAACACCCCAAATAGAGGTCCCAGGATCCAGGGACCCCTAGAATCTATTGCCACTCAATTTAGTTTCTTTTCAGATCCAGGCTCCCATGGCCTCCAGATACCAGTACAAAAACCCCATCACTTGAATGGCCATGAATTGAGATTCATACATGGGTATCATCAGTATATTGATGATGCTTAGCTGCATGACAACAGGTGAGCCCACCTGGTGAGTCCATATAAATGTTAACTAGGAGCAAATGGTACTTTATACAGATCTCTGAGGAATCCTGGACAGGGTTTTAGCATTCTCAAAACTAAAGCAGATAAAACAAAGCAGCATCACCCAAGTTTAGGAAGAAATAGTATTGCAGTAAATTACCAAAGTAATAGATAAATTCTGAAAAAGGCTAGAGATAAATTACAGCTCCCATGATTCTCATCAAGGTTACAGTTAGACGTGATTTAGGCAAGCATCAAACTGAATTTTGATATATTTAAGAAACTTTACTGTCAGATTACAGAATAGGGAACCCTGTCAAATATAACTCACAGGTGCCCCCAAGTGGAAACTTGGTAATATGAAAATTGCAACAGAAATGCAAAAAAAGAAAAAAAAAGAAAAAAAAGAGCAGCCATTCAGGAACAGACTGAATTAATCCAGCAGAGTATGATCAGAATATATTCATTTAAGAATATATATTAGACTGGGTCAAAATAAAATATTTTAAAAAGTTAAAATACTTCAAAATTAAATTCATTTTAGTATTGAAAATGCAAACCTCCCCTTTGAAAGCATGTTAAAACTGTAATTTCACCCTTAAAAACCAATAAAAAGTGGGGGGGAACCCCACAAATAAATGAACCTAAAAACATTATCCCCCAAACTGAGCATGCATCCAACAAGCCCAAAAACGCAAATGTGAGACATATATCCTATACATTCTTTCATTCTGTATGAAATCAAATATCCAGCTCCTCAGTTATAAACACTATTTTTTATTCTGATTTTTAATTCTAATCTTAACTTAGTGATTCTGAAGGTACAAAATCACAATTATAAGTAATGAACTGTTACGAAAACTCCTGTTTTTACAGAAGATGAACATTTGAATCAGATTATATTGGCAAAAGCAGGCAACTATAAGAATCATGGGACCTGAATTTTAAAGAGAACTCATATAAATATGGATCCAAGACATACTGTATTTTTCAGAGTATAAAAGACGCACCAGAGTATAAGACGCACCAAGGTTTTGAAGAGGCAAATTTTAAAAAAAGTAGGTAGGTAGATAGATAGAGGGACAGAGAGGGAGAGAAAGAGAGAGAAATATAGTAGGTAAGTAGGGAGAGAGAGAGAGAGAAATAGAAAGAGAGAGAGAAATACAGTAGATAGGTACTGTAGGGAGAGAGAGAGAGAGAGAGAGTAGGTAGGTTGGTAGGTAGAGGGATAGAGAGAGAGAAATAGAGAGAGAAATACAGTAGATAGGTAGGGAGAGAGAGTAGGTAGGTAGATAGAGCGGGGGAGAGAGAGAGAGAAATACAGTAGGGCGGGAGGGAGGGAGAGAGAGAGAGTAGGTAGGTAGGTGTTTCCAGGTATATTTATCCATGTGCTGGAGAAGGAAATCGCCGACAATCTGCAGCACCTAAGACTTTGTTTCTGCTGGCACAGCACTTGATCAATGTAATTCTCATCAATCAGTTAAAGAGCTTTTCCAAAAGGAAAAAAAAAAGTTTTTGCACTCTGCAAACCTCCCAAAAATGGCCCGATTTTAAAGGCATGAATAGCCTTGGGGGGGCTTGCAGAGTGCTCCTGGGGGGTGGGACAAAAATGAGAAAAAAACAGCCCGTTTTTTGTGAAAACGGGCCTGTTTTTCGTCAAAAAAATGGCATGCATAGTCTTATGGAGGCTTATAGAATGCTCCTGGGGGCTGGGGGGGGGGCAAAAAACGGCCCGTTGTTTGCTCATTTCTGCCTTCCACAGCCCCCAGGAGCTGTCTGAAAGCCTCCATAAGGATATGCACAGCCATTTTGGTGAAGGGGCAGGACTTCGGGAGGCAAAAAAATGCTGTATTCAGTGTATAAGACGCACTCCGATTTTCAGTCTCTTTTTTGAGGAAAAAAGGTGCATCTTATACTCAGAAAAATACGATAGGTGGTCGTGAAGTTTTAAATTTTACATGCTTATTTTATGGGAAAGTTTCCCCATGCACCCATAAAATCCCATCTCACTCCAGAGACTTAACAGAACGGGAAAGTAACTTCAGCAACATGGATATTTGGGATAGATTCAGGTTTGCTTTATACATTTCCCATTTTATGCCATAGCAACACTGACTGCATAGTTTTCTTTTCCTTCTGCATCCTTTAGATATAGATGTAGTCTGTGAGACGACACTCCTTTAGGGGTATCTTTTGTAAAATCCCCCCTCCCCCCAAAATATAAGGCTATAATGAAATTCAGGTTTTTGCACTTACGTATTGCTAATAGTACATGCTTTTTATTATAACATCTCTGCATGAATATATCCTATGACTCTCCAAAGGGAACACTAAGAAGTCATAGAGAGGCTTCTCCCAGATACTAGAAAAAACAGCCTTTGAACTCCTATGAAAAACCAGAAGAGCCATAGCTTGAATTAGTAACACTGACAATTGATCTTTAGTTTTTTGTACACATTAAGAAGATCCATGTGATGGCACAGCATGGATGTAGTCCATGATTCATAATCGATGTACAATTTTCTGCCATATTTGCAATGTACAATATATACTGTGTAATTTTTAAAAAAACTTGGTTTAATTACATCAATCATACTAGGTGATTTGTCCATGCTGGAAAGGATCCTATATAAGATTTATGAACATCAGTGAATCACAGTTATGCTTTTGCCCCATTGCAGCATATATTAGAGAAATGATCTGTAATTTAAAGGATATTTTGATTGAAATCTTCGGTAAAAATATGGAGGATCCATGCTTCATGCCAGTAGTTTGTAACAATAGATCAGCAATTTTATCTGTGTGGTTTATAGACAGAAATATACTTAATGGTTGGGCTTGGGGTCAATCTCATACCTAAATCTAAATCCAATCCAATACTGGCATTGATCCATGGCTCAACAGCATCATCATAATACATTTTGTGATTCATACAGTTCTGCCTGTTGTGGTCCGCCAGCGGCCTGCGGAGCTCACAGCAGAGTTGGACAGCAAGGAGGTTGGGGAGGAACATGGACCAGTCCTGCAATCTGGGGAAGGCTAGGACAAGGGCTCTACATCGGAGGCAGAGTGGGGGCCAGGGCTATCTGGGAGTTATGTACTGCCTCTGGAGCTGCAAGAGTTGGACAACAGCAAGGCAGAGGAACAGGCTCCACCTGTTCCCAGTGTACGCATGCGCAGAGCTGCCAGAAAGCAAGAAGTTAAAACAGAAGGGACGACTCAGTCGTCAGTTTTGGAACTGATTGGCCCATGGGTGGGTTCTGGATTCTTTTACTGCCAGTTCGCTCAGGGATGCGCTTCATGTGTGCTTGATGCGCAGTAGTAAACAAATTGTTTCTGTGCATGCGCAGAAGCAAAAGACAAGATGGCGGTGCCTACAGCACCACCGATAGAACCAGTTCAGGGGTGTGGGCAGCCGAGTTACTACCTACTTGGCCGAACCGGTCTGAACCGGTAGGAACCCACCTCTAGATTAGCTCCTCCCATAAGACAGAAAGGAGGAGCAAAGGCACATGAGCCTTTTCAGGAAGCAACTTGGTTCATGCTGATCAGTTTAACTTTTGAAAATACGTTTGGACTCTTTGCTCTGTGTGGCCTTGCCAAGCTAATTGCCATTTAAGTCTTTGGCAGCCTTATCCTGAAGGACTTTGGTAGCCTGCTGTAGAACTCTTTACTACTATTTGGAACTAATTACAGGCTGTGAATGAATAGAATCGACAGCCTTTGAAATAAAAAGAGGTTTTGGGGATTTAATCGTATGTTTTTATTGTATCAGGAAGCCTAGGTCAGAACAATGCCCATGTATGTGCTTTCTTACTTCCGTTTATGGAAATCCCATGTAAGGATCTTTTAGAATCTAGTTTTGGACTTTGGTGGTACCTAGAAACATTGTCATTGACTTTTAGAAGTCTCTAAACCCGAATATAAATTCTGGACATAAGGTAGGATATTGTGTAGAAATCATGAAAAATTACGGGCATCTTATTTTATAAAAATATTTTTGTGCCACTATAAAACACTGAATTATAGATAGTCCTTGAGTTACAACTATAATTGAGCCTGGCAATCATGGTTATAAATCATGATGGTTGTAAAGTGGATTATCATGTGACTAGATCTATTTTAATGATCTTTTTTACACTGGTTGTTAAACAAAGCTATTATTTGCTATGGCTCGTTTTTGCAATAAAGGAAGTAAACGCTGGTTTTCAGTAAAACTGTCATAAATCAGTCATGTAACCATGCGGTGCTGCAAATAAAAGATTATTAGAAGCAAAGAAAGAAAATAGACTTGGTTTATTGCATCACTAGGTTAAAATAGAAATGTTATTATTTCCGGTAACCTCTTAATAGAGTTTTGCTGACATCAGGACTGGAATGACAAGGTTTTAAGAATTTGTTTACAGATGGAATACAGGAAGAAAAGATCACTTGTTGTATTTTAAGAGAAGGTGATGTTACTACTATTGTTTGCAATTGTGATGAATGTATATGTGTATGTGTGTGTGTGTGTGCGCGTGCGTGCACACAAATACCCTGTTTCCCTGAAAATAAGACCTCTCTGGATAATAAGCCCAATTGGGCTTTTGAGCGCATGAGCTAAAATAAGCCCTCCCCTGAATATAAGTCCTCCCCGAAAATATTGCAACACAGCAGCAGCCATGAGGTGACCAGGCTCTCCACCTCCTGCATCTCAAAAACAATAAGACCTCCCAGAAAATAAGGCCAAGTGCTTATTTCGGGGTTCAAAAGAAAATAAGACCCTGTCTTATTTTCGGGGAAACATGGTACATACCAGGGACGTGCAATCAGGGGAGGCAGAGCCTCACCGCTCTCATCATGAAAAGAAAAAAAATGTAAAACGGAAAAGGTGAGTGCTGAGGTGAGGCTTAAAAAAGCCTCTAAAAAAGGGCCCTGTACTAGCAGGCAGGCAGAACTGCATGCCTCCCCTACTTCGGGATTTTTTAGACTTTTAACCCTCGCTTGTTAAGTGAGGGTTAAAAGCCTAAAAAATCCCGAGGTAAGTGAGGCATGCAGTTCTCCTGCCTCCTAGTAGAGGGCGCTCATTCTTCCTGTGACTCAACTCTTCCCTTTTTCTTCCCTTCTCGTTTGCGCACGCGTGTGTGTATGTATCTACTTTGGTGGAGATGAAATGGCTGCTGGTATTATTTGGGAAAAAGCTTTCGGGGGTGGGGGAAGGTTGTGGAGAGGAAGGGAGGAAGGACAGGGGTGGCTTTTAGCTCTGATTTGTTTCTCTCTCTTTTCCCTCTCTCCCATTCTCTCCTTCCAGCTCTCTTTCATTTCTCTCTATCTCTCTCTCTTTCTCCCCTTTTCTCTTTCATCTCTTTCTTGCTCGTGCAAGCAAAATACCCCGGGATCACGGTGGCGGGGACAGAAACTCCTTCCGCTGCGCTGTGGAGAAGAGCCATGCTGTGCAGGAGACTCCTCAGCACTAGCCTCAGATCAGCGCGAGCTGCGGTCCCCTTCATGTTGGCTCAGGAAGGAGGGGAATGGGATCATGTGTGCAGGAAGCTCCTCAGCGCTAGCCTCAGATCAGTGCGAGACGCGGTCCCCTTCATGTTGGCTCAGGAAGGAGGGGAATGGGACCGCAGCTCGCGCTGATCTGAGGCTAGCGCTGAGGAGCCTCCTGCACACCCGGTCCCATTCCCCTCCTTGCTGAGCCAACATGAAGGGGACCGCGGCTCACACTGATCTGAGGCTAGGACTGAGGAGTCTCCTGCACACACGGTCCCATTCCCCTCCTTCCTGAGCCAACATGAAGGGGACTGCTGCTCGCGCTGAGGAGCCTCCTGCACACGCGGTCCCATTCCCTTCCTTCCTGAGCCAACATGAAGGGCATGCAAAGGGTTTGGGAGGCTTGCAGAGTGCTCCTGAGAGCTGGGGAGGGCAAAAATGCCCCTTTTTTGCTAAAAATGGGCAAAAAAATGGGGTTTTGGCCTTCCTAACCCCCGAGGAGTGCCATTTTTGCTCTCCCCAGCTCCCAGGAGCACTCTGCAGGCCTCCCAAAACCTCTGTGCAAAAAACAAGCCTGTTTTTGGTGAAAATGGGAGACACGGGGCAGAGTTACCAGAGGCCAAAAATGGCTGCATTCGGTGTATAAGATACACCAACATTTTCACCCTCTTTTAGGGGAAAAATAGTGTCTTCTACTCCGAAAAGTATGGCATATATACGTACATACATAGACACACACACACACACTTTACTATATTCTTATTTTTTTCCTTTCTTTTTCTACTTTTTCTTTTAGTTTGCATTAATTTTTTAATCATTGTAATTATAATTTTAATAAATAAGTTATTTAATTTAATTTTAATAAAATTACTATTAAAAGCATCAATGCAGGTCATATTATTCAATACCTTCAAACCGTTTATGGCTGTCATAATCCTCTGAGCAGGGTACTTCAATGAATTTGTCTGGGATGCTTTCACCATGATGAGCCAATACTTCTGTAACTCCATCTTCAATGAACAAGTAGCTTCTACTCAAAAGATAACCCAGCATGGCAGATGAGAGAAGGAAAGCTGCTGTTAACCATTTTCGCCGTGAATCTTTCTGAATATTATCTTTCACGCCACTGAAAAGAGAACAAGATGCTTTTATTCTCTTCTTTAATACATATTTTGACTTTGGATTTTACAATGAAATTTTAAAACCTATGTACTTGGGCTTCATACTTTCACTGTGTATTATTTTTTTCATCATTATTTTAATTTTAAAATGTCTGTCTTTTGATTATAGTACACTATATAGTATCAGCTGATCTGGGAAAATGCTATATTGAAGAACAGAACATGCACTTTAAAAAGCAATAAATATACCGTATTTTTCACCCTATAAGATGCACTTTTTTACTCCAAAAAAGAGGGTGAAAATCTGGGTGCGTCTTATACGCCGAATGTTTAATGTTTCCATTAACAAACCGTTCAAAGTTCTGATGCGAGAGGAGTGGAACACCTGGATGGCAGCTGGGAACCATGATCTGACATCTACTGGGCGGATGAAGAGGCTCACTATCACACAAGTGTGTGAATGGGTTAAAAGGTCATGGGACTCCGTGAAGGAGGACATTGTTGTAAAATCCTTCAAGAAGTGTGGCATTAGTAATGCCTTGGATGGAACAGAAGACGACGTCTTATTTGACACCAGTGAGGAAGAAAGTGATGACAATGACTGCGTGGATCTGTCCTTCCTCATTTCTGATAGCAGCGAAGAAGAGGAATTCTTGGGGTTCGAATAAAAACATTACAGCCTTATTTTTGTTACTTTCACTGTTTACTGACTTTACTGACTGTTAATGAGAGTAAAGATAGTTCTTAATATGTTACATGGTTGACATAAAATTGTTCTTAAACTGCTGTTAACTTTATACAGTTGATATAAAATATTTTACTACAGTATTTGGTTCAGAATCTTTTTTTTCTAGATTTTCCTCCTTTAAAATTGGGTGCGTCTTATATTCCGGAGCGCCTTATAGGGCGAAAAATAATTCATGCAATATCCACTTCTTTAAACACAAAACTAGTGAAATATACTCGTATTCAATAACATGGGCCCAATGACTGCATCTTTAATATAAAGGCCTCATTCACATCAAGTAAGAAACATCATTTTCTGAATCTTGGGCTTGGGAAAAAATAGCCTTTAACTATTAAAATTCCCAATACTGTACACTTAATAAGTTATGGCTTACTAAAAAAAACATGTTTTCTGGAATATCAAACAGAACTGAAACACCTGAATTCTACCTTTTAAAAAAAATTATGTGATTTGTAGTAAGTTGCAGAAAGTATTAGTATAAACTGCTATAGAGAGCTAGAACAGTGTAGGGTTTAGATTTTGGATTTGCACTGGACAGACCCAGGTTCAAGGTTTCACACAAAGAGAATTCACTGTTTGACTTGGGAGACAATTCAGTCTTAGTCAACCTAGCTCAAAGAATTGTTGTGAAGACAAAATGTGCACTTAATGTTATCTTTATCTAGCTCTTCCCCCATGGCCTTTCCTATTTATATCCTCACAAGGGCTTCCAAATATTAAGTGGTCCGCATGTAAGCAATTCAAGAATATCCAAAAAACTTATGTGGCTGAGTAAGGAAATAGGGGATTTCTGGCCTAAATCCAGTGCTCTGCTAGTACAGTAAGGATACTAGGCATAAGTCATTAAGCCAATTCTTTAGGACAGAGGAACGCCATGATCTAGAAGAAACATAAAAGTTTCATAAAAGATAATATTGGCCAAGTAACAACACAAGCATCAAAAGGAAGCGGAAGTTATTTTAATGAACTTAACTATTCCATTCAGTTCTTTCTTTATTCAGCTACCCATGTCATGAATGTGACTCATGAGTATTTATCTGCACTGCTGAAATATTATAATTTTCCCTACTTTTCCTGCAGCATATTCTCAACATGGGAACTCATACATGTAGTCCTTGACTTGCAACCGTTCATTTTTACCATGGCACTGAAAAAAAGTGACTTAGGACCATTTTTCACACTTACAATCGTTGCAGGATCCCCGTGGTCACATGATCAAAATTCAGACGCTTGGCAACTGACACATATTTATGATTGTTGCAATGTCCCGGGATCACGTGATTCCCTTTTGCGACCTTCTACGAAGGAAAGTCAATGGGGAAGCCAGATTTGCTTAACGACCGAATTACTATCTTATCACCTGCAGTGATTCACTTAACAATGGTGACAACAAAGGTCGTAAAATAGGGAAAAAACTCAATGCCTCACTTAGCAACACAAATTTTGGTCTCAATTGTGGTCGTAAGTTGAGGACTACCTGTATAAAGTAGTTTGTCTAGAATCCAGCTATCGATACCACCTTAAACGAAGGGGAAGGAGAAACCTTTTTTCTCATAAGCAGATTCCAACCTGTCACCTTATTATTAACCTTATTAATAAGAATCTTAGTGCAGGAATCCAACTCAGTCCAACTAGAAATTATTAAGAGCTGCCTTGTGATAGATTCTACATAAGGGGTCACCAACCTTTCCAACCTCAGGGACCACTAAATTCATAATTTTAAATCCCATGGACCACTAATATATATATATATATTAAGGTAACTAGTATTTAGTGCAATATAAAAAATGCAAATAATTTTTCGCGGATCACCAAAATTTTCTCACGGACCACTGGTTGGTGACCACTGTTCTAGATCCATCATGTCGGTAGAAGTCCTGAGCCTTCAAAACACAAAATACCCCAAACTGACACCCTCTGGATTTGTGTGATTTATTGAGGCAGCCCTCAATCCGGCCCCCAAGGACTTCTAAATACAGCCAGCTCTTTCCTAGGTGGACAGACTTTGGAAAGCGTTGTCCACCTCGAGAGAGAGAGAGCGCCAGGCTGGGCAAAGAGCTGTAGGAGGAGTGAAACAAGCCAGGCGGGATGGGAAAGATGAAGCGCAAAGAGCTCCCTCCTTCTATCCCATGCGCAACACTGAGCCGTAATGGGCAGCTATTAAGCACCCAGTCACCCTTCGTACCTGCTGCAGTGACGACGCTCTTCCGCTCGAACCGCCGCGCCTGCACCGCCACTCTCCGGTGCCCTCCCGGCTGGCCGACGCTGAGGAGCCATGGTTCCAATGAAGCCGCTCTACCTGGATCAGAGGATGCTACCTTCGCGGGTGGGAGGGGGCGGGGGCGGAGGGAAGCATCGGCCAATAGGTTTTTCACAGCACCCGACCCGGAAGCTCAGGGAGGCGCTATTGAGCTCGGAGAACGCGAGCGGTCAGGCATGCTCAATCCAGCCTAGAGCAGCCGAACACAAGCCAGAGGCGGTGGAAAGGTGAGCAGTTGTTGGAGAGGGGCGTCCGCTGAGATAAGGTTATTCGGAAGCAGGTGTAGAGCTTAAAAGAAAAGAGAGAGAGAGAGAGAGAGATCGCCGAATAGGGGCTGGGGCTTGAGCCTCGAACAATATATCTAAAAGGTTGCATTTACTCTGCTTATATTTTTTTTCCTGTGGCTTCTGCTGTCTTGTCTGCAAGGAGATGGGACCCTGCGAAGGGGTGAATTCAGGACACCGGTTTGCTCTTGGAGAAGGGCGTGGAGGTTTTGCTAGTCCGAGTTGCAGCTGTCCCAGAATTGAAAGTCACCTGCAATATGAAGACATATACCCATTTCACACTGTTATCTTAACACGGGTAACGTGTGAAGTCCTTGAGGACAAATTGATTGTTGTATTTATTATTACTATTTGTGACCTGCTCTTAATTTTAACAACTTCTAAAGATCCTTAAGTTCTCGTAGGAAGTCTTCAGAATGTGGTTATTCTCCTAGACCTTGTGGGTAAGGTTTGATGTGCAGATTGGATGTTTAGGCTCTTTTTTTTTTTAATGTTTTTCTATTTTAAAGGTAAGTTGCCCAGAGTTACTCTGACATTGGGTGGCTTGTAAATCTAATAAATAAATAAATATAAACACGTTCTAAAGCATGTGTATGCAGAAATAGATTTATTTAATAGGGTTTTCCTCAATAATTCCCAATAATTTGGCATGTATTGCATATTATATAACTGCAATGTATATGATATACTTTGCATGCATAAAATCTCAGGTTGCACCCTTGGCATCTCTAGATAGGGCTGAGAGAACATCAAGCTGCTTCAGTTAATATGGTATTCCAGATATGTTGAGCATTTTGTTAATGGCCAGGTTCTTGACTGATTCTCAAAACATAAAGTAGGATAATATCTAGTTACTGCTTGAATGGGAGACAATAAAAAAAACATTAGGCTTGGAAATCTGAAAACATTCTAGAAAAATTTCATAGCAAACTGGTCAATAATGCTACAAAAAAGTATATGAATCACCAGGATTTTAACTCAGAAGCGACTGAGCTGAGCTATCAATGTTCTGAATTTGGCATAAAGCAGTTTCCTGCATCAAATATCAAATATCCTCCTTTATTGATGGCTGTCTATTGTAAAATGTCTTGAAGCTTTTAGATTTAGCAATATGTCAAATTTTAAAATATTAGTACAACTGTTTCCCTAATATCTATTTTCTTCTAAATTATTATAAAGTGGCTCAGTAACTTTAATGGAATGCTAATAAATAAAATTAAGCTATAAAGCAGCAATTTTTACTTGGAGAGAAGACTCTCTGAATGTGATGTGGCTTTTTTCAAAGAAACCTGCATTTCAGTTGTAATGGAAAATTTATGTCATCCTATACTGACCTAAGTGACAAATTTGCTCTTTGAGATGATTGAGGCTTATGGCTGGAAGATGAGAAGGAAATAGGAATACAGGTAGTTTTCAAGTTATGACTACAATTAAGCTCAAAATTTCTGTTGTTAAACCAAACATCTGTCAAGTGAGCTTTCCCCCCTTTAATGACTTTTCTTGACACGGTTATTAAGTTAATCAAGTTAAGTTAATCACAGTTGTTACGTGACTCTGGCTTAACATTGACTTTGCTGGTCAGAAGGGTGCAAAAGGGGATCAAATGACCCCGGGACACTGCAACCATCTTACAAATGAGTCAGTTGCCAAATGCCTGAGTGTTAATCATGTGACCATGGGAATGCTGCAATAGTCATAAGTGTGAAAAATGGTCATAAAGCATTTTTAATACTGTTGGAGCTTTGAAGTCACTAAATGAACTGTTGTAAGTTGAGGACTACCTGTATGTGGGAAAAGTTAGGCATATAACAAGAGGCTGAACTATTTCTTCTCTGACAGCTTCAAAACATCAGTCTTTTATCATAACATCCTTGGGGTGAAGAGCTTTATGTAACTGTTCTGACCCCCCCCCCCCCTTCATACACCAAACACGCCGAGACAAAAGATACTGCACGATGATTTATTAACACACAGACTAGATCTTGGCAACAATCCAGCACAGACTAGACCTTAGCAGCAATCCAGCCTGCCAAGATAAGACAAGGCCTGATAGCTTCTCCAGCTCTGGTAAATAAGTTGATTCCTGCAAACAGTTTGCGCAAAGTCATTTCTTTTTATACAGTCTTGAGAGGAGCCTAACTGCAACCACCTGGGTCCAATTATCTCCCGTAACTGTGTAGCTGTTCTTTACGTCTATTAGCCCTCTGTTGCCGGGCATCCAGAACCACCTCCCTTGTCTCCTCCCCACTGCTCCAATGCATGATGTCAGGAGCACACTCCCTTTGGCTTTCACCACTGTTTCATGCCTCAGGCGCCTCCTGGTGGCCAACCAGCCTCTCTGATCCCTGCTCGGAGGTGGAACCCTGTCCAAGGTCCTCCACATCTTCCAGAGCCGAGTCATAAGGCCTCTCACTGTCAGAGTCTGGTTGCAGCGCCAACGGCTCCTGCTGGCCCACAACATGTAACTAAATGGCCTCGTTATTATGAGGCAGGATAATCAGTGTGGCAACACTCTCAGGCTAGTAGCATTATGTTTCTCCCAAACCATTACTGGAAAAAAAAATGCTTGCAGGTAAAGGCATAAAATATTACAAGGTTTTAAAAAGAAAACAAAAAGCTAGTGATTGTCAACAATAAGACTCAGACCACATTTACTTAAGATCCAAGGTTTAATTTAACATTCCTTTTTCTGACCCATGTTGTAAGGGCGAAGTGATTGAAAGCGTGCTTCCACTTAATAGGATGATATCACCTATGGTATTTGCTTTGTAAAAGCCATGAAAAAAATACCAATGTTGCTTATTTTGACATGTTGCCCTCTTGTAAGAAAGAATAGACTCACAAAATGTGGCTTTGCGGCAACTTTCTATTATCCTAATTAATGATGGGGCAAATGAGGCAAATGGTAATGCTACTGCTCTTTTCCAGTATATCGTTGATTGGTGTACTGCCGACAGCAAATACAGAAGAAAATATAATGATGGTTTCACCTCCCTTTGAATTGCGCCTGGTGCATCTGGATCTCAAGGGGGCTCCACCCAGAGTCTCATACCTGGCAGAGGTAACACAGTCTTTATGTGTATAATTGAGGAACTGATTTCTAGCCCCACCCAGCTCAAAAAAAGTAGTCTTCAATCTATACATTGTATAATTGCCGAGGAGAGTTCAATAGGAATCTGGTGGCAGATAAGTGTAATCAATCAGTCGACCAATTACAGTAACATTCCTAGATTTATTTTGTAGCTGCAGTGTTACTACAATTCAGTTAACTATGCAATTAAAAAGAACAATGGCCTGGAAAATAATACTTTAGAAATAATGGCTTCTAAGTCAGCTACAACTGGCTTTGAAATGTGACATTAGGAAGAACTCGGGAGTTGTGCTGGATTAGGATAGCCATCTTTCTAATACCACACTAAATAAATAAATGTCTCTGGCAGCATTTTGCACCTATTTTCCCCAGCGATTTATTGTCTCACCTGCTGGTAGTACAGTAATCCTTGAGTTATGATCGCAATGGGGCCTGCCCATCATGTTGTAATTCACGATGGTTGTAACTTGAGTCGACCATATGACTAAGCAGATTTTTATAACTTTTTCTGCTGTGGTCACTACGTGAATGCTACAGTCATTAAGCAAATCATTAGTTTGCTATGGTTGTGTCTTTGCCAAAAATCTGAAATAAATGCCAGTTTTTGACAAAATATGTTATAAAACATGGTCAAATGACTAGAGGAGATTGCAAATGGCCATAAATGCATTCCAGTTGCTGAGCTCTTGAAGTCTGGTGAAGTAATACAGTGGGATGACCGTCAGAACTGGGTATCTGGTTGATAAATAATCTCCAGAGAGATCTGTCTCTTTTAACAGTCACTAAGCAAATGGTCATAAAAGAAGGACTACCTGTATTATGTAACCATCATAACTATTAGCCATTATCTTCTGTGAATTTATCTAATCCCTCCCACCTTGGGATCATGTTTTCCAAAGATCATCTTTCCATTGCATCCATTAAATATGTCCTATGTGTTGTTCCTGTTAGTTGTCCTGAATCTCCCACATTCACTTGAAATGTATGAACCTGGGTTCTAGCATTTTGAGAGAAGAAAGCTGCTGCTTCCCCATTTTTGTTCTGTATGCATAAGGTTTATAGTTTCTCAATAAGAAAGGAGAATGCCAAGGTAGATTCTGCTCTTTGCTTGCTTTATTTTTTAAACAGGGCAGAAACAAGGGAGCTAAAACATGCTATCTCCCAAGATCTAAGCCTAGGGATCAATATATCTGGGAGGCATTTTCTAAGGCCATTGTTTTCTTCCAAAATTAAATGTAGCAATTCACCACTGACTAGAGATTTGAGATGTTTCATGTAACCAACAGATCTTCCCATTGCTCCATGAGCTGGGTGCAAATGGTATTCTCCTTGAATATGAGGATATGTACCCTTATGATGGAGAACTGAAGCCACTCCGATCAAATGATGCATACAGGTATGTTAGCCAGCCGGTCATCTCAGGAGAGCCAACATTTAGACATAGTCTCTGGTTCTCTTGCTTCACTGAAATCTCAGCTTTTATAGAGCTGTACCAAGTAATTGGAACTTATGTAAATTTACTACTGAGGGGCAAACTCTTTATTTTTCGAATATCCCTGAAAAACAATTCCATTTAGTGCTAATTTCTTCTATTTGTTATGTACTGGATAGTGGTTTAGAATCTAGAGCAAACCGGGCTTAGGCAGCGCATGACACATCCGGTCCACGGCTGGGAGTTTGACAGCCCTGATCTAGAGTATCTAATATTTAGTTTAAATTTGTTGCAGGTATGGACACGTAATGTAGATATAATCTGTCCACCATGCAAAGGAAACACATCCATGTAAGATGGAATTTTAAACAAAAAAACCCTGGCATCAAATGTATAATTTATTAATAAATGTTTCTCCTTCTAGTCCCGCTGAGGTTAAAGAGATTTTAAAGCTGGCAAAGTCGCATGATTTAGAGGTTATCCCCTTAATACAGACATTTGGACATATGGAGGTAAGTGCCAGCTCCTAGTTAGGGACGTTTCACCACTGTTTGTTTTATTTTTTGTAATTCTGAGTTGTTTTATTGATATGTTTACCTACACAGACTTGCTTTTGTAGCTATGCAATTTTCTGGATTACTCTACTATATTTGCTTTGGTTTATGGGTTACTGCCTCTGGTTCTTGCTTCTCCTGCAGTTTGTTTTGAAGCACAAAGAATTCTGCCACCTCCGGGAAGTGGCAATGTTCCCCAACACAGTGAACCCCCATAAAGAGGATTCCTTGAAATTGGTTATTGCAATGATACAGCAAGTAATGGCACTACATGACGATCTCCGATGGTTTCACATTGGCTGTGATGAGGTAATGCTTGGAAACATGAACCTGAATTTTATCAGGGAAGACAGGGCCATTTGGCAGTGGTCATAGCCGTCTGGCACTTTATTTTGTTTCCTTGTAGGATTTTTTTGTTGTTAAATTATTTATTTGTTAAGTTTATTTGTTGTCAGTCTCGCCCTGAGGCTACTCGAGACTGTTTTAATGTTTCTCTTCATGCCATCTTCCTGATCAGCTTTTGTTATGCATCAAAACTTATACTTTTGTATCTTTTATTTTAGCCACTTGCCATTTACTTTTCTGTTATTTTGATTGTACCCTGGTGTAAGGAAAATAAAGAAACCTCCTTGCAAGACAAGGATGAAAACATAAAAAACCATATATTTCAGCTAGCTGCTTTCCTGAAACAAATTACCTGTGTTTCAGTTGTTTTGGTCTACACAAAACACAAAAGCTGTTTTGTTCCAGATACTGACTGAAAAGTGTTTTTCTGAGCACAAGTGGGGGTGGGGTGAGTGGAAAAGTGCAATAGCAACAGCTCAGGGAACGCATAGGCTGATGGAATAGGCCAAATTAGGACAGCAGAGGTGGCTGAGAGGAAAAAGGAAAGGGTAGACAGTGCAAAGATGGACAAGCACGTCATCACAAAGTCCATGCAGAGAGATGAGACAGCACACTAACATTGTTCTAGTCACCCTGTAAAACAACATAATTCCACAACATAATTCAGTCAACACCGAGAGTAATTTCATGGTTTATTTCCACCAAACACTGGTTGATGTAAAATTGATGGGCAGAGCTTTGGAAGATGATGGTTTGTTTCATATTTGGAAGAAAATGTATTTTCCATTGTGTTCATACCTATACTTAGATTAATAATAACAATTTTGCCTATCCATCCTTGTTACTATCCTGCAATTGTCTGATATCATGAGATTTTTTTTTACAAACAACACAGAATAATTTAACTTTACTACTTCATAAACATTGGGATACAATTAATAATGCCTGCAGGATTTTGTCAGATTTCTCAGTGCGGGAAATCACAGATCTCTACGAACTTAAAAGTTGAACCTGTTTCCTCACTGTGACATGATTCCCAGATGCAGTTTTGCTAAATTAGAATCTTTATTTCTGACAAGAATGAAGCCACACAGAGTGGTTGATTGCCTGCTGTTAGGGCAAAATAGTACACTAATTTTATACTTGAGATGTGTGTTAAAACCAGATTTCTTTTGATTTCTTCCTTGTCTGCATCAATTTTCCAGATTTAGAATTTTGGGTTTTGCTGCTTTTCACATTTATTAGTCCATTTTAACATGATTTGACAGAAGGAATAGCAGTAATAAATGAAATTTCCCCTTCTTTATTTTCATGGTAAAGATAATCATTCTGAATGTGAAAAGCGGCTCTTTGATCATTTGGGAAAGCCTGTTTCCAAATGACATAGCAATATAAAAGGTGCCCTAAAGGAAAAATATCATTGAAGGAAAAAAAATGGATTCTCTATCTTCAGGTGTATTACCTTGGTGAAGGGGAAGAATCCAAGGAATGGCTGCAGCAAGAAGAAAATACTATTGAAAAGTTGTGCCTAGACCACATGAAAGCAGTGGCCAGTCACATAGTCTCAACCCATCCCACAGTGAAACCAATTGTGTGGGATGACATGCTGAGGAGAACGAGTAAAGAAACTCTGAGAGGTAGGTAGTCAGTTCAGGAGAATTCCAGCTGCAGTTTTGGAATATTGGAGCAAACCCAATGGTTTCTGAGAAGTCACTTTTCATCAGTCACTTTTGCACTAAATAATAAGCCATTAGCCTTGCTTAATGAGAAAGTCCCTGCTGACAAGAGTAGCCTAACTACCAGATCTCCTATCCGTATTTGTTTGGGGTCCCTCACACACACTATCTACTTTTGAAATTATCTGTATGAAATAGTCATAAATAAATTATGGATAGTGTCTATAGCTAAATTGAGCAGGAAAATGCACCCTACATTTGGGTAAGATCAGCTGTTTAGAAACCTACATACTGTATGGACATTTGGTAATTGTGTTGCTTGAAAACGAGAGCCAGTGGGCACACAAATATCAACCAAACTTTCTTTTGTGCACTGTATTGGGAATATAAACATTATATATAATCCCATAATCTCTCAAGGAGTTTGAGGTACTTTTGCAGAAGAAAGCCCAATTACAACTATAAAGGAAATTTCCCTTCTTTCTTTTCATGGCGGAGATAGTTATTCTAAATGTATAATGAAGTTCTTTGACCATTTGGGAAAGCCTTTTGCATTTTTCATAAAAATGCAATGTTCAATAACTATGTCTGCCAACATTTTTGTTATCTGAACATCATTAAAAAAAAGTAAGCACTTAAACCTAGTAATTTTTTAAAAAGATGGATAAAGTTATTGCTAAACTGTTTGAAGTGGGGTTCTTTTGGGAACACTAAAGACACATACACAGAAAATACACAGTTAAGGCATTTAAACCTATAATTATTATAATTAGCACTGACAAGAATTAGCATTGACAAGAATGTCTATTGTGAACAGGAAATGGTTTAAAAATAAAAATCCCAAAACTATATAAACGCTGCTGCTTCAAATAGGAAATGATTTCAAAATATAGAAATACCTTAATGAAATGAATTGGAAAAATATTAAATATACTGTTGAATTATAGGTAAATAAAATTTTGATTTGATACAGAACTGAGAGATTGCCAGGTATCTTCTTCAGTCTTGCCCTCAGAAATCATTTTTGGGATTGGGATCAAGAATTTGATGTATACCTCCACATTTTCCATAATTATCCAGAACTGGTTTAAAATTAAAATAATTTGAAACAGTTAGAAAAGAAACACATTGTTAAATCACCACATCTTTTACTATTTCATGAGTGAATGCTAAAATAACTTGTTTTGCTAAAATCACTTTATTTCTGGCTTCATCGATCCATTCTGAGAGAGGCAGGAACTTTCTTTTTAGAATCTTAGCCACTGTTCTCTAAATTACAGAAAGAAGAATTGTTTGTACAAAACTGAGAACAAACATCACAAAAGTTTGATCTTCACAATCATTTGCATTTCTGCTTCTTTCCAGATTCTGGGTTAGCACAAATGATAGAGCTGATGATTTGGGATTATGCTCCTGATCTTGATGTGGAGAGTAAAGGTTTGTACTTGAAAAATGGTAAAATACACAGTCCTGATGATCAGAGTAAATACAGCTTCCCAAAGCCCTGCATTCAGCAGATAGTATGTTATGCTAAAATTGGGATTAAATCTCCATTTAGGCAGGAAGGTCATTGGATGTTGCCAGAATATGCTTGTTTAGCAACAGTCCCCTTTTGCTCGAGTTTTTAACAATAACCAGCAATCGGCTGATTGGGTATGGAGGCACTAAACATGAATGGAAAAAGCTTATCTTCTCTTTATACCCTTTGTGCTTTTGACTCACACAGAAACATACACACAGACTAGAATTAAATCAAGGTGGAAGCAGCAGAAATATTGCTACAGAAACAACCCATTTGCTGGTGCTTCTGCCCTTTTTGCTATTTTCCCAAAAGATTATTGGCTTCTAATTATAAGCTAGCCATTTATTTGGTTGCGATAAGACATGGATCGAGTCATGATTACAGATTTTGATTAAGATCTGACAGTCTGAATTTGCACAATGTGCTAAACCAATGGACTCCATGACTTAGCATGTATGAACCAGATATGTTCTATCATCTTAAAACTCATCATTATTCTCATGGACAAGAGATATAAGATAGAGATGAAAGCTTTTTTCATTTGTTATATGTTAAAGTAAAGAAATAATTAGGTCTTTGCTTGTACGTCTTTTTTACAGTTTCATTTCAGCAGGTACAATTTGTACATTATTCTTAAAAAGATCTTGGAAAGAGGAAGTAAGCATGTTTTAATAATAAATGTAACCGTGCAAAGAAAAAAATATCTTTGAGAGAAAGCCCAACTCATTTTAAAAGTTTTAAATTTATTATTAGGTGAAATAATAATAATAATAATAATAATAATAATAATAATAATAATAATAATAATAATAATAATAATAATAATAACAACAATAATAATAATAATAATAATAATAATAATACTGCTGACTTTGCAACAACAAAGTTGAAACTGTTTCACATTTAATATGTGAATGCAGCAAAAAAAGTGGAAAATTCAACTTGAAAATAAAATTTAAAAACTACGAGAGGATATCAGCATTCTGAAGTTCTTAAAAGAAGGAAAACTAAAGAACAAAAAGCTGAAAAATAGTTTACACAAAAAATACAACCTGGAGGAAAAAACAATAAGAAATTATGGAAGAACTAAAACAACGTGCAATAGCAAGGAAAATTGAAAGATACGAAGGACGAATAAAATAATATCGTGAAAATGTCTAGTTCAGAAGAAACCAACATCTCTTCTACCAGTCCCTTGATGAAAAACAAATCCAAACTAATATTCACCCATGTAAAGAAAAAACTTTGAACTTTTACCTGTATCCAGAAAGCCATGGGAACATGAAGTGGAAAAAGTTATCGAAAATGAGAAGGTAACGATCTTGTGGGACTTTAGAATACAAACGGATCGTCATTTGGAGCACAACATGCCAGATATCATGGTTGTAGAGGGCCGAAGTGTACAATTTATTGATATCACTGTTCCTGGAGATGCCAGAGTCAAAGAAAAAGAACTAGAAAAAATAATGAAATATCGCGACCTGGCCATCGAAACTACACGGCTATGGATGAAGCATGTAACAGTGATACCTATTGTCATCAGGGCACTTGGCACCATGTCCAAGAATTTTTAAAGATACATCAGCAAATTGCAGCTTCCTGCAATAACACCAGCAGAACTGCAAAAAGTTGTGCTACTCAGAACATTGTATATTTTAAGAAGGTACTGGGTTGATACCTAGGATGTTGGCAGCAACCCGTATCAACCATTAGCACAAATCAATGGTATTTGTGATGCATTTTTGAATGTTCAATTGACTGAGTTTCATGTTTAATGAATAAAGTATATAATAATAATAAGTAGCAGCAGCAGCAGCAGCAACAGTGTTTGGAGGTATGTTTTTGAAAAAATTCAGATCCTACATTTTAACTGAGTTTATCAGCTCTGTGGACAGAGCCATAGAATCACTAGCTTGTAATACTTTATTATTAATCTGGATTTAGGTTTGTACTTGTTGCAAATCAGTTGTAAGAACAGGGTCTTAACATCCCAAATTTTTCATAAATTTTCCCCATAAATTTTCCCTTGCCTTTTAATAATTCATGCAACTTGTGTCATTGCTGTCTCTTTTTTATGCAGCCAATCTCATTGAAAAGTACCAGAGGTGTAACTTCTCAAAATTCTGGTTTGCTAGTGCCTTTAAAGGAGCCACTGGAGTAAACCAGTGCTTGACACTCATTGGACATCATCTTAAAAACCAGGAGCAATGGCTGAAAGTGGCTAAGAGCTGTCCTGCTGGTATCATAAGAGGAATCACTCTGACTGGCTGGCAAAGGTAACTACATCAGAGGTGGTATTCAGCCAGTTCTGGAGAACTGGTAGCGGAAATTTTGAGTAGTTCGGAGAACTGGCAAATAGGCGGGCCCCGCCCCCGCTGCCTCCCAGCATCCTAGCTGAATCATCTTTTGTTGCCCTTGACAGGAGAACAGAGCTGGAAAGCAGGTTAGTGGGGTGGGGAGGGAATGGGGATTTTGCAGTAACCTTCCCCGAGGAATGGGGAGAGAATGGGGATTTTGCAGTATCCTTCCCCTGCCACGCCCACCAAGCCACACTCACCAAGCCAAGCCACGCCCACCAAGCCACGCCCACAGAACCGGTAGTTAAAAAAAATGAATCCCACCACTGAACTACATGGTATACAGATTAATAGATATTATAGCATTATTAGTATATTGAAAATTGGAAGAGCACTCTTAAATTGGTTTGGCAATCTGAGGGGCTACTGCTATACTGCCTCACTAGGCCTGCATTTTCTTCTTTAGGTATGATCACTTCTCCGTTTTGTGTGAACTTCTGCCTGTGGGAATTCCATCCTTAGCCATATGTCTCCAAGCATTAAAGAATGGTACAGTATGGTTCTTTCTTCAGTCAGTTAAACACATGCTTTGGATCTATCAGCTCTTTGAGGTCATCCAAACAGGAACTCACAACCATGAGTACTAACACTAACTTTGTTGTAACATTAGAGTAACAGAATCTTGCAAGTCTAATAGCATTCCGCCTTTATTTTCAAGAGAACTAGGAAGAGTCCTTTCTGAGATAGTTCCTTCACCTCTATTTCCTGTGTTCCTCCTGTTTCCAAAGTTATTCTCACAGCCATTTAAACAGCATCACAGTAAAAACACAATTTTTGTATTTCATTTCATTACAAGTTTAATAAAGCATACACTTAAAACTAAAAAAAAATGCCAACAAATTATAAAAAATACAATAATCAAAACACAATAAACAACAAAAACCATGAACAATCTAGGCATACCCTCTGTGTATCAAGTTTTAAACAATGTATCAACATTTCAAATAAAAAAACTTGTAAAGTGTCTTCAAATCTCTGTCAAAGAAAAAAAAATTTACTAGTAGAATGCCTTTTCAAAAATAGATATATTACACATCTTGACTATTATCCTTACTATTACTTTTCTAATATCTCAAAATAATGCTCTTAACAATTCCCCATGCCTGATAACCAAATTTCTTAAAAACAGTAAATTTCCACATTTTTTTGAATGATATATGTATTAAAATATTGTTCCCAAAAGTTCCAATAACGCACTAGGATTAAACCATATCAGCATTTCAAGGAAACTGGGATTACTAATACCAAAAATTCTGGATTCCTTTGAAATACCTTTTTCACTTCTAATTTAACCCATACTTTTTAGGTTTGTAACTTATAATAGGCAGCTGTGTTCTTTCACTGCATTTAAGTACTTTATTTGGATAATTGTTGTATGAATATGTGAGATAACAGACTGGAACTTGGGGTAGTGATAAAATGGTTTGTAACTCCAGGGAAATACTGCTCTTAAATATTTGAGCTCTATCTTAGATATTCCCTATATAGCAGTGATGTCTAACCTTTTTCAGATCGCATGCCAAAAACGGGGAGAGCGCATGAGGGTCATGCGTGGGCATGCCCACACCCATAGTGCTATCCGTGCAATCCCCCCCCCCTTCGTTTGGCCCACGATGGATCCATTTTTCGCCCTTCCCAGGCTCCAGAGGTTTTCTGTGAAAACAGCCCCCCCCCCTTGAGCTCTTCAGGAGGCTTCCTTTAAGGCTCCGGAGGGTGAAAAACAGCCATAGTTTGGTAACGGTGCCTTCCAGTTTGTCCGTAGGGTCCTTTTTCGCCCTCCGTAGCCTTCAGGAAGCTTCACCTCTTTCCTGAAGCCTTCAGGAAGCTTCACCTCTTTCCTGAAGCCTCCGGAGGGCGAAAAATGGCTGAAAAAGAAAGCCGAAGTCAGATGGCCAGTGCGCCGCATGTGGCATGCAACTGACAGGGCAATGCCTCGCATGCCCTGACAAATGGCTTTGCTTGCCACCTCTGGCACTCGTGCCATAGGTTTGCCTTAATAGCTATATAGCATTAAATAGAAAAGATTATCATATAATTTTAAGCTAGTTACATATTTATTTAGAACTTCAGAGACAGATCTAATCTGAAGGAGATTACAGATCCCAAATGTTCAAGTGTTTATAGGATCAACATCTTTTCAGATGTTCAACATGAGAGGGATGGGCAAGATGTATCCAGAGAACTGATACAGTCACATGTCCAACTGAGGAACATTTGAACAGGACCTTTACTGCAATTATCACCAACATGAAATGTAGCAGGAGCATGTGTGAACACTAATGAGATATTTTGGCATTCCTCAATTTTCTATTATCATAGTAATAAATTGCTGTACAAGATAATTACCCAATTTTGTTTCCTTTTCCAAATTGTATGCTTAAAAAAGCTCTTCTTTGGATCTTTTAAGGTGGCTATTCAGAAAAAGTGAGAGAAGATGTAGAAAAATTACTGGGGCTCCCCCATTTGGAAATAGACAGCTTCATGAGGTAAGTTTTTCATTATTACTGAATTATTATTACAAATTAAATCTACTCTTACTTATCTTCAAAATAAGGATTTGGGAGCGGAACATTCTATAGAACTACGACACTTTGTTTGGCCTTAAAATTGTGCCAAAATCTCCTGACCGTGACATTTCAGGAACAGTTCGGCTCTTTCTGGAAGTAATCCTCCAAAAGGAGAAGTGGTTTGAAATATCACAACTACCGTGTTTCCCCGAAAATACGCCAGGGGCTTATTTTATTTTGACCCACGAAATATGGCCTTGGGTTTATTATCGGGGGTGGGTGGGGTGGGGGTCTTATTTGCGCCAGCCGAGCGAGTGGCCGGCACTGCTCTGATGTGTCCTGTTACCGCCCTGCGTCGGGCTGGGCTTTCTTTGCGAGGGGGACAATCTGGGGAGTGAGAGAGTTAGGAAGCCGGGGCTGGCGTGGGGCCGTTTCTCCAGTCAAGCGTCTGATTCATCCCCAGGGGTGAGCGTTTTGCCTCCTCTCTGCCCCGGCTTGGAAGCTGCAGAGGAAGACTGCCATGCCCGGCGAGGGGGGGAGAAGAGACGACAAGAGAAGGCAGGTCTCGCTCCACACCTCTCACTTCTCCTCCACCCCACCTGCCACCCCTCTCGCTAAAGAGACGGTGGGGAAGGGAAGCAGCCTGGATTTTGTTAGCATTGGGGCGGGGTGGGAGGAGTTGGGCTGCGACATACGCGTCCTACCCAAGACTTGCAGCTCCGTCGTGTTTCTCGCTGTTTTGTCCAGGGAAGCACCCTGTAAAAAAAAATCTCGCGAGTTCAACTTCCCTGGACAAAACAGCAAGGAACACGACGGAGCTGCAAGTCTCGGGCAGGACGCATGTCTCGCAGCCCAACTCCTCCCACCCCGCCCCAATGCTAACAGAATCCAGGCTGCTTCCTTTCCCCACCATCTTTTTAGCGAGACGGGTGGCAGGGGAGTGGGGGAGAAGCGAGAGGTGTGGAGCGAGATGTGCTCCTCTTGCTGTCATTTCTCCCTCCCCTCCCCGGGCATAGCAGGCTTCCTCTGCAGCTTCCAAGCCAGGGCAGAGAGATGACGAAGGGTGAAACGTTCACCCCTGGGGATGAATCAGATGCTTCACTGGAGAAACGGACACACGCCAGCCCAGGCTTCCTAAATCTCTTGCTCCCCAGATTGTCCGCCTTGCAAAGAAAGCCCAACCCGATGCAAACGCCACCTCTTCATCCTGGTGAAACTACGTTTTTAAAGGATGATCTGCGGAGGGGGGGGATTTCCTGCACATTGGCAGTGGCGTCTCCTCACAGGGCTTCTCCCGATGTCCCAGGGGCGAAGCAACATCCCATAAAGGAAGGCATGGAAATCCATACAACTGGGGATGTCAGAAGAAGCCTTGTGAGAAGACGCTGCTGCCAACGTGCAGGAAATCTCCTCCCCCTCCCCCTTCAGATAGTCTTGTGGGCTGGCCGGAGAAGTCTTCAATGAAATTCGCTCTGTCTGTGCCTCTGCAGGCAGCAATATCTCCTCGCAGGTCTCATTCTTCCTTCTCTTTGGCCGATTCTCATATATTTTCAAGCAAAACACTGCCAAGAGAGGGAAGTATCTCTTCTCCCTTCCTTGCCAAACTTTGAGTGTAGACGTAACGTTTCACAAAGCTCCTTAATCCGCGGCTGTTGGCTCCCTCGCTTTGTGTTTTTTATACACATACCGACATACCCACCCTTCCTGGGAATGCCGTTTCCCACTCCCAAGATTCCGTTTCCAAGGAAAGAAGAGCGCTGGGGCCGCACTGGACTTTCCCCCCTGCCCTGACTCCTGTCAGCCTCAACTTTGCTCCTGAAACCCTGCGGGCCACTTCTCTGCTTGAGCTCAGCCGAAGGGGGGGTTGAGGGCAAGGGCGAGATGAAGCTGATTGCTTCCCCTTTGCCTCCTCTCCCAAAAGCAGTCTCGGGCGGAGCCACTTTTGCAGCAGGAGACTCAAGCCGGCCTTCCGAAGGGTACTGTAGCAGCAGCTATCCACAATTTTTTTACCCTTATTTTGTCCCGATCCACGTGGCTCACTGGGCCACGTGGGTCGGGACGAAATAATGATTTAAAAATTGTGGATAGCTGCTTCTACAGTACCCTTCGGAAGGCCGGGGCGAGGAGCGTCGGGTGCATTATTGGCCTCCTGCTGCTTTTGTGGCCGTAATCGATGGCAAAGGCAGC
The DNA here is from genome assembly GCF_964273705.1 of Natrix helvetica. NCBI lineage: Eukaryota > Metazoa > Chordata > Lepidosauria > Squamata > Natricidae > Natrix > Natrix helvetica. Next base: position 251,787,953 of record NC_138548.1, read on the forward strand.
CGCACCTGCCGGAGGCCACGGCCTGAGCAGCACCCGCAAATCAGCTGTTTTTTTAATGGAAGCCGGATCAGCTCAACTGATCCGATTAAGGAGCCGAGAAGCGCTGAGGTGACTAGGGAAGGGAAGGGCTTCCTTCTGTACTTGCCATGGCACCCTTTCACTTGGGCTTATTTTCGGGGAAGGGCGTATATTTACACCCACCTCAAAAACCAGGCAAAAACCAGGCGTGGGCTTATTAGCAGGACATGTCGTATTTTCGGGGAAACACGGTAATAAAATTGTTGAACCACACCCCAAATGGCATGATTTGAGGAAGAGATGTTCCAGATTTCTCTGAAACATTCCATTATCAAGTTAATGAGTTTTGCATATCCTTTCTCCTAAATTGGAAGTAAGCAAAGCTGCATAATGCACTTTTTAAATTACATGGAATGGATTTCCAAGGATAATAGCATCTCGGAGGGATAGTGAGGCCATTGAAAAAGGAGGTATAGGACCGCAAGTTGACATCCTTATGTTAAATATTTAGCAATACAATCAAGTTTAATTAAATTAGAGGTAATCCTTGGGTTACGTTAATTTGTTCAGTGACCGTTCAAAGATATAACAGTGCTGAACAAATGGTACTGACCATGGGTCCTTGTAATTTTGTCCATTACAGCATTCCCATGGTCATTTGATTGGGATCTGGACACTCAGCAACTGGCTCGAATTTCCAACCATTGCTGTACCCATGGTCACGTGATTACAATTTGTGACCTTTCCTGCTGACTTTCCATATCAGTGAGGAAGCCAGCAGAAAGACAAAAATATGTCTTCCATTTTGGAAGATTTGATAAAATCTTTTTATTGTCATTGGATAGAAAACTGCCATCCATTTCTGCTTTAACAATTCATTTAGCACTCATTCATTCTTCCTCTTAGGATATACTAATGACAGCTTATTAGCAGAGAGATAAGCAAATATGGTAAGGACATCTGTGCCAAGTGAGGTTTTTGCTACTGAAGTTCTTAATTGTGAGGACGTCAACAACTATACATTTTTTCTATCTATAAAGATTGATCTTTCTACTGATTAGAGAAGACCAAGATTTATCCTCTTCCCTCGTTTAATACGTACCTGAATAGGGCTCAGGCATCATTTCAAAAGATGATGTAAGATGATGTAAATGTATTAATAGGAAGCTCATTCTTTCCCAATATTTTACTAATATTTTTTTTAAATTTCCTTTTAAAAAGGCTGCCTGAAGTCATTCACAATCAAATGAACAATATAATATCTAGTCACATAATGAATAAAATGTTTTTTTTCTAGTCACTTATTATGAAAGCTGATGCAGATTCTCTTTTTGAACAGTGATATCACAGGGACTTTCCCAGGAAATGAAATTCTCTCATTTGTGACTCAAATTGCGTTTTGCCTCAAATCCTCAGTAGATGAACTTTTGGAAAACAACAGGTTAGAAATTGTGTTGTTGTCCGTCCCCATCCCCCCTGCCCAAAAAAGTTGATTTCTATATATTCTTATATATAATTGAATTTGTATCTATATAAAATACAGTATCATTTTGTTATGTATTAAATTACCCAATAAATACCACATCATGGTTACATGGCATTTAAACAGTATCAATATAGTGTTAAATGGTCCTGAATAAATAAATGCCTTCTAAATTTTTAATAGAATAAATGGACATGTGACGTCTCTCAATTCATTGTTTTTGTTCGTTCATATCAGTCTGAATTTTTAGATATGTTACAGGTTGGTTTAGTCCCTACCACAGAAAAAGAAAGAAGATCCATCCCATAATGATTCATCACTTTCAGCCAGATGCCGTAAGGTAATTCAAGTTCTGTGATCTCATGCAGTCTGCATTTTTAAAACTAGTTTGGGACAGACTGATGGCTATATGTTTACACTCTTGTCCAAACCCATCAATACAGACAGTCCCACGTTGAGACCTAAATGAGGTTCTTTATGGATTCAATCCAGATTGAATCAGGTTTAGACCGATAGTTAATAGAACTTATATTATTAATCATAACAAATATATCTCATTGATTTTGGTGCATCAGCTCACTTATTTATGTTATTATAAATTTTGGTCAGCTGACACAGTCTATAGCAAAATATTTCCCTTATTACCTTATTAATAAAAGTAAATTATTCATTGATTCATTTGTATGTGGTTGTATATGTATATATCAAATAAATAACATAAAGGGAGAGAGATTAATAAAAACAAATATATTTATCCGCTATTTTGAACTTCCTCGAACTACAGGACTGTTGGAAATCATGAATTATTTGTGGAAATTTAAATTTCCAACTTAAAAGGCTTAAAAAGAGAATGCTGACAAAGTGCTGGTCCTTCATGGGACTTGAAAGGTGAATTTAGCTAGGCAGAAATGTTAAAATCTAGACATAAGAGAATTAGTAGAAGGCTGAGACATAACTAAAAATATGGAATGGGACTGGATATTAGATGTCAGAAAATGATAAAAGTAATTGAATTGCGGAGAAAGAAACATGCATAGGATCTGAAGAAAGAAACAGCCGAATCGCTTCAGATCTCAGAATCTTGAATACATAGGAGAGAAAGTAGAATTATATAAGCATTAGAAACACAAGCAGCTTCAGAGATGGGAAACATGGTGAAATAGATTGTATGTAATCAGGACCTCAAGGCAGTATTATCTATATTGACTGCAGTAATTCTCAACAGGCTCTTTAGAACCAGGTAGAGAGAAATTGAGATCAGCAAATCTTGCACAGTACAAAGGAGAACAAGACTGCATAATTGAAGAAATAGAGTTGACAAGAAGGAAGCTTAAATAAGAAGAGAACACATAGAATTGAAAAGTAATGGGAAAAGTCATGTTTTTATGTCCTATTTAATGCTATCAACTAGAGAATGAAAACTTCTGCCACATTATACTCCCCTTATTTCTTGCATCTTCTACTAGGTGCATATTCTTTGTAGCACAAGGTATTTTATTCAACATGTGGCATCACTTTTTTTGCTTAGGCTTCTGACCAAATGGACTGTTCTAACAGAAGAATTGCAAACAGCCATGAAAAAGATTTTCTACACCACTGCTATAGAAGAATGGATAGAAGAAAATGTCCAACCAAGCCTTCAAAGACTTCAAGGAACAGTAGATGATCTGAACTGTGCAGTACAGGAACTGTCTTAGCATTTTGATATATGACTTTGCTAATTGGAAAGTCAACTTTCAGCTAGAATCAAGCAAATAAATAATAGGGTATGTCCAGATGAATTTTAATAAGCTTGACATTATAATGAAAGTCTGAGGTTATAAGAGATATGAGTCTTCTTTCTATCATGCTTTAAATTTAAAATTAAATTTAAAAATCATGCAGACACTTTAAGTAAATATTATTAGTATGCTTAGAATACTTCCCCTGGAGTGTGGGAAAAGTTAAGTATAAAATTTTTCTCTTTTAAGTACTACAATGGTTAGGAATCATCTGACTGAACAGAGATGGGACATTCAGGATATAACAAACGGACTATCTTCATGCAACCAAAAATTTTAAGCAATTCATAAAAAAACAAGTGAGGATTAGCATACAGACAACTTAAAAATGGGCATTTACAAATTAATAGAGGACTTTACATGGGATTGTAATGTGAGAAAGAGAAAGCATTTAACTAAGCCTGTTTATACTGCAAGTAATCTTGCGTCTATTAAAGTAATCTTGCATCTATTACAGTTTCTTGAAGCTATGCATTTGAACATTTCGTGATTTCAGCTACTAAGGCACCAACTGTTCCTCTGCCAGATATTCAATACAGGAAAAATATGCAATTTTGTTATAGCCACTCTTTACTTTTAACTTCAAACAGGAACCATTCCATTTTAAGCAAGAACTTTAATTAAATAGCCTTGCTAAGATTAGTTTACAACCCAAATGTTTACAAATAAATGTTGAAGTTAAGACTTTTTTTTCAGAACTATATAAAAAAAGAGCACCTGTCTTATCCTAGTCAGAGATACAATCACATTTCCAAGACGTTGTCAGATTGCTTCCAACAGAATATCTTAATATTGACCCCAAATAACCATCTATAATCAATTCTGAGATGAGCAATGAGCATTCGGTTCCATGAACCAGAACAGGTGACAGCCTCATGCCTAAATTTCCTTACGCAGCTCAGGTTCTCTCACCATATCAAAGACATGTTTGTGTTAGATTCAATTTGATATTCAACCATTTCTTATTTTAATGTTCTAATTATAATCTTGCGTAGATGGATGTTTCTTCTACTGTATCAATTTCAGTGAATTATGAATTATTGTCCAGTTTTTAAAAATGCACACATTTGTAGACACAGCTCTATTGCTTAATTGCGCAAGAAAAAAACTTTTAATTTTAATTGTGCAAGAAAAAAACCTTTAATTTCTTATCACCAGGAAATAAGTATTTATAGAATGGAGTTTATAGCTTTTCCTAAACCATTGTTATTTTTTTAAAAGCAAGAAGTTGTTTTAAAAAGGAAGCATTAAAATGTGTTACTATAGTATTTGAATATCTGACAAGAAATGTTAATACTGAGTATGAAGCAGTGCAATAATTTTTAAATTATACAACTGAAAAGCCACTTTATAAAGCAAATTCACTTTCCAATAAACATCTTAACACTTTTCAAATAACCCGACATATCTGAACAAAAATGTCTTTTTGACAATTATTGTTCAACAAGGTTCTACTCAAAAATTGACTAGAGGAAGAACTATCAAGACAATCAATATATTTTTAGAATTTCTAGAATGTGGGGTATTTACTTTTTATATCTGGAAACCAATGACAGACCCAACACCTTTTTAGTTTAATAAAATACACTGGATAATCCTTTTTGATATTTACTATTTCTTTTTCTTTCTTTTTTTTAAAAACCCCTCTAAACAGGAATATCTGACATATACCATTTTTCCCATTTTTGAAATAAAAATCTATAATTGAATTATCTATTAGACTGGGTATTTCCTTTGAACTACAGTAAATTTAACACAGACATTATTGGTACTTGGCCCCAGTAGAAAATTAAATATAACCACCATCAAACTAATATGAGAAAAATGGATATAATAATATGAATCATGAATTGAAAACAAACCCACAAGCATGTGCACACACATACAGACTTTCATTGTGCTTATCAATTTTAAGGATGCAATATCAAATGTGGTTGCTGTGAAAAAGCTAACAGTAATGTACCGCAAACCATCAAGCCAAAGATGCATTTTTTGAAAAGTTGCATTCAAAACATTCAATTTCAGCTCTCTAACTTTTAGAATTTATTATAGTCACTGATTTACCATTACAGACTCGTATCACCTCTGTGGGCTGTGATTAGAGCTAGCCTTTGGTTGGAATCCCATTTATGTCCTTTTCTAGATAGGAAGAACCTAACTACCGTTGATCACAGACTGGTAACTACAAGTTTACAGACTGCCAATTAACTACAAGCAGGAGTCCAGTTTTGTTTAAAACAACCTTGGATAAGGGCAAATTTTGCATGCAATTACAGACCTCCTTAATTGCTAAGACCATTAGAAGAGGTTCTGCGCTATGTAACATGTACTATAGCTTGTCAATTGGTAATCACTTGCAGGTAGGTCTTCTCTGGAGTTGTTCCTACTTTCTGAATGTTCTTTTCCTTTTGTTTAGGGGGGGAAAATCCCAGCCTCAAATCTGGGTGTAGTACCAAACTGGTTTGCTCTGAAGCAAAAGTTTTTATACTCCTCCTCCAGGGGAAGTGCAGTTGTTGACAAATAGCACGCTCTACATTTGAAGTCTATGGCCTCATGATACTCTCGCTGGAGGATTTTATTGAAATTTAAAATAATCACGAGTGCAGAAGGAGAAATAAATAGGCTCAAGACTTATCAGGAATTAGGTATTCATCAAAATTATGGCCAAATGGTATTCCCACCTGAAAGTCTTTCAGTTGAAATATCCATAGGTCTAGACTCAAGAACAGGGATGTCAAACTTGCAATCCGCGGACCGGATGCATCACATCCTTGCTCCGCCCAGTTTAGCAAAGGGCGGGAGACCTGATACATCACGTGACGCTGCCCTGATGACGTGAGTTTGACACCCCTGCTCTAGAAAGTATGGAAGACTTTTAAACTCCTTTCTGATTGTTGCAAATCTCTATGCTAAACATTATACACAGGAAGTTAACAATTAAAAAAATGTTTCTAGAACTTGAGAATGTAACAGATTCAAGTTTTCTACCATTCAGAAAATTTTTTGGTTTCCACGTATCAGAGTTCATGTAACTATTTGTCCTTTGCTTGATCTTCATCACTAACATCCGTTCCACTACTCGTTTCAAGGCCTTCATCAATCTGTAACTCGTTCAGTTCAAGGAAACCAACAATGACTTTGGCCACAGCCTCAACATCACTAAGGAAGAAAAAAATAATAGGCAAGATTTAATGAATCCAATGCCTACTTGAACTGGTCACGAAAGTATGAAACACTGTGCATCCATCTAGTAAAGATAAAACATTTACTAAAATGGACAGCAAAATCTCTGGCCTTTATTGTTCCAATATCTGTTTGAAAGAATATCACAGGTTTTAATGTTAACTTTTATTTTCAAACTGAATTAAGTTTCAGTCTGATAACAAAATTATTTAAGCAAAATAAATTATTTGTATGGGTTTCAGACGCCAATTCTCTTCCTGATATAAGTAAGAAGTATTACATTAATTTACTTGAAGCACTATGCTTTTCCTGCTAACCTACTGATCTAATGGCTAACTGGCAGGAAATAAAATACATAGAATGTGTGGAAAAATTGTTAAAATACTGTCAGAAATGTGTAGTTTTATTTCTTCCAAAGATGTGTATAACAGTTTTTAAAAGTGCCTAAAAATCAGCTGCATGTTCTATAGCAGACATAATTAAAAACCTAACCTCATTTTAATTGGAGAACTGAAAATGTTAATGACACATTTCTGACATCTACACCTAAAAATTTCAAAATAAAATACTTAAATTCATTCTGTGGTGGTGCAGTGGTTTGAAAACAGTACTGCAGGCTCCTGCTGCTGACTGCCGGCTGTCTGCAATTTGGCAGTTCTTATCTCACCAGGCTCAAGGTTGACTCAGCCTTCCATCCTTCCGAGGTCAGTAAAATGAGAACCCAGATTGTTGGAGGCAATATGTTGACTCTGTAAACCGCTTAGAGAGGGCTGTAAGAGCACTGTGAAGTGGTATATAAGTGCTATTGCTATTCTTCAATAGATTGCAGTCATGAAAATGCCATATCTTTAAATGAGCCATGGTGTCACAAACTCATTGCTCCCTCCAGGAGTTCGATCCTGACCTGCTCAAGGTTGATTCCGTCTTCCTTCTAACTGCTTAGAGAGGGCTGAAAAGCACTGGGAAGCGGGACATAAGTCTAAGTGCTATTGCTAGTACTATAACTTTATAATTTTAACCGGAAAATGTACCAGTTAATGCACAACTGAAGAATTTGAAAAGAACAATAGTAACAAAAGGACAATTGGGTTGTTGAAAATGGAATTGCCAATCTCAGATTAAATGATACCTCCTAACATATTCCAATTAATGACAAAGGAGAAAGTTCATACATACCTTCTGTAGCCCATCACTGCATTCTGTGTGAGAGGGTGTGAAAACCCAGTGCCAAATCGCAGTACAATTAGGTACCCCTTCCCAAAGTAACGAACCTTCTCTTCTTCTACATTTACAGCCTGTATTTCATCCAACGGAACAACCACTATTTGCAAGGAGCAAACACTGAATTATTAGTAAAATCATGTCAAGCAATACTACGTACAATTCACACACAAAAGTAGTAAAAAGTATCTGGATCTCCTTGCACATCCTCAACTGCCTCCTATTTTAGGGCCAACAGAACTAACAAGCACTGACCCTAGATAGGAGACTTTCTGAATTCTTCTGTAGAAAATACTAGCATAAGCTCTCTTTTACCTCCTGCAACTTAGGTTTCTCCTCCCAGCACTTTTGAATGACGATTTGTACATTTCAGGCCAGAGCAAGAATGGAGCTCATTATTCATGTAGTGAAAATCTTTTTAAAACAACAACAGACTCCAAGAATCTCTCAAAGCCTAACCATAAATTTAGTTTCTGTACTAAGGAGTGTGGTGGCTATGTGATTAGGATGCTGGATTGGAGGTTAGCAAGCCCACATTCACCAGAGTGCTGCTGGGTGAAGGGATGAGCTCCCATCATTCATCCCAGTTCCTGCTGACCTAGCAGTTAAAAACATGCAATTACAAGTAGATAGATAGGTACCATTTTGGTGGGCACATTAATGGGAGATTGCCTGGGCATTCCCCAGGCAATAGTGATGTTATCACCTAATCCTTTCAACCAGGAATTGCCTTGGCGCTTTCAACATGAACACAAGCAAGTTTCTGTAGTTGCTTTTTCATAACAAAAGATTACTAGCCAACAAGCATGTCATTTTGATGTTAATATTTATTATTAGGGAAAGATGAATGTATGTTTTTTTTTACAGATTTAAGACTTCTTGAAGATTTGCTAACAACTTTTCAAACAGTATCGAAGAATTGTCCATTTTCAACTATTACACAGGGAATTCTGTGTTTTAAAGATTTAAATATGTGTGTCTTCAAAATCCTCTGATAAATCAATGTACACTATTGCATCATAAAATTGTACTTCTTTCTTATGCACAGATTAATGGAATATGAAGCAAATATAATCTTAGTAGCTATAAGCAAACTCTTGGTGAAAAACGGAGGAGTTTACTTGTCCATTGTCCAACCATTCTGGTATTCTTGCAATCACAGCATAAAATAAAGATTGTTTCAAGTAGAGTTGAGCTATGGGTGCTTACAAGGATAGTGCCTTCTTTTAGGATATTTCTTCTACATTCTTATCCAGCTGATTCCAGGGGATCCCCCTTGAAGTAATAATTTGATCTAATTCTCTTAAGTTTTTTTTTCAAAGTCAACCAAGGTGGTCCTAATGCTGCCATATCATGTAAACAAAGCCGCCATGAGGTGACCATGCTCATGAGCAGCTGCCCGGCAACCCACCTTTCTAGCCGGGCAGAGCGCCACTCACCGACCCAGTAATATCCCAAAGGCGCTAAGCTGCGTGGCGCTCTGCCCGGCTGGAAAGAGAGGTTGCGCGAGCACTTGTTCTGCCTCCAGCTTGCGTGCCTCCCATCCTCACCATGGCCAGCTCTCCCTGCAGGGCTGGGCCAGGGCGCCGCCGCTGTCCCACTGCCGCCACCCCGCTGCAGCTGCCGCCGCCACCATGCTTGGAGTATAACCGGCTTCCAAACTCCGGAGATCCGCTGCCGAGTCTTCCAGCAGTGGCCGCTCTGGGACTATGCTCTATGGTTGTGGGCTGGCTGCGGGAAGACTCTGTCCCACCAGAGTCTTCCAACAGCCAGCCCACATCTATAAAACGTAATCCCAGAGCGGCCACTGCCGGAAGACTCGGCAGCGGATCGTCGGAGTTTGGAAGCCGGTTATGCTCGGAGCACAGCTGCGGCGGCAGCAGGGGTGCAGCAGCGTCCTGGCCCAGCTCTACAGGGAGAGCTGGGCATGGTGAGGCTGGGAGGCACGCGAGCTAGAGGCAAAACAAGTGCTCACACAATCTCTCTTTCCAGTTGGGCAGAGCGCCACACGGCTTAGCGCCTTTGGGATATTACTGGGTCGGTGAGTGCCGCTCTGCCTGGCTGGAAAAGGATGTTGCCGGGCAGCTGCTCATGAGACCAGCTGCCCGGCAACCCCCCGCTCCAGCTGGGCACAGCGCCACCCACCAACCTAGCGGTATCCCAGAGGCATCAAACAATGTGAGCGCCTTTGGCCCCCCTCCCCCCTGCTCCTGCGGCTTTGCACCTTTGGGATATCGCTAGATTGGTGAGTGGCGCTCTGCCTGGCTGGAGGGGGGGGTTGTCCAGGGGGGCTTATTATTGGGGGAGGGAGTATATTTTTGCCCACAGGAAAAATATGGCATGGTCTTATTATCAGGACATGTCGTAATTTCGGGGAAACACGGTACTAGAGAAACACTTGTTGCTTTACCTTGTTCATGGCCAGCTCTGGAAAAGGTCAACATCTTTTTGTACAGGCTGAATGACTTTAAGTAAACCTTTCCTGCATCTTTCTCAAATATAGCTTCCTGTGTAAAATAAGTAAATAAATAATTCATCTTTTGAAGCCCTTTATTGGATGAGAGGAAAATAATCACAGTTGTCAGAGAAGTGTAAACATTCTTTTCTGTAACAATTAATGTCAATAATTAAAATAGTCCATATATAATGACTATTACGCCAAACCTCTGGATCATGTAAACAAATTTAGTCTCAGATTCTCTTTAAAACATAAAATCTACAGAATCTCATATTTCCCATTAAACTCCTTTTAGCTCTCTGTTTCAGAAAAATCTCAAAGTCTGAATCTCAAACTGGGTTGTTTCAATTTTGGAATGAGCTATTTCTTACTTGTTTTGACTCTGAAACAAATCTTTATAATTTGTTGAATCACTTCCAGAGCAACCGAAATGCCTTTTCCCAAACCAAAAGTGCTTTTTTGATCAGACAAGTTTGAGAACAATCTTGTCTGGATTCAACCCATTCCATTATTGAATGTTTTGTCTTTCCCCAATTTACTATCTGGCCAATAAAACTAACTTTTTTTGTAAGACTTTGTAGTACTTACTTCCCACTCCTCCAGGTTTTGTGCAGCTACAAAGAGGCAGCCAACAAGATAAAAGAGTTTCCATCCCAGGCTATCTTGAATAACAAAATAATATTTCAAATTATGAATACATTTCCAATTTACACTTTGTTCAAATTATTTGAAGGCATTAAAATGTGGCTGAAAATAAAAAAAATTAACAATCACATCAAAACTTAAAGTAGAATGAGAGGAGGTGCCAGCGTTGCAATGGGACAATGTGCGGTCTCGACAGTCCGAGACTGCAGTTGATACTTTTACTGCTGTACAGTCCATATGGACCTAAACCATCCCGAAGAGATGGTGAACAGGGAGACAAATCCTTGCTGGTCTCAGGGACATCGCAAAGTCCCTGATTGACCCAAGGGAAGCTCTCCAAACCGGTGGTAAACAGGCAGCCCCCAGGCTGACAAAGTCGGAGATGGCTCCAGAAAGAAGGCAGTGAAAGTGAGTCCATCTGGTGAGATTTTTTCTTTGAGAATGATTGCCCAAAGAAACTTTTTTTAAAAGATAAATTAATCCTTTAAGCAAAGAATAAAGCGGCGTAATTTATCTTTATTGGACTGCCTTGGAAGGTTTTCTTTTTCCTTTTTCTTTGTAACAATGTTTTGTGGATTGAAGTGATTGTAACGCTTTCTGTTTCTCCTCGTAAGTGAACAAACTGTTTTTTTTTTCTTTCTCCTATGCTTTGCTGCCTTATTTGTTGGCTTCATTTAAAACCTTTTTTATCCTAACAATTCTCCTTACTACTTCTTAATTTCCATTAAAGATACTTAAAGTTTTCTGTTTTCCACAAGCTTGAGATAAATAGGAGAAAAATCGAACCTGCTACTCGGAAGCCAGAACTTGGGTTTTCTTCTTCTTTGAAACAATGTATCCTTTGTTCTCTGTGTTTTTGATCTTACTGACTCTCTAACTGAAAGCTTTGCAGATTACTTGTGCAGCCTGATAAGGAGCCAAGGGCACGGTTGTTTTCACAGGTGCCTTTTTAAAACACTTTTGGCAAGGGAAGGAAAAGAAAAGAAAAGAAAAAGATAGAACCCTTCCTCTTCAAAGAATATAAAAGAACTCGTACTAAATTCAATTTAAAACATAACATTATATATACAAAAGAGATATTGAAGGCTAGAGTGTGTCAGGCCTGTAATTATGTTCTTTTTTGGATCTTTGGCCTGCCACACTTTCTTATAATTTTCTATGCTGTTTCAATAGTGTAGTAGTTGGGAGGGGGGAATAGAAAGGAGTAGGATTGTAGAATGGATTGTTGACATTCTTTTGTAGAAGCCAAGGTCATCTTTTGTCTCAGCACCTCGACACCTGGCCGGAAGAAGATCGGTGTACATGCCAGGGTGGAAGATGATGATTGGAACATGTGATGGATTTGTGGGTGTGGGGAGAGATCATGAACTTTCAACTGGTTGAACTTAGAGAATGTACTTCCAGAGTTGAAATTTTCCATAGCCGTGCTAACATGCCTGCGGAATAAATTGCACCTTAAAGGATGTTTTGCCTTGGACAATGATTTATTTCTGCATGGTATTTAGAACCCTAACATTGTGGCAGTGGACATTAGACATCTTTCTTTTTTTCTCCTTGCTTTTTTCTCTTTTGGAAACATATCAATTTTCAGATGAGGGAACCCTAAGTTTTCAAGATTTTTTGGTTGGAATTCAAAATATATTGCAAGGATTTGAGAGATTTGAGAAGAAGTTGGATAGACTACTGTCTCCTACAGCAAAAGATGATGGGCTGGAGCCCCAAAAATTAAAGAAATGAATGGAGATGGAGAAGATAAAGATAAGATAACAGATGAACTTATTGATGGAGTAAACATGGGTGAAAGTGGAAAGAAGGGAATATTGAAAAGTGAATTTGATATTTTGGAGCTCTATCCCTCTGTTCAAGATATGGGGGGGGAGGGGAATTGATGATGATGGAGCTAAGAAGAGAAACCGTCTCAGAAATATGTTTGATAACCAAACATATGCTAATTTTAATACCAGTTCAAGGGCAACAAGATTACCTGAGAGATCTTTCAAGCAACAAAGTGCAGAGAGAAGTCCATAAAAACCTTATAAAGGAACTAATAAGAGGATTGACACAGCAACTGGCAGAAGAGATGGGACTGTTTTCTTATTGGAAAGATACAGGTTGATAGTGAATGTTGATGATAAAAAAATTAATTAACTTTTGGTGACTAATAGGTAGGAATTTTAGTACTTTGTAGATTCTTTTAGATTGTTTTTAAATGTTTATTCGTTAATAAGTAATTCATTATGATAATAACAATGAAATAATAACTCTAACTAGTAAAAGCAACTTGGATATAAATAGCAAATTGGGACCTGGGAAAAATTTTTATGAATGTTATTAACAAACTTTTGTTTAGATTTTGTTATAAAGAGGTAATCTTTCTTGGGTCTGATGAGAGGAGAAGTGATATAAACAGTAAATTATTTCTAGTTACCTATAATAATAATTATAATAATAATGAAATAATAATCTTGACTAGCAAAAGCTATCTGGATATAAATGGCAAATTGAGACCTGGGAAAAAGACATAAATTTTATTAACAAATTTTTGTTTAGACTATGTATAAAAATGGAATCTTTCTTGGGTCTGATGAGAGGAGATGTGATATATATAGTAAATAATTTTTAATTAACTACAATTATAACAAGGAAACATTAATGGATAATGTTTAATTATTATCTACATGTGTTGGCATTGGTAAAAGCAATTAGATAAAAGCTCTAAATAGTGAATTGGGGGGAAAAGGGGGGGGAAATGCTTAGATATTTTATTAATTGATTTCTTTTTTAGAATATGTTACAACGTGTAATGTTACAGGAGGTTTATTGAAATTACCAATGAATGCCAGTAGGTAGTTGTGTTTTTAAATACAAATGATTTCAGATAAAACACGTTTAAATAATTTTAGTTAAATGAGAATGGTGGTACATTGATAGTAAAATACATGAAGATTTCAGATGTAACATGTACTATTCAATATGAAGGAAGTATATGTATGTTTGTGGTAGAAACGCATGAAAACTATTTGTAACCAATCGACACGCTTTCTATAAGATGTAAGGAAGGGGGGGGGTTGTTTAATTAAAACAATAAAAAACTTTTTTAAAAAAACTTAAAGTAGAACGAATAAGAGTACAGACTAATTTAAGAACAGCTAGTGTTAAAATCAATTACAAATGCTTTCAGCAACTCACTAAATGTTAATTAAAAAATGATAGAAGTTGATACATTCCCACTGGTAATGTTTAAAACTGGCACTATACAGAATGAAAAGAAAACAATGGAGAAACTGTTGTGCAGAATCTATTGAAGCAAATACCATGAGCTGCCATGTAAGAGAGAAGAGGAAGGCAAAGACACCAAAACACTTGCTCTTACACTAACAAAAAATTGGCCATTTGCCCTACATTTTTATTAGAAAACTAGTGCTTATAACCAGGCATTGCCTGGGTATTTATTTATAGGGCAGTGATGGCGAACCTATAGCACGTGTGCCACAGGTGGCACGCAGAGCCATTTGTCAGGGCACGCGAGGCGCTGTCCTGTCAGCTGGCCAGGGTGCATGTGCGTGCTGGCCAGCTGAGTTCACCCTTTTTTAAAGCCATTTTTCGCTCTCCCCAGGCTCCAGAGACTTTATAGGAGCCTGGGGAGGGCGAAAAGAGCCCCCCTGCCCCCCTGGAGGCCCTCTGGAGGCTTCATGAGCTTCCCTGAAGCCTCCGGAGAACAAAAAACTAGCCCTACGGGCAAACCGGACTTCCGGTTTGCTCAGAGGTTCATTTTGACTGCTCCGGAGGCTTCAGGGAAGCGTCCTGAAGGTCCCTAAAGCCTTCGGAGCGCTCAAAACGACCCTCCGAGCAAGCCGGAAGTGACTTCCGGTTTGCTCAGACGTTCATTTTGACTGCTCCGGAGGCTTCAGGGAAGCGTCCTAAAGGTCCCTGAAGCCTTGGAAGCGCTCAAAACGACTTCCGGTTTGCTCAGAGAGTCGTTTTGACTGCTCCAGAGGCTTTAGGGAAGCGTCCTGAAGGTCCCTGAAGCCTCCGGAGGACTTCCGGGGGGGAGGGGGAGGCTGTTTTTGCCCTCCCCAGGATCCTATAAAGCAGGGGTGGGGAACTGTGGCTCTTTTGCGACTTGTGGACTTCAACTCCCAGAATTCCTGAGGCAGCTATGTTGGTTCTGGAATTCTGGGAGTTGAAGTCCACAAGTCGCAAAAGAGCCACAGTTCCCCACCCCTGCTATAAAGCCTCTGGAGCCTGGGGAGGGCAAAAAAAGTATGCAAAAAATTGGGGGTCGCGCCTGTAGTGTGCACATACATACTGGGGGGGTCATGCATTGCATTATGGGTGCGGCATGCCCGCACACAACCCACCTGCGCTCCCTCCACTTATGGCATGCGAGCCAAAAAAGGTTCGCCATCGCTGTTATAGGGGGAAAATGTCCGGATCAAACGTAATTTCTAATGTTGGATTTTCCCCCTTACCAGACGGAGCCCTCTTGTGGAGTACTATGAAGCCATTACCATGGCAACTCCACTGTGCTGTACAATAGAAGCCATTTTACAGCAGTACAGTAGAAGCCATTTTAAGGCACAACAGGCTGTATTGTAACAGAATACACACATCTTGAAGGGTATTAGGGGTGTCTTACTCCCACAGTATTTGTTTCCAGAGAGTAAGTCATCTGTGTACCAAGTTTGGTTAAAGTTGCTCGAGGCATTCCAGAGTTATGCAGAACACACACACAAACACACAGCCATTTTATATATGTATGTATGTATGTATGTATGTATGTATGTATGTATGTATGTATGTATGTCTTTCTACATAATGGTATGGGGGCTGTTCATTGAATCAACATTTTTTAACATTTTCACACTTTCTCTTTTCCTTATGTGGTATCTAGGAAAAATGGAAATATATACACTACCGAGTTCAGAACTGCAACTGATTCCTTTTGAGCCCACTAGATAAGGCACAGCACAAATCAGAACATAATTTAAAGAATGGCAGAGAGAAATTGAGTATGTTTTTTTAAAAAAATATTAACAAATGACTAAACTTTTCTAGTAAATTTACCTTCACTATAATAAGCAGCAGCTATGCCAATGGAGGAGATCCCTATAGAGAAAAAGGAAAGGAATTAATTTGCAATTTAATTCTACTATTTAAATATCTGATGAAACTATATAAAAATACAAGTTTATGATCACATTTAGAGACATTTTAAAGATTAACTTCCAAAGAATCTTAAAAATTTTTTTATTCTAGCTATTTTCTTGAACTCAATACAATGGCTGCTATTTAGGTACTAAGATAAAAAAACACGCTGGAAATCTAAATTGCGTATCTGGTGCTTTAGAGCTAGTTAGCGTAAAATATAACCATCACTTTGAGAATTTGCCCACTTCCATCAATTTGATAATATATCTGATACATTCTAATATTTCAGAGACTAGTGAAATTTTTATTACACTTGTTCTAGAAGAAAAAGACATTAAAATTATCTCTCTGACCTTATTCTCCATCTATTTTTCCCTCCTGAGCTAAGAGGATTTTGTAAAAGATTAATATATAATAATGAGAGTTAGAAATAGCATAGTGCCAGCTATTGCATTATCTTGTTGACTTACACTGTAAAGACTTCCAGAATCAACTCAAATAACTGTTTGGAATAGTATAATGATTCTGTAGAAGTTGTATTAGAATAACTGAGGGATACTTTCAATAAATACATCCCAGGTCAACGACTTGAAGTCAAAATTCTGATTACAATCAACATGCAAAATCCACCCATATATTCAAATCCATTCATATATTCAAATTGTTGTCTGGGATATGGGAACAAGCAGTCTTGTTCTTATACAGTATTTGCTGCAGTCCCCAGCCCTGAAGAGACAGCAAAAAATTGTCAAAATTGACTCTCTTTTTTTAATGGACATGTCATTTGAGCTTTGTTTTAGAAGTTTGGGAGAAAAAGGCTTACCTACAAGGATAGACCAAGATCTGATGCCTGGGGATCTCTTCAAGTGAAGGCGTGTGTTTGAATGACTTTCAACCTGCATATACATCTTTGGCAGTGGATAGGAAGTTACAGTGCCAGGAAACACTCACAAAGCCTAAAGAACAACAAGGCAGGAAACCAACTAGTATAGTATAGTCTTTATTGTCATTGTACAAAATAAATACAGTGAAATTGGTTTTAGCCCACTTGTGCAATTTATGACAACAAATACAAACAACATAAATAGTATAAAGAACTAAATTATTGTTTTCAAGCAAACTGCAGTTTCGCAGGAACAGGGGCGTGCATAAGCGCACCTAGGGGTGTGCATAAGCGCACCAGCATACCTAATGTCCCTGTCCTACTGTCCCCGTTTATTTGTCCCCATTTCCTGTGTTCTTATTTATGTTTATTCTTATTCCTGTTATCTTGTACATGACAAACTAAATAAATAAAATAAACCCTTCCCCACAGTTGTCCAGCTTTCCAGCAGTTTCCACTATACGAACCCAAAAGCATTTCGCCCCCAATATGAACAGCACCAAAACCCTCGTTCCCCACTCTCCAAACCGACAGCAAATGGATACACTTCGTTAAATTTATATATATATATATCGTTTTAACGGTGCAATTATCAAACGGGAAGTAAGACGATGGGCTTGCTTCCTCCCTTCTCCCTTCCCTGCACCGCCAGCAATCCATTCTGCGTAGTACAATCCTACGTAGGTGAAAGTGTCCAGCGCCCTTCTCTCGTTCTCTCTATAGCCCTTCAGACGTTACTCTTCCGGACACGTGCTAGCCCCTTAGTTTAGTCCGGGAGCATCCCTTCCTTGGCCCACCCGAGCCTTCAGAGAACTGCGCGGCGTCAGGTTGTGCCTCCATCCCCCGGGAGACGCATCCCCGCCAACCTCACCTAAGTGACCGCCCGGCGCTTTCCCAAAGTCTTCCGTGCGACCAAAGCGATGCCGAAGAATCATAGAACTAAGACAGCTCGCTATACTCACATGGGCAGCGAGCTTTGAAACGTACACCGCGCCTCAAGTTCAATAGAAGCATGCAGTCTAGAGTTGCGCACAGCGCTCACTTCCTTTTCTGCTTATTTTTCCTCAAGACGAAGTTCAGGAATGGAAGTTCTTAAGAAACGAAGAGAGCCGAGAAAACGCGGGGAATACTTGAAACAAGCGTGAATCTTGCCGCCTAGTTTCCTACACGGCTTCGAGTCTTCCCTCGTTAAGCAAACTAGCAAAGAGCGCTCGGTGGAGCGGTTTTTGTCAAGGCAGACTAATAATTTAAAATTTTGTATTTATGTTTTGTTTGATTATTGTTGAATAATATTCTTTGGGTTTTTCTTCTTCTTTGATTTATTGTGTGTGTACACTGTAAACGCCGAGAGTAGAACAGTATATATTAGGCAAGCTTGTAAATCTTTAGTAGAATACGTTCTTGGCGTATCTGCTATAAATTAAGAGGCATTTACAGCGCATTATTCTAAATTAATGTAGCTTGGCTGATTAGCATTAAACATTTGGATAAACATTATCAAAATGTTTTCACCTGTCGGAGAGTTTGAGCTAATTTTTTCAGCTGTCTTTCAGGCAAAAAATTTTTGGAGAAGACATTTTATCATTAGCAGCGGACAAAAAGGACAAGAGAGAAATGCCACATTTAAAAAATGCAAAGTAGAGAATATTCTTTTATTACTGGAACAGACTTTATTTTAAAAAGATCATGTTGGCAAAAAAGAAAATAATTTAACTGCGAGGTGAAAGAATTCCTTACAAGTGAAACTCAAAAAATTTGAATATCGTGTAAAAGTTCATTTATTTCAGTCATGCAACTTAAAAGGTGAAACTAATATATGAGATAAAACTCATTACATGCAAAGCAAGATAGTTCAAGCTGTGATTTGTCATAATTGTGATGATTATGGCATACAGCTCATGAAAACCCCAAATCCACCATCTCAGAAAATTAGAATATTACATGCAATCAATAAAACAAGGATTGTACATAGAACAATATCGGACCTCTGAAAAGTCTAAGCATGCATATGTACTCAGTACTTGGTTTGGGACCCTTTTGCTGCAATTACTGCCTCAATGCGGCATGGCATGGAAGCTATCAGCCTGTGGCACTGCTGAGGTGTTATGGAAGACCAGGATGCTTCAATAGCGGCCTTCAGCTCTTCTGCATTGTTCGGTCTCATGTCTCTCATCTTTCTCTTGGCAATGCCCCATAGATTCTCTATGGGGTTCAGGTCAGACGAGTTTGCTGGCCAATCAAGCACAGTAATCCCACAGTCATTGAACCAGATTTTAGTGCTTTTGGCAATGTGGGCAGCTGGAAAATGAAGTCAGCATCCCCATAAAGCTTGTCTGCGGAAGGAAGCATGAAGTGCTCCAAAATCTCCTGGTAGACGGCTGTGTTGACCCTGGTCTTAATGAAGCACAGTGGTCCAAAGTCCTGTTGCTCAGTGGTCCAAAGTCCTCTTTTCTGATGAGAGCAACTTTTGCCAAAAGCACTAAAACCTTGTTCAATGACCATGGGATTACTGTGCTTGATTGGCCTCTCCATTCTTCCTCCATACTCTGGCTCCTTGGTTTCCAAATGAGATGCAACAGTTGCTCATCAGAAAAGAGGACTTGGACCACTGTGCTTCATTAAGACCAGGGTCAATGCAGCCGTCTACCAGGAGATTTGGGAGCACTTCATGCTTCCTTCCACAGATGAGCTTTATGGGAATGCTGACTTCATTTTCCAGCTGGCCACACTTTTGCACGATAGTCTAATTTTTTGAGTTTCACCTCTATTTCTGAATTTGAGTGAAAAAATTGAGGAAATGCTTATATAGGACGCCTATAAAACCTATGAAATAACATTAAGTAGAATATTGACAATTATAAAAATAACTATTTCTTTAACAAATTAACATGCACACTATGACCACAGGTATTAGACCAAAGGTATCCAGTCTCAACATTCCCACTGATCTATACAATTCCATCCCTTTGTTCCATCCCTTTGTTCCTAGTTACATCACATATTTATTATTTATTTTATTTATTTCTTGGATTTCTAGCCCGCCCCCTCTCCCAAAAAGGGACTCGGGGCGGTGTACAGTCAATGCAGATAAAAATACAATCATAAAACAATTAAATACATTTGGATGGAGGAGATAGGCTGTACAAGAAATAAATATATTCTAAAACCCTAAAAACATCCCCAATTAAAAACCCAAACCCAATTAAAATAAATCCCCGGGAGGTAAAACTAAGAAAGTGCCAGGCCAGCTGATTGAAATAGGTGAGTCTTTAACTTTTGACGGAAGGAACGGAGGTCGGTGGTGGTTCGAATGTTGGGGGGGAGGTCATGAAATGTTCAGTATGACAGATATAAGTATTGGTACCCTTATTTGTTTGTTCATGTAGTTTATTTACTGCTTCAAATCAGATAGTTTTAAGACAAGGTACAAGTACTACTAATAAAATAGTGCAATCATAATAATAAGGAATACAATACGGTAAACTATTTGGTGTCAATGATGCACTATCAATACCCCAAAGCCTTCTTAAGAAGTCGGGTCTTCTACAACATCATAAAAGTGGGCATAATCTTTGATTCATGGAATAGAGTCAAGAGTGTCAAACTGGCAGCCCGTGGGCTCAATGCATCGTACCTAGGCCACACCTACCCCAGCTCCACAAAGGGGGGAAAAACGTGAAACGTCAAGTGACGGCAACATGACACAATGAGTTTGATACCCGTGGAATAGACAGTTCAAAAAGATGGCAATCATGAGAGAAAATCCCTGGTAACAAGCCCTCTCCTGACCACCTTTTGATAGATGGGAACTTTTAGCAGGTATCCTTTAACCATTCATGTGGGGTCTATCTGTAAAAGGTGGTCTCTTAGATTCCCAGGGACAAGCCATATAGGGCTTTATAGGTAGCAATCAGCATGTTATTGCACTTGAAAACACAGTTGCCAGTGAAGCTCCAGAAACAGCTCCGTAAAAGGGTAGTAATGTGACTTGATTAAGAGCCTCAGTGGCGCAGTGGTTGAGTGCAGTATTGCAGGTTACTTCTGCTGACTATCGGCTTCCTGCAATTTGGCAGTTCAAATCTCACCTGGCTCAAGGTTGACTCAGCCTTCCATCCTTCCGAGGTTGGTAAAATGAGGACCCAGATAGTTGGGGGCAATAGATGACCCTGTAAACTGCTTAGAGAGGCCTGGAAATCACTGTGAAGCAATATATAAGTCTAAGCACTATTGCTATTGATCAGTAACCACATGGACACTGCATTGTGATGCAAGTGAAATTCCTTGATAGTCTTCAAAGGCTGTCTCACAGGGAACAATTAACATTAATCTAGTCAATAAATGGCAATGCATGAGTGACTGGCCTCAACATATCTTGTTTGAGACATGACTGCAACTGACACACCAGCTAGAGCTGAAAAATGGCTTCCTAACTACAGCATCCACCTGCTCTTTTAACGGTAGCCATGAGTCCAGGAGAATCTACAAATTGCAAGCTTGCTCTCTAGGGGAGCTTATACATGAGAGCATTTTTTTTATTGTAAGCTTTGGTTTCTCTTTAGAATCGGCAAACAATCATTAAATAGGATCTCATTCAGTATCTTGCACACCTCAGTCCAACTGCTTAGCTATGTTTGCCCAATGGAAATATAAACTATATTGTAACACATCATAACACAATTAGTGAAGAGTTCAAAGTACATGGAGGTGTTGATGGATCAAAGGTTACATTTAAAAACTCATATATCCAAAATTCTCAAATAAATTAACTCCTAAAGGCAAAAATAAGGAATGTTCTCCTATTAGTTCAATTTATGGAATTTGAATTTCTTTTCAATATTTTTAATAGTTGTTATTACTTAGATTTATAGAGCTGCTAAACCAGAAATAATAAATAAAAATTCAGAGGTGCGAATGTTGTAAAATATACACAAGTCAATACAGAAATACTAGCCTCGTGGGGAAATAAACAAGATTTCACTCACCCATTACTGACCTGGCCTAATCCCAATTGCGTCAGTCTCTAGTTTGCTGTTTCTCAAACTTGTCAGTTTAAGATGAGTAGACTTCAATTCCCAGAATTCCCCAGCCTGTAATCTAGGAGCCTGGCTGGGGAATTCTAGGAATCAAAGTCCACTTATCTTAAATTTGTACAAAGTTGAAAAACACTAGTCTATTTAAAAAGCTAGGTTTTGAAAGCTTTTATAAGGATAATGGTATTCTAGAGGACAGGAAGAGCAACAAAGAAGGAATAGGTTCCACAATCTAATAGAATATCAACATATTGACAATTTAGTTTATCGAATAGACAGAAAAATATTACAGAAGGTGGTCCTGAAAATAAACAGATCTTATACCCAACTGAAAACATACATCTTTTCAATTCTGTTGGGACTACAGCAACTGGGAAATATAGTAATATTTACATTTGCAAACTCACTATTGCAGCATATTGCAATTGTATAACTTTTGGAGTTCCATTAAGCCAAATGTATGGAACATTCCAATGATTACCATTGGCAGGATGCCAGTTTAACTCCAAGCAAGTCTTTTTATAATGTTTGTTCCAGATAAACTCAGTCAAGGAAAAGGCAAGAAAATTGTAAGCTTAACGAAGTCCCTCTTAGTCCAATTCCTTTTCCTGGACAAGATTTGGGTACCCCTAACCTCCAACTTCCAAAGGACACAAAAAGCTGTGGAAATTAGATTGGAAGATTGGTTAGAAGACCAAGAAAAACACCCCTAAAAGGGGGGGAGGGGTACTAGAAATAATTAATAAGCCAGAAGGGAGAAATCAGACTGGAACATTTTTAGGTGCCTCACGGGTTGGGGGAAATGTAATCTTGGGGAGAACCTGTATTTTTTTCACCGCTACTTCCAAGTATGTATATATATATACATATAATATATATATATAAATCATCATCATCATCATTGCGGGACGATTTTCACCTTTCTATCGCAAGGGGGCGCTGATCCTCGCTTGAGCCACGCCAGTGCCCGAGAGTACGTGACAGCTCTCAGGTCTACAATGAACGCCGGCGAGCGGCGGGGGAAGAGGGAAGACCAGCGAGACTACCCCAAAATCAGGAGGAAAAAGAAGAGCGGTTTGCACCGCGTTTACTGTCATTTCAGGACGCCCTCCGCCTCCTGACCCCGTTCCAACCCCCTTCTCCGCTGGCCGTAGCCGGGGGGGCTCCCCCTAGGCATGCCCTTTGTGACTTAAGGGGATTCACCGCAAGGTACCGTGCCCGCTTTTGTTTCTTTCCCCTTTGCTGCATGTGGGGCTGTCTCCCTTTTATTTGCCCCCGCCCGCGGCGGGCACGGGCATCACCTTCTGCTCTTTGCGGGCGAGAAGTAGCGACCGGCGGCGGCACCCCCTCCCCAAAAGGAGATTCCCTCGTTGCGTGGCATTTGTGGAAGCCGAGAGCGCGGAGGACGCCGCTCCTCCTGCCGCGCGTGTCGTGTGGGTGTCGTCTCCCAGATAAAATGCACCGCTTGGGTTGGCCCTGTTAACCGGAGAGAGAAAGGGACGGTATTTAAAAAAAAAAAAACCCAAACCGCTTCGGCAGGGAAGCCCCTTCACAGAGCAAAGCAGAAGAAGACAACTACTCTTGTTGGTGTTCGCTCTTAGGAGGAAGGCAGGCGGAGGGAACCAACCCATGCTTTTTAAGCCAGCGGAGCGAAACCTCACTGCACATTCTCGGTAAGGGAACTGGAGACACAATAGTTAGCGTGTCAGGTTGTGTAAGCTGAAGAGCGATGCCTGGGCACAGTCCCTGCTATTTACGCACCCCTGGCATTTGCCCTTGGAAGGGTGGGTTGATCTGAAGCTACCCGCTTCTGTGGAATCAGGTGTGCTTACCCAGCCTTTAGCTTTCAGTTCTGATAAAAGACTTCTTGGACCTTCATGCCAATGAGGTGACCCAAGATAGTGGCCAGGGTTTGATTTGTAGTACTTCTGAAGATCTGATATTGGAAATGTGACTGAAAGACTTCTAAAATCTTTAATAGGTGCCACCTTGTAAAGTTGTCTGAGATGTTCTTCCTGGAAGGGATGCTCAGGGAATTCCGGTATTGGAACATTTTTATTCTTCACTTCAGAAAATAACTTGGCCAATAGTACACCACTGTACTCCAGTCATTGTTATAAATCCATTTATTCTGCTCCTTTAATAAATGCAAGCTATGACTACATCCTCAGCTGGGCATTTGCTTCCATGCATCCCTGCTTGGTCAGTTCATAAGGATTGTACACACCGTGAGACGGGTCGCAAATGACTCTTCCTGGTAACTGAGTGGTGCTGTTTGGACTTCAGAACTTGAGTTCTGAAATGAAAGATCGGGCATGTTTTGTGGAGCTGTGATTGAAGTAAGATAGTTGTGGCAGGACCTGCGGTCAGGTATTGTTAGACTCTGGCTTCTCTCAGGGCCATCCAGAAAGCAAGTTTGTTGAGGATTGTGGTCCAGCAACATGAATGCTATGGACACAGGCTCCACACCCATAACATAAACAAAAATGTTGGGGCCTTAAGGGCATCAGGGATGATAAATTATTCTGTGCATCTGTTGCGCAGCATTAGGGATATCTTGAAGTACTTTTCTTCCATTAGTACCATGTTTCCCCGAAAATAAGACAGGATCTTATTTTCTTTTGACCCCCAAAATAAGCGCTTGGCCTTATTTTGGGGGAGGTCTTATTATTTTTTAGGTGCAGGAGGCGGCGAGCGTGGTCACCTCATGGCTGTTGCTGTGTTGCAATATTTTCAGGGAGGGCTTATTTTCGGGGGACGTCTTATTTTAGCACATGCACTCAGAAGCTTGATTGGGCTTATTATTAGGGGAGGTCTTATTTTCAGGGAAAGAGGGTATCAGAATTGTTCACAAACTGCTGAGAGGAAACTGGCAGTGTTGTGCTTTAGTCTCTTGGAGGAGAATCCCACTGCTCTGCCACATTCAGGAATGATTTGCGGGCATTTTGTATGTACAATATTGTTTTCATATCTGAAATTTGAAAGGCACTCATTCCCATTCTTGAGAAGAAAGGTTTCCTGAACTTCTTCTGGACTATGAGTAAAGCATGAAAATAACCTGAAAATAACCTTTAGTTTACACTAATGCACACAACTTCATATTTCATCTCACGGTTATTCATGATATATACTATTAAATAAAAGATGTGGAAAAGTTCTCCCTTTTTGCCTTTGGCCCTCTCTTCTCTGGGCTTGAAAAATGCAACTGGATGTAAAAACAACCATTCGCTTGGGTTCCCATAGCAAAGAAGCAAAATGTGCTTATGTATACAGAGCAATAAAATTGTGTATCCTGGAGCTAATCATTGACAGGAAATAAAAAGTATTTTCGTTTGACAGATTTTCCACATCACGAGAGTTGAGAAGGCAATTGCTATTTTTGTTAGTTCTGCAAAGTGAGAGGATTAAAAACTTCTACTTTTCAGCAGAAATTGGACTGGCAGCTGAGCAGTCAGGTGGTTCCCTCCTTCGAAGTTTCTTATTGGCTCTGGAAAGTCTCATTCAAAAGAAAGTGCAGAATAGGGCTGAAAAACTGGAATAATAATGAGGGAAATCTTCTACAGCTCTTCTGCTGTTTTTCATTATTCCAGACAGGTGGAAAGCAGGAACACTGGCTCCTTTTTCTGAGCACACCTGGCAGCAACTCAAGAGAGACCCAATTTTGCCAAAATAAAAAGTACCAAAGACAGACCTACCAATGAAGTGTGAAAATTGCACCAAAAAGGTGAGTTTTATTTTTATTATTTATATTGTGCTACAATGCACAAGTACTGGGCAAAAAACATCTGAACAGGCTCTCTCTCTGAGCCTTCTCAAGGTGGTTATGCTGGGGGGAAAACAGGAGAGAGCACTAAGTATGTCTTTTAAGCTCCTGAAAGAATGGTGCGATGTAAATCTAATACATTCTTACATAAACATACATTAAACCTATGTGCCTTTTGAAAACAAGCCCAATGGAACTTACTGAAATATATTTGCAAATAAACATGAAGCTTTCTGCTCTTGTGGTGATTGCTAGTTCCATCCAGAAAGAAATCGGTAGTGATAATTAAACGTCTGGACAGAATCCAGACTGGACAGAAAATACTTTATTTTAATTTCCAAAACTTGGCTTATTAATTGGAGAAAAGGTATGTAATTGAAGGCTGAGATGAGAATAATTTTAAACCAACACTATTATGAAACATTTTACTTATCATTACTATGGTGTTCAAAGTGGTGCAAAGATATAAATGTGCATTTATAGCATGAAATGATAGCAAATATATTGCATTTCAACTCTGTTCACCTGTCTTCCCTACACTGTACCTTCCAAGAATCTTAGACTTCAATTTACATAGTTTTTGGCTGGTGCAGTCATACTGGCTGGAAATTATAGGAAGATTTGGGAGATACCAGCTTAGGGGAAGTTGCTGTATATTTATAGTTTCTGTATAAATAAGAAATAAATGGCATCAATGCTTTAGCTGTTTAACCTGAGAATTTTCATGAATTTCATGAGTTAACTTCTTCACTTCTATAATGTTCAGTATTGTAATTGACCAGGACAGTACATGGTCCTTTTTGATGTTAGGACCATGTAGTTAATAGTTAATACTATTTGGAGAAATTTGGAGACTTTTTTCTTATTGGGAGGGGGGAAGTTGAGGGGGACAAGCTCAATACTATGCATATTGTATGCTCACCTTTCTTTTTGTAGTTCTAACTCCTTGTAGCTTATCACAAATGCTGTTCCTTCACAGTCTCATCGTTTGTGTGAATGGGGTCTTATCATTTTGTCCAGGTTGTTAAGAAAATCCCTTCTTTCCCCCTGCCTTTCTTAAACCTCTTTTTGCCTTATATGAGTGGGACATGTTATTAGAAATAGTTTATGTGTACTATGTTTTATTTATCAGGATGAAAGTGGAAAAGTTACATTAACCAACAGACCAAATTTGAAATGTGGTTTCTGTATCATTAAAAATACCATAGAAAACAACTAGCACACAGGCTGTTTTCATTGCTTCCCTTAAAAACAATTAATGCTGCATCAAATATAGATCTTTCAGTTCAGTTAATATTATAAATCCATAATATTAATATTAATATAATATATTAAAACACAGAAGGATGATACATTCCAGTAACTTTGAGATGTTTTTAAAAAGAATTATATGTACAACATTAATTGAACTAGAACCAAGAGCAACAGGAATATTTTTGGAAGTATATGGCTATATAAAGTGCTTCATTTCTTTTCTTTTTCAGACTTCTGTTGTAGTCAGTGTTGTTATTTGCTCTGAATTTAATTTGACTAGGGTAAGGAATGATTCAGAAAAATATTCTAGGGGAGTAGTAATTAAAACAAAATACTGATAATCTGACCTGATTCCAGAAGGTACATGTTTTTATTCTATTTCTTACAGAAAAGGAAGGTTGCCAAAGTCCATTGACTTCAACTACTTTAGGTGTGTTAGTGTATAATGGATATATTATACATGCATTTTTGTAGAGGTTTCAGAACAAATGCATTTGTGCTCCCTTCCCTTGAAAACTTTTCAGTTATACTGGTCCTTTTTTGTTTTTTATAATGAGTTATTTAATTGTTTAGGTTTCTGAACATAGTTTACACTTCAGGAATTATAATTTTTGACATTTGTGTCCTGCTGTAATATCTACTTTTTAAATGTTTTCTTTGTGACAGTCCTGAGATCTAGCTAGTGACTTGGCAAAGACAGAAACTAAGGAGTTTCATGTTTGAAATTAGCAAGTTGTCCACCTCCCAAAGACCTTAGGAGACTTTTGCCATAGTGGCTGCTAACTGGCAATCTTGTATATTGGAGTAACTAGATCTAGACCTCAGTTTTCATATTTACTGCCATTGGAGACAGAAAAATACTTTGTCTAATTTCCCATCATCTGGATTTTCTCCCTTTTATTTTTTTCCTTCTGTTACCCCCTCTGATATGGCAGCAATTCCTTTATTTTATTCCAGTGGATTGCTCTGAAGCTAAGTATGGTCAAGTCTGGTTAGTATTTAGATGAGAGACTTCTATTAAATTCCAGACCTGTAGAAAACATTCCAGAAGAAGGCAGCAATAAACCATGATGTTGCCAGGAAAAGTGCAAGGTCACATCTGCGTACCTACCAGAATTTGAGTTCAAATTGATGGTATCATTGCCTTAAGTGCACCTTGCCTTATCAGTTGTATTATATAAATTATTAGCCAGATATGTTGTTTGGTTACGTTTGGCTAGATACAGTATATACAGTTCCCATTGGGTGATCCCATGGACATTTTTTTTCCTTTTATTCTACCTCAGGTGGCTTTGATCAGTGATTGTGTTGTTTCTAAACAAGTTATGTTTTATGCTATGTTTCAGGAATGTAGTAAAAAACAGAAGAGCGATGATCCACAAAATGCAACCATTGATGTTCTCAATTCAAATGATGAAAACAAAGAGGTAAATTCCTTTTAGATTGATCTCTGAATTGCATTGCTTCCCAGACAGTTTAAATTAGTCCTGACTAGGCATTTCTGAAGGTGACTGAAATGAAGATAACCCTTTTCCTCCATTAATTTCAGCATTTAGTTGCAACATATTCTTGTGGTTTGCAGCCAGCATGCTTTTCTTGTTCAGATTACTGAATGCCAGGTTGTTGAAAAAAATATAATTTTGAAGTATTCCCACCACGCTACAATCCTCATTTTCCTAATCATACATTTCACTCTAATGGCCCACTAAAGATTAATGAAATTATTCTGCATTTAAAGGAAGCTCTTTGGAAAAAAGCATGCCAGGAATGGGTTGCTGCCGGCATTACTGCTGGTTCAGTGTGCATGCAATTTTGCACTGGCTCACTTCACTCGCGCACCAGACATACACTCTGCATACATGCACAGTTGCCCATAAATAGGTCTGCGGATGCGCAGAACATTAAAAAATGGGGGGGGGGAAACAAGCTGCACCTACCGGGGGAATTGGTTTGGAGGCGTGGCAGCCCTGGGTCGCTGCTGGTTCCAGTGACCCAGGTCAGCCAAACCGGTAAGAACCCACCTCTGAAGCATACCCAGAATCCAGTAGCAATATTTAATGCAGTACAAATAATCTTTCTTAATTACTTCACATAATTCTCAATGTAAATGAATGTTTAAAGTCACAGGAATTAGTCTCAGCTCACTGTTAAGATCCTTCATAATCTAAATATCATTCACAGAACTATTTGCTGTTGTGGAGAAATATGTGACAGGTGAGCTGAGTAAATATTTTCTTGCTGCCTTTGCCCACTTGCCTCTCGCAGTGGCCCAAATTTATGCCAACTACAGTTTTTGCCTCCCTTTGCTCTGGCATGTGGCCTTGATCTTCTCCCTAGCCTACTGTGAGATTAATGTTAAATCCTCCTTTGCTGTATCAGGGTTAAAGTGGTCTTTTTCCAAGGTCAGCTTCAACATGTGTAACTTGGCAGTTTTGGAAGGAAGTCGGGTGATTGGCAGTGGCTGGGAACAAAACCCACAGAGACAGGGTAGGGATTGGTAACAGAGATAGCCAATTGCATACCAGTGGAGTATGAATTGATTGAACTGAACTGAACTGAATAAATGAATTTAAGGTTTCTACCCATTCAAGGATTGGGGGAAGAGAATCTTTCAACTTGTCATTGGAGAAAAGTTGCTAGGATTTTATTCAAACCAGACATTGATTATGCAGCAGAGAGAAAGAATTACTTCGAAAAAGAAACTAACCTTACTGAGATAGGATACACTGCTGTCTTCATCTGAATAATAGTATTCAAATTGCAGAGATGAAAGCAGGATGAAACTTTTCCACTTTGCTTTTCACTCAACCAGTCACTTTTTCCCCAAAAGCTGGGGGGAACCTAAATTTGATTAAAGTGGAGGGAGTAAAATTGGAGAACCTACAGTTTTAATTAAGGGCTGTGCCTGCCTCCCCATAATCCAAGTGTTACAAGACAGACCACTTACCCATTGTGTGGGTACTTAATCGTTTATTACTTCTTATTTCAAGAATAACTACACTACTTGTTTTATTTCATTGTTACATTTTCTTAATGGAATTTTTTTTTAAATGTGTTCATTTCTAGAAAAGTGAATTCCATAAGTTGGCTAATGCTAAAATATTCCTTAGCGACTGCCTAGCTTGTGACAGTTGCATTACAGCCGAGGAAGCAGTCAAAGTTTACCAGCAGAATCCAAATGAGTTCTTCCGTGTACTGAACCTTAATAAGGTAAAGGGGGATGGTGTTTCTATGCTTATACATGCCCAGGATGTTTTCTGCCCTAACATGTCACTCTAAAGCATTGTCGCACATCCAACTTCTTGTTTTCTTTACTTTGCCTTCCCTGTTTGCTACTTTTAGATTTTATCCTCTGAGATCTTTCCTTAAAAGCTGTTCTCAATTCTTCAATACTTCTTTCCATACTCATATTATAACCAAACATCTGTTATTTGTTCCTTACATTAAAAATTCTTCAAACCCATTGCTTCTAATTAGTGATTTCTTAGTGCTAAAAAAAACCCAATGTTGCCGATGACAATCATCCTTTCCAGTGGTGGGTTCCTGCCGGATCGCACCGGATCATGCGCGCTCCCTTTCGGCGCTAAACCCGGATCGCGCGCTCCCTTTCGGCGCTAAACCCAGATCACGCGCTCCCTTTCGGCGCTAAACCCGGAAGTACGGTCTTGCCCCGCCCCTGGCGACACGACGATGCTTGCCTGCGCTCCACCAGCTCGGCTGGGAACGGAGACATTTCTCTGCTCAGCAATGTCTTCAGTGGAGTGGTGGCAGCCTGGCAGGCTGAGCCTGCGTCCCTTTCAGGCGCTCCGCTCCGCTGAGGAAACGTCTCCGTTCCCAGCCGAGCTGGTGGAGCGCAGGCAAGCGTTGTCGCGTCGCCAGGGGCGGGGCAAGACCGTACTTCTGGGTTTAGCCCACCACTGATCCTTTCCCTAGGCATACGATTTGGATGGTATTTTAAAAATTCCCTTCTTTTTTTTAATACTATCCATCCAGTTTACCACTAAATCTCCTGGCATCAAATTTTGAATAATTCTAAAGTCTACCTTTTTATTTCAGTGCCAAAATCCTGCTTCTCTTATTTCCTTCTGAGTTATTGGACAGACGAGCAATTGATCTCATTTGAAATCTTTTCCTCTCTTTCTATGCGTTACTGCACACCATTTTGCTTTCCTTATTAGCCTTTACCCTGCATCCTTTTTTCTTCCTGGATGCAGTGTGGAGGGCCTTACCCAATCAAATCCTTTCATTTATGTACTCTGCCCTACCTTCTTTCATTCAGCACACCCATGCTTACATGCTTCTATTAATCTACCTCAGTGTTTCTCAAACTTGGCGACTTTAAGTCCTGTGGACTTCAACTCCCAGAATTCCCCAGCCAGCTATGCTGGCTGGGGGATTCTGGGAGTTGAAGTCCACAGGACTTAAAGTCGCCAAGTTTGAGAAACACTGATCTACCTCCTACTCCCTCTTTCCTTTTCTAATCCCAAAAATTCCTTTCCTCCCCTACATTGGATGTATTTTTTTTCTTTGGCCCTACCTCTATTCAGAAAGCTCATTTGATTAACCTTGTTAAATTATTGTTTATTTAAGATTGAGGGAAGGAACAAAAACTATTCTTACTTTACTTTTTGATTCCCCACCCTCACCCCATTTTGTTCTGCTCTCTCTGCTATGGTTTTCTGTCTTTAAATGTGAACTTGTAAGCAGGTTTTTAATAGTAAATGTATCTTCTGAATGCAAATGTGTCTTCTGAATGTTTTATGATACGCACCTTCCATTGCTGGGATTTTATTTGTTTTCTATTATTATTTTTGTTGCATTATATGTTATATTGTCCTGATTTGGCTATTTATTATTATGGGGATGTTTTGTTTTTGTCTCATTCTAACTCAGAGGTTAACTTGCTTTAATAAGAATTGGTACCAGATGTAATATGCCCAATTAATTTCTGTATGAAGCAACACTGCTTGATGTAAGAAAGCCATCTCTTATATAAGCTAGTCTCTAAATGTTTGTACTTAACACACCCATGTGTTTTATTTTGCTTTCCAGAAGTGTGATACCTCAAAACACAAAGTATTGGCAGTGTCTATATGTCCTCAGTCTTTGCCTTATTTTGCTGCTAAATTCAATCTCTCAGTAACAGAAGCAGCTAGGAGGCTTTGTGGCTTCCTCAAAAGTCTTGGTAAGTTTTTCTACTAGATGAAAAAAGAAAGGAAAGCTGAAGACAGCATTAAAAACGGTTGTTGTTTCTTTAAAAAAAACATTGTTGCTTCCTTAGACATTTTTTTATAGCATGTGTGTCAGAGTACAGGCGAGGATTGCAAAATGGTTGAGATAAGTGAGCTGTTTATGGATATGACCACAAGTGTTATAAATGGGGATATAATTAGGCAGTTAAGGCAGTAGAGACAAGGCAAGAACACATTCAAATCTTTTCATTATGTTTTTGTCCATAATCAAGGCATCTAAACGTTTGCACAAAATAAAAATGTCTAGTATAGAGTTTTAAATCTTTCCAAGAATTGCACATCCCCTGGAGATAGTCAACTGCCATGGAGAGGATTGAAGGGAAAGACCAGGACTGCGTCTACTCTCTGTCTTTATCCGAAGTTCTAGGCATTTGGGATGACACCTGGGAAGAGGTCTGCATGCTTCCACTTTGATTGTATGGTCCTTGCCCACTGCTTTTGCTAAACTGGGGGTGGGCGTGGCCAGTTTGACTCCCCTGCTCTATTCAGGATGGAAGGGACATCATTTGAATGCAAGAACAAAAGTGATCCCGATGTCATACACAGACATTCTTTTACATAAATCAAAAGTCTCCTCAGCTTTAAAAAATATTTAGTATACAGCTTGAAGGAAAAGAGGCAAAAGCTATTGTTAATTCAGCTATAAGTTGGTATCCTAGAAAGCTGTGGCACAGGAAAAGAGGAATTTGTTACGAAACTGAAGATGTGTTAAAAGCTTCAGCATCCAAAAATGGGCTTCCATACAACACGATTTCCATTTTCTTCAGTATTTAAACTGAGAAGAGCAACAAGCACATCTCCATTTAAAAGGCTCTTAGGAGAATATTGGAAACTTTTGCTCAAGAGCTGCTGTAAGGCAAAATATAATATTAGGCACGAAAGGCATAATATATGGTGTATACTTTGTCCTAGGGCAGCTTCGAAATGTTTCCTGCAGTTTGTCCTTCAGAGCATAGCATCTCTTGCTTACTTTAGAAAAATGCTTTTATTTATCCACAATAGTTGTCCATGCCCTTTAAAGTTGATCTTGTGACTAAGTATATTCTCTGTCTTTGAGTCTTTTTTCATCCTCCATTGCCCTAATGAATGATGAAAAATCCACATAGGGAATGAATGGTAGGAAGGAGAGTAGAACAGCAGGAAGTGGGGTAGGCTTCAGGAACAATGTATTTGAAAGTTTGATCAAATTTCATAGTGGGAAGGAAGGTCTGTTAACATATATATTCTGTAGAATTAAAGATTATCTTTGAGACTGCTTCTTGAATAAGTGGATGGAGAGGTTCCATTTAAATCTTCTCCACGTGAAAATAAAAGTTGGAGAATGCAGAGGACACATACTAAAAGCCAGTGTTGCCTGGGAGAAAAAAAGTAATTCAGTTCTGTAATTGATCTGTTCTCTAGGAGTGCATTATGTCTTTGACACCGCAATAGCTGCTGATTTCAGTCTTCTGGAGAGCCAGAAGGAATTTGTGCAACGGTACCGCCAGCAGAATCAGGAAGAACATGTTTTGCCAATGTTTTCTTCTGCCTGTCCAGGTAAGAAATCTAAATCCAGACATGTTGTAATTTGCTTTTCCAAAGTTTGCTGTAATGGGAGATGAGTTCGTTCGAAAATGATGGAGACAGTGGGTTTCCTGAAGTGCCTCTCTCATTTGGCTTGCCTTGGGGTTGAATCTATGTGTTGGGAAATTAATTTTTATTTTAAAAACATAGCAACAAAGAAACTTCTGTTTTTCCCTTCAGAAGA
Organism: Natrix helvetica; assembly: GCF_964273705.1. NCBI lineage: Eukaryota > Metazoa > Chordata > Lepidosauria > Squamata > Natricidae > Natrix > Natrix helvetica. The sequence continues at coordinate 251,821,822 of NC_138548.1, forward strand.
TTGGTATCAGTTTCAGTTTTGTAATTGTGCTTGTCAGCTGGTAGCAAATAGAAACAGCAAATTCTTACAGAGGGGACATCCTGTTTGATTTGGGTTTTGCCCATTCTTTTTTTTTTTTCTCGTAATGTTACTCTTTCATGTTACTATAATACAGTTTATAGCAAGTCAGCATTCCCTAGCTTTCTTGTAATGGAGCATTTAATGAATGTGGTTATGAGTAGGCTGATTTCCTGCCATTTTCCTATAGTTTTCTTCCCATTTTTTAAAGCATTGTTTTTCAATCATTTGCATTATATTTGCCTCAAAGATCACTGATGTTGCCAAAGCAATTCAAACGAAAAATAGAACAGAACAGAATACATAATTGTTATATAGAAAAATAATACAGAAATATTTTTAGCATATGGACAGAAACCAGATGTAGGCAAACTATTATATACTAATTTTCAGGAATGTGGATATCGTAAACAGTAAGAGGAGGGAGGGAGGAAAGGGAAAGGAAGGGAAGGGAGGAAGGAAGGAAGTTTAAAACATATATCCATTCTAGCTAAATTCTAGGTAAATTTTGAGCCAAGACAGAATGGACAAAAATGATCGAAGAGGGCCAAACAATTTTATGAGATATATATGGCAATAACACTCAACTTCATAGACCGTTCCACATTTTGTTTTATTTTAGTATAGAACTTTATAAGGCCACACAATCCTAGAAAGACTGGGTGGTGCACTGTGTAGAAAGAACAACCATCACATGCAATTAGTTGCAAAATAAAATTAGTATTCTACCTTACATTTTGGCTGGCAGGGAAATAAATAGTTGCTGAGCTTGGAATGGGTGAAAATGGATGCTTCAGGCATCACTACTGCAAAGCATCTTGAAATTTCAACTGGATATATATATATATATATATATATATATATATATATATATATATATATATATATATATATATATATATAAAGCATTTGCTCAAAACAGTCATCTTTTTGGCACTCTACAGAATCAAATTGTGATTGTTATCAGTTTGTCTAGCAGAGGTTTCAATTGAATTTTGCACTTTAGCTGTAAGACTGTTACCAGAATAGCTGAAGTCTCTATGCCAAGCCTCTTCTTTCTTCCCCTCCTACTCTAGCACTGGGAGTCCTCATCTGTTTCTCAGCCAACTTTTCTCCACTCCAGTTGGACTGAGGAACAGTTCTGGCTGGGAAGAATGCCAGCTTTGGTTGAAAGCACACAGGACATCTGGTTGTGAATGGCAAACATTGACTTTGAGCAGCAGAAGGGCTGTATTTCTATACAGTAACCAGGAAGTTCTCTGGGTCTGGTCTTCAGCTTTTCTATAATCCTATTTCTGGAGTTCTGCCTTGGAGCTGACTCTGCAGAAACGGCCCGGGTGCTCGTTTCAGTAAAGATAAACACCTTCAGGAGCCTGCTCTTTATACACCAAGGCGGTCTGCGTGATCATGCAATGACAAATGTGTGAAATTGCAAAGCTACACTTAATACCCTGAACTCTGCTTTACTTCTTATCAAAACAGATACTTGGAGGTCAATCAATTTACAGAGTGACTCATGCTATAAACTGGTTCTCGACTCAGCTCATTAAACTTTGCTGAGACTTGTTTGATCAGAAAGTATAAGACTTGGAGGCTCTGGAAGCTCACCTTTGATGTGATGAATTATTATAAATGATTTTGGGGACCACCATCTTTGTTTCAGGGAGCCACCGCTGCATTACACATTATATTTTGTTTACATAATTTGTTAACATGTACGTGTTTCAAAATAGTACCAGTGTATTACAACAAAGTCATTATACATAATACATTTTTTTCACTCTCTGTGTTCTATCTGCAAATGGGACAGGACCAGGAGTTAATGTATGTGCAGATATGACGGGGGTGAAGCCAAGAAAGACAAGAGAGGATAAGGAAAAGCAAGTGCATGCTCAGATAAGCTTGGACAGAGGTGTCAGACAGCTGCTGTGGCCTACCCTAAGTTTTCAGAAGGGAACTAATAAGATTTGCAAATAGGGAAGAATAAAGTGACATTTGTTTTTTCCAGATGGATTGAAAGTATCTTCGTGGCTTCTTCTCACCCAAACCTTAAGTAGAGCCTTTACTGAATAACGAATCATATTCACTATGAATCTTATTTGGTTGTGATGACTGGGGGGGAGAAAAGTCGGTTGAAATTTTGCTTCCTGGAAACTCAGCCAGACTGCAATATAGTTTTTCCTACATGTCATGCCCTAACTGGAATTCTAAGTGGAATGCCATTCAGTGCAGTGGATAATATTTGCCCCTCCATCAATTTGTTGCTTTTGCCCCTTGCACCCCACTTTTTTTTTTAAAACCCTGTTAAAATGTGATCCTTCAGTCCTTACCAAGATTCGGCAGCTATTTGGCTTTCCCACAGGGTCTTACCGTGTTCCCCCGAAAATACGACCTGTTCTGAAACTAACGCCTTGCCACATTTTTCGCATAGGCAAAAATATAAGCCCACCCCCAAAAATAAGCCCCCTGGACAACCCCCCCCTCTGGCCAGGCAGAGCACCGCTCACCGACCTAGCAGTATCCCGCCAAGCCACGGGAGCTGGGGGGGAAGGTTCTCACATGGTTTGGCACCTTCGGATACCACTAGGTTGGGGAGTGGCGTTCTGCCTGACTGGAAGGGGGAGTTGCCAGGCGGCTGCTCCCTTGCAAACTGGCTCCTGAAGAGCCGGGCACAGCCTCAGGGGCGAAGCAGCCATGAGGTGGCCACGCTCACGAGCAACCGCCCGGCAAACCCCCTCTCCAGCCGGGCAGAGTGCCATTCATTGACCTAGGGGGTATCCCTAAGGTGCCAAGGCACGTGGCGCTCTGCCCGCTCCCCAGCTCCTGCGGCTTGGCACATTCAGGATACCCCCTAGGTCAGTGCATGGAGCTCTGCCCGGCTGTTTATGCCCTTATTCGAAACAATTTCTCATTAAACGAAACCTTGGAGCAATCTAAAATCAAATACTGCAATTGCCATTGAAACAATAGATTTTTAATTAAAACATTTGAATCAAACAAATGTTAAGATATATTAACATTGAAGGCCCAAATTCTGTTTCATTGATATTACCATTGTTCAAGGAGGCAGCGAGTTCCAATCCAATTATTCTGAGGTTCATGCTTTGCTTCACTTTACCTAATCATGTGGTGGCCAATGTTCACTCCCTATGAAGTCATAAGGTAGTCAAATATGATTGGAAACGTAGTGTCATCATCACGTCGTTAGGTTCATTATATAGTCCCTAAATTGAGAGTGTTACCGTAGGAAGAGAAAAAAAAAATCTAAAAATGTGTTGCAGAAGTTTCAGATCTGGGCTATAAAAAATTGGGGAAATATTATTGTATGTCTTGAAAATGTTCTTGCAGCCCTGAAATATTTGCAGAAAACATTTGGTACTGCAAAAGCAAAAGACAATGGCCTCACTGATAGCGACAGCCTGCCTTCTGCCTATTTTCCTTTCTCATGCATGCATAGCTTTGTGTGTGGCCTTGTATAGTTGAGGCTGCTAAATCCAGGCACCTAGCTTGGTACCCTCCGCCCTGTAATTTCAGGAACTGCAGGATGCTAATTACTGTCATTGAAGAGGAAGAAGTTATCTTTGCTGAAAACCTATGGCAATAATTTGGATTTTTCTAAACACCAAGCCTGGGAATAATAGTGCAAATGTAAGATTTGCCTAGGAATCTGGCATTCATCGTTTCTATAGCTAATAGTTCCTAGAGCAAACACATTAGTCCAATTCTCATGTAACAATCCAAGTCTGGAAACTTTCCCCAAATCCATACTGTATTCAGCCTGATGATCCCTCGGTGATGTGATGTTGAGATGTCAGAGAACAAAACTAACTATATCCACATGGCTTGCTGGAATAGTTTCTTTATTATCAATTCATCATCATAGTGATATAGTATTTTTGAAACATGGCTTTGGGTTCCTCTTTTTAATTTGATTACATTTTAACTTCTTTGGTTAGGAATATCGCACTCACCTCTTTTACTAATTTTGTTTGTGCCTTCTAGGTTGGATCCAGTATGCAGAGAGAGTCCTGCCCAGCATGGTAATCCCACATATTTGCACTGCGAAGTCACCACAGCAGATCATGGGTTCCCTTGTGAAGAATTATTTTGCCAGGCAACAGGTATGAGTTTGCAGCTTCTAATTTGGGCTTCTAACAGTTTTGAGAGCAAAATGTTACTTTCTCATTCTCGTGTCAGATGCTCCTTCGTGAGATCATTTTGTAAAGGGTTTTATCCATTTAGCGAATTTAGAATCTGGCTCTAGTAAATATGAGCTTTTGCAAAGCCTTCAGCCAACCTGGAACCTTTCTCTAACATCATCTTGTACTCCTGAGCAAGTGGGCTTCTGCTAGCACTCATCCCTTCTACTAAGTCATCTTGACGTTAAATGAAACGTTAGAGAGTGCATATGAAATCTTCCTGATAAAGAGCAGCACAGTAAGTTTATTCACTGTTTTGAGTGATTTACTTGTCTGCTCTATTTTGGCTCCGTGGAAGATTTTGGTGCCAGCATTCCAGAATCCCCACATCCTGTATAAGCAAACACCGATAAATAAAGAGCCCTGGTGGCAGAGGTTAGAATGCAGTATTGCAGCTGACTCTGACCACAGCCAGGAGTTCGATCCTGACAGACTCCAGGTTGACTCAGCTTTTCATTCTTCCGACGTCTGTAAAATGAGGACCCAGATTGTTGGAAGCAATATGTTGACACCCTAAGTGAGTGTTGTAAATTACTGTGTGTCAACTTGTAAAGCATTTCCATGTCTGTAATCTGTGGTGTATAAGTTTAAGTGCTAGTGCTAAATTGAACTGTAATGTGGACCGGACGGTGCCCAGACAATTAACATTAAATCCTGTAATGCCAAGGCTTGGGTTGCAGGGCAGGGAGACATCTCCTTGATTACCTTCCTAATCTCCCTTCAATTTAGAATGGAATTTAGACTGCAATTATTTAAAATATTTAAATAACCTTTAAATAAACAGAGCACAGCTCTAGACAGTTCACAACAATAATAAAACTTTACGATATGTAAGCCGCCCAGAGCTGCTTTATTGGGGAATGGATAGCATATGCATTTAATAAATGCCTAAAAATACAAGACATAAATTATTCTGCATCAAAAGAGCTTCAGTCCAGTACACCAGCCACTGCAGTAAGGGTTTTCATTTATTCACACTTTTCCATATATACTCTGTCCCTTCAAGGTAGATGATTGTCCAAGCAAGCTGTAGATTGAGCCCGGGGAAACCTATATGAACGCCAACCAGAATAGACTAAGGGAGTCTAATTTCCAATCTTACAAAATCCATATTCCAATAGAAGAGAATATCTGTAGTTCAAGATTGAACCGTGGACTGCTTGGTGCTCTCTGAGCTGTTATTTGCTTGCCGATGTTTCATGACCCGGCTAGGTAACATCATCAGTGCAGACGGATAATGTTGCCTAATTAGGCCATGAAACATCTGTATGCAAACAGTCAAGCTCAAGAGTATCAAAATACCCACAAATCCAAATTCTGTAAGAAAAGCTTTCTGAAAAAATGTTGCCCTGTATATATGTGTGTGTAATGTATTTTCTTTTTTTCTCTTTTCCTATTAGCATCTATCCCCTGATAAAATTTTCCATATTGTGGTGGCCCCTTGCTATGACAAAAAGTTAGAAGCATTACGAGGAGACTTTTATACCCATTTGTATAACTCTCAAGATGTAGATTGTGTTTTAACATCAGGTAATATCTTCTTTACAATATACTACATTTTCTTTTACTCAAATTTCTTTTAACAAGGACATTGTATGAGGACCTACAGTCATGTAACAGTAAGGTTGGCTGGGTAGATACGATTGGGTATTTTAAGAGAAAAGGAGAAGGAGTGGAAGTCGGGGTAGTTTATGTTTTGAAATATTGCGATAATAGTCATATTTTTAATATTTGATATTATATTGCATTATTTTTGTGTCTGTTGGACATATGCATATTGGTAATAGGAAATATTTCTGCTAAGATCTGCCCTGATTATATATAAAACAGACAATGGGGGAATGCAATTGTAATACCAAAAGGATATATAGATGCTGAATTTTCTCTCCCATCCACTCACTCTCCCCTGGGAACTTAACTTCCTAGAATCTCATGTGCCACTTTTCCATGACCCCAAACTGAGACTGGCTGGGACAAATGTATCACTGTGAAGTAAGCTGTGATTGAGAAGACTGTCATGTTTCTGTGTTTCATATTCTTTAAATTGAAACATGACAGAGTCAGCCCTATCATTGGGGAGAATGCCCATGGGCATGTAAGGTTTCTGACATAGTTTATTCTTATTCTGATTTTAGCAAACACAGAGATCTTGTATAATTTTTATCTCAAATGCCAAAATATCTTTATTGCCCTTGAGTACTAATGAATCTTCATTTGTTATTGGGAGTTAGGAGAGAATAACTTTCAGTTTCGGAGTGACAACAACAATGTTTTTGGCTACCTCACCTGAGGGAAGAACCAGTTAGAAGCCAACTAAGTTCAGACTTAGCTAATATTTGGATGGAAGCCCTCCTTGAAAGGTTTTTTCCAGATGGGAGACTAAAAAAAAATCTGTTCTAGAAAAAGAAGAGAATTCTCTTGAGAATTTGTGCTTAGTAACCTTGTTACATATTTAACAAAGTTTTTCCCCCCTACAGGTGAAGTCTTCCAAATGATAGAGCAAAGAAAAATATCATTAAAAGAAATAACTGAGGTGTCCTTTGATACCTTGTAAGTAGCTTTTATGAGCTTTTTGTTTCATGATTTCTCTAAAAGCTGTCTCCTTAGGCATCTCCATCAGATGAAAGCATTTCAGAAGGACAGATATGAATTATTATGGCCGTCACATTATGCTACATAAAGTGACGATCCTGTTAAAAATTGGTTTGTTTCAGCATGTCATCCTTGCAAAAAAATACTTGTGTATCCAGAGATCCTGGTTATATTTGAGTAAATGGATTGGACTGTTCCCCCATCCCCATCACTTTTCTTGCTGGCTGTCCTGTAACTGTCCATTGCAGGACCAAAGTATCAACCAGCTTCTTTGTTCCCTTCATCTTATTTACCATCAGACACAAGAAGAAAACAATGAAGCAGCCAGCAGCTCCTCCCTCCTTCCCTCCCTCCAACATATGAGTAAATGACACGAGCCAGATGGGTGTTCAGCAGTTCCTATCCAAGTGAAATATTGATGTTGCCAGATAGGTTGACTTCTGCTAATGTGAGCTTCTACAACCCCTGACAGTAACACTACCATATGCTCTGAATTGTAGTGCAGAAGTGAGTGTTATTGTTGTGCTATTTGCAAAGATGATGGAGTGGCATGCCCGGCATGCAGTACTGGGACACATAAGCTGTGCTTTGTGGAATTGACATTGGACCTACATGCCTATCCTGAGATGCACTTGCTGTAGAAGCTTGGAATGTTTATCACAGCACATAATACAATACAATACAATACAAGATGATGCATAATACATAAGTGGGAAGCCTCCTCACTGTCGAACATTGTATGGTTTGCAAGCAGTGACAACTGTTCTTTCAAAAAGCAAACTGCTAGAAGTGGCATTTTAAAAACATTTAAGTGTTGCTTTAAAAATCTAAGAATTATATTATGGTGGAACTCTTGTAGGTGTTAAAAGACTTTCACCATAATATAATTCTTAGATTCTAAAGCAACACTTAAGTGTTCTTTAAAAATGCCACTTTTAGCCTTTTGTCTTCTGAAAGAGCAGTTGTTTCCCATTTTATTAGAAACATTGTCTTTAGCAATATTTGTCTACAGGATAAATACTTCATTTAGTCTACAGGAAACCAAACAACTAGGGAAGAAAATACATGCTCACAAGATCAAATGGAAGATCACAAACACCATTCACAGCTGCAGTTATCTGTTATTTTTAACATTGGTATGCTGTTCTTCCAAACTATGATTTGTCATCCACGTATAACAATTGTTTATTCCAATCCAAGGGCCACACATATGCACATATCCACATAATATGAATATGGGTGGCAGAAGTTTTTGATTCCCTTACTGTGGTTAAGTGGGGGCGTGATGGCTCAGCGGGTAAACAAACTGAGCTTGCCAGCGGAAAGTTGACAGCCTGGCTTTGAGAATCTGAGTGCCCCGTAACAGGGTGAGCAATTGTTACTTGCTCCAGTTCCTGCCCACTTAACAGTTAAAAAACAGGCATATGCGAATAGATAAGTAGGTACCATCTCAGTGGAGAAGTAACAGTGTTCTGTGTGCCTCAACATACAATCATGCTTGCTACATGCCCATGGAAAGGATTTTGGACAATGCTGGCTGCCATGGCTTGGAAATGGAGATGAGCATCATCCCTTAGAGTCAGATACAATGGACAGGGGAAAGGTTTACCTTTTTATGGTTAGGTACTATATTGCAACCGTTGATGCACAAATATGTACTAAAGTCTACAGTGCATCTTTCCCCAATCTAGATATGCTGCCCTATGGCTCCCATAACTCTCAGCCAGCATCAGACTTTTACCTGGGAATGCAGAGGTGATATTCTGCTGGTTCACACCGGTTTGGGCGAACCGATAGTGGTGGCAGCGCAAGGCTCCGTCCACCCACCCTGACATCATCACGGACCTTCTGCGCATGCCCAGGTGTGCCGCGCGATAAGAGGATTTCATGCCTGTGGGAATGATAACATAATCAGGAACGTTTAAGGGGTCAAAGTTGCCATTTATACAAAGCGACCTTGGTTTTCCACTTCTTCACTCCCCCCTTATTGCTTAACAGGTTTGGTGGCATAAAAGAAGAGTTAAATCGGCATGATGGAAGATCAGATGGTTACCTAGAGCACATATTTAAACATGCTGCCAAGGAGCTATTCAACACTGAAGTGAAGGAGCTCACCTACAAAATATTAAAGTAAGTTGCTTAACTAAGAGTTAAGCAGAAAGAGACAAGAACTGCTTTTCAAGCCACACATGCAGGTAGTCCTCAACATACAACAATCGGGAGCAGGATGGCCATTGTAAGTCAGTGTGATCATAAAGCATGTTAATGTGAGTGCACCAATTTCAGCATTCATTCTCTGTTGCGGTCATTAACTGAGAATCGTGGATCATTAAGTACTCACTTCAAGCCTTTCTGGGCTTGGTCCCTCCCAGCTGTGAGCCTCAGTTAGTTAAAGGACTGCTTCCAACTTCCCCCACCTGCCTATCTCCCCCATGCATCTGTGCCATTTTGGCTACCCTGCATCCTGTCTTACAGGGTGGCAAGCAGCCCCAGAACCTCATGGTTCTGAGGTTACTTACCACACCCCAGGAAACCTCAAGCTCCTGGCAAGCCCCAGCAAGCATTCATTCACCCAGCTGCCTTCTCTCCCAGTTCCCCACACCGACTTTTGCCTTTTGCACCCAACTGCCACAGCCGAAACAGGACAGCTTCACTCTCTTTGCTGCCTCCTTTTTGGACCCAGTTTCTCTGGCGAACTTTTACTATGCAGAACTCCTGAACCTTCATCAAACTGAGCTCTTATTTGTAAAGCTGTGCAATCTTCAGAACACCTTTGGAAAGGCAGCACAGCTAATGCAGTGCAGCTTTACGAAGGCAGCACAGATTTATGAAGGCTAGGCTACTTTGTTGGCTATAATATTTACTTAAGGCCTTGATCCAGCCTTATTTACATACTTGTTTTGTATACAAACCTTCACTTCATGGGTCAGTATTAGATTTGTTCCTAAAACACTGTAAATAAAGCATGCAATTGCTTAGCAGCCATTGTTTATTTCTGGGTTTTTTTTTTAAAAAAATTAATGTTTAAGACATCCGATAAGCTTTGGAAGGCTGGGACCCTTGAGCTGAAGTTGCTTTTAGGCACAAGAATTCCAAAGGGGAAGTCTGTCCACAAGGCCACTTTCTGAATCTTCAGAGCCTGGCCCCTTTGCCTGCAGGGTAAAATTGTTCTGAATTAGAGAGGCAAAGACTGCCCCGTGCTATAAAAATCCCAAGACCTGAACTCTTTAAGGTCAGTTATTAGCCTTTCTTTATGAAGACTAGATTGATACAAATAAAATTAATCATAGTAAAATCAGTCATAATAAAACCACAATGAAAAAATATTTTGGGGGGGGGGGATAGTAGAGCATTTCACTTACATAAGAAAGTGTGTAAAACAACATGTTGGATTAAGTTGAAAAGAACACAAAGAACCAATGCAGGGCCAGACAATAAAGAATTGGTATCGTCACACTGCCAGCATTTCTCCTTTTTTTTTTTTTTTCAACGGAGAGCACCTACTCATTTTTTTTTTACCTGCTGAGCTACTAAGGGCATATGAGAGCTACTAAGGGCATATGAGAGCTACTAAGGGCATATGAGAGCTACTAAGGGCATATGAGAGCTACTAAGGGCATATGAGAGCTACTAAGGGCATATGAGAGCTACTAAGGGCATATGAGAGCTACTAAGGGCATATGAGAGCTACTAAGGGCATATGAGAGCTACTAAGGGCATATGAGAGCTACTAAGGGCATGTGTCATCAGTATGTAGTCCTAAATAAACAAACACACACACTCCCCTTTACCATATATGTATAAATTTATTACATTTGCAATCGCTTTCAGAAAAAAATAATGAAACCGTTTGGAAAGAGTGATGATATTCCTTCCAAAAATGAGCAACAAAAGGTGGAGCAGATTGGATTAGTAGAAAGCATTTGTGGCCATCGGATATAGAGGCTGAAATAGGAAATCTTACCCATATTCTTTCGCTTGTTTGCTTTGTTTGGGACCAAAACAGAAATCTTTTCCCCCTGTCTTTTCAGAAACAAGGACTTTCAGGAGGTTACCCTAGAAAAGGATGGTGAGACAGTGCTCCGTTTCGCAGCAGCCTATGGCTTTCGAAATATCCAGAATATGATTCTGAAGTTGAAAAAGGGGAAATGCTCCTACCATTTTGTTGAAGTTTTAGCCTGTCCTGGAGGTAATCACCAAACCTGAGACTTCTGCATCGCCCTATATAGTTAAAAAAAAAAAAAAAAAAAAAAACCCTGCACACATACATTAATTAGACTCTTTAATATTGCCGAAGCTGATTCTAGTTAAGACAGTACTGTCTGAAACTGCACCTCGCAGATTTTAGGTGGGGAGGCTGTATTTGTCCAGCGTATTTATGTGAACATCTGTGGATGTCACAGGCAGGGTAAATGAAGATGGAGATGTAAAGATCACGTGAAAATAGGCTGTACAGAATCATGGTGGATACACCCACTCAGTGCTTTTGAGTAAACCAATTTCTCTTCTTGTTTTGGTCATCGGTGTGTAGGTTGCTTAAATGGGAATGGCCAGGCCCAGACTGAAGACGGAAAACCAGATAAAGCCCTTCTGAAGCAGATGGAGGATGTATATGCCACAGTTCCTGTTCAGATTCCTGAAACCAACGGGCATGTGCAGAAGCTTTATCAGGAATGGCTAGAAGGGATGGAGTCCTACAAAGCCCAGGAATCTTTGCATACTAAATACAGCATGGAAAAACCAGCTGCCAACAGTTATGACATCAAATGGTGACCGATCCAATTATAAGACATGCATCAGGGTTGATGGACCTGCAGCACTGTCACAACTATGCTGTGCACCTGAAATCGGCACAACCTTGTTAAAGCATGCTCGGAACTGGAACTGCATTTGTTTCCTCATTGGGGTTGTGCAGAGTCAAAATGCAACTGTCTCAGTGTAAATGTGGTGCATCTTTATTTAACCAGAACTCTAGCCCAATCATCAATATACCTGTTAAGGTATATTGGAAGGAAAACAGGGCGTGTTACAAAGTGCTTCAATGCTGACCCCTTCGGTACTCAAGGCCTGTGAGCCAAGAATCTAATACCATGAATGTGCTCAGAATGATTTCGGGTTAAAGTTTCACTTATTACAGACTTCATATTATTACCAAACATAGTAAGATGCCAAAATATGATAAAAACCACCTACTACTAATGTAGTGTCCAGAAAGTAAGGCCTATTTTTTTAATTATGGCAAAAAAGAATGTCTGTGTTTACACTAGTCTGAGAGAGCAGTAGGAACATTGACCTCTGCTAGAAATGAATGTTCATTTGGTCAGCTTTATTTAGCTTCTTCAACTGTTCAGAGAACAGGGCCCTTTGCTCCTTCTCACTGGCATTGATTTCTTCTTGAGAATATTGGGATCCTGGTATCTTAAGACAAACCTGGTAAATTCTTTTGACGTTCAAAACTATATTTGGGAGGTTTGTGTCATCATCAACAATGCTGGAATGGATTGGGGAATCCTGAGTAGACAACGAGTACTGTAAGTGCAGATCATTAAATCAAATGGGCAAAGGTCAAGCTAGAATAGGCGAACATCATAAAACCAGAATATTTGGGGGAAAAGGGCTCACCTGATTTAAGATGCACTATAATTCTTTTCAGCTTGCCTAATGCTGAAGTTCTAAGGGGCGTTTTAAGAGAATATGGTTCAGTGACTTCTTCCTAGAAACGCCATTACGTTTTTGGATTTTCTGGGACTTGTTAAAATTTTAATTGTGATTGCAGTGTGCATGCAGATCAGTCACTGATAATCTTTCTAAAGAAAGTAGATACCAAGAGAGATGCATTAATATGTGGAGGAAGGTTGTAGTTCTATTTATCCCTATTATGGACTATTCCATTCAGAACTGTGCACAAGCAGGCAAAACCTGAACATTCATTTTACCCCGGCATCACACTGCCAAAGTCATTGGGATAAATTAACACTCTGGAGCAGAATTGCTAAAAGGAGAATAAGAGTAAGACTTCTTTCCATGGATCATATGCTGAATATGTAAATACTGTTTATTAGCATGTGGTCACACCACTCAAAGTTCATGCAGCACTTGACCAAGAAGATTGCTCTCTCTGGGAGATGTCCTAGTAAACCCAGATTTTTTTTAGTAGATATGATAGGTTTATATTTTAAGAGCTGCCTATACAATATTGAGATGCACTTTCAAGTACATGCTCACTGAAAGGAATGATCAGCAGTTCTTATGCTCCAAAATAGTAATGTGAATCCATTTTGCCCTATTCTGAATCGCATATCTCAATCATATATATAGAGTTACCCCCATGAATGCTCTGCTCAGGAAGGAAAAAAAATGCTACAAAGATTATTCTTTTGTTCCATTTCTGTTCTTTTGTTTTGTGAGATCCTTTGAAACCCTGCTGCCTTTGGCCTGCCCCATGTTTTCTTTTTCGTTAGATGTTCTTACCTCAACATGCATAAGGTTGGATGTGATTTCACTGGGAAATTCTTGGATGTTCTTAAATTGCCAGTTTATAAATTCATAAAATAGGGATATTATGACTTTTACGTTGTGAAAATGTAACCTTCAAATGTGAGGTGGTTCAGTGGTATCCCAACAGTCATTCGATTTTTACCCAGGACTAGCTGAATAGGAAAAAGACATAGGAAATCAAGCGATCATAAAGTGATTTGCTTTTTGACATAGAGAAGTTGGGAAGAAGAGGTGCATTTTATGTACTAACTATACATATGAATTGGGCTATAAAACTGCATGCCTGTATTCATAATATCTTTGAAACAAGAAAACAGTAACATAAAATAAATACCAGAGTGAAAATGCACACTAAAATTTATCTGCATGGAGGAAAAGAATTTAAAATAGGCGAAGTACGTGTAGGCATAGTACTACATTAAAATATAAAAGGACATTCTCATGCTACTTTTTCATAGCATTTGGTGTTCAAGTACATCAGCCCATTAAGGTATCAGAGATGGGCCTGCATATTACACACATAGATTGCTTTTTATCACAAGAACATTCTTCTGGGACTGAAAGATACTGGTGTTTTCTAAGAATACCTTCAACACTTACCAGTTATGCAATTGAAAAGGAATTTTGGATGAATGTACCCAAGCTTGCCTAAATTTCTGAAGCAAGGCAAAAGCATAGAAGCACAGTTTTTAATACCTTCAAGTTATGGTGGCAATGTAATTTATTTCTAATTGTGGGTGGGGGAGTTATTCATTGAGTTACCCTGGATGTTTTTTCCCCCCAATTCTGGTTTTTTTATTCTGTTCTAATGTGTTTGTATATACAAATGGGCCATATCCTATGTTAAATACTAGGGCTTACACACACTGACAATAGTTCAGAAGAAATGTGTGAAAATCCACCTTTTCTGGTGTTCATTAAAGTAGCGATATCACTAATGCAAAAGACAAGAATTTTGTGGATCTTTAATAGTCATTTGGTTTAATTCATCTTTTTGCAGGTTCATATAGAAACCTGAATAAAGACAGGCTGCTTTAATGAATAGCGAAGAGGTGCTACTTTTTTAGCAGGTCTTCTGAATCATTTTCAAAGGATATGCAGCCTCTTTTATATAATTTAACTTGATGTTATACATATTTTAACTGCTTGTAATGTATGTGCATGGTAGGCTTTGGAAAATATAGATATCAGTAAAAGATTTTTAAATAAACAAGTCCAGTGTTCAAAATACTCTGCAATATAAATTCCCATATATTGTGGTTGGGGGAAAATGCTTTTTTGTGCCAAAAATGGAAGCTGCTCAGTGTAAATCAAGGGTTATGGAAAAGTCATATCACTGACCCAAGCAAATTCTTATTGCATGTCACATCCATGGTACTACAGTTTCCCAGGTTTGTCCCCGCTCAGGTTAATGAAGCACCACAGAAACAACAGATGTATTTAAAAACTGCTGGCCTCCTTGGTTACTTGGATCTTTTTGTCCTCATTATAGGGTCTCTAGTTACTCAATGAAAGACAATACAGCATAGTTCCTAACAATTCATGCTTTTCCTGATAGGAAGTGGTCTACAGTATGTTAAGCAAAGCTTGATTCCTTTGCAGTACATTGATGTCTTTCCAGGATGGAAAACTGGATGGTATCATCCTTTTTGCATCTCAGAAAGATATCTATACTTATGAAAAAGCCACAAGTGTGAAATGTTGTTAAAATGCTGGATCTGTGGTTGTGCAAAATATGAGCTGCATGAGGTCATCATTACAAAATCTGTTACACCATTAACCTATTAATCATAACATTCTATGAAATTGTCAGCAAGTACCCTTAAAGGGAAAGCTTCTTACATTAAGCATCTGGAGTGGAAGCATTGGAAGATTGGACTTATGGACCTATTTGACTGTAGCTCTTTTATTGATCATTGCATTATAACAAAATATTTTTACATTCAAGGCTGTAGAAATCTTAGTCATTTGTCAACTGTGCACCTGAACCATTAGGTCCACTGTCTTAATTAGTTGCGATGACCCAGTGGTGGGTTCCGGATCCCGTTCCAACCAGTACTGTTGGAACGGGCCCGACAGCATCGACATGGATGCGTGCAGCGGGAGTGCACTCGTCTTACCACCTCTGCGAGCCTCCGCAACGCTCCAGCTGCTCAGTGGAGCATCGCGCAGGTGCTGTATGTGCCGTGCACGGAAGCGCCGAAGACTTAAAAGACCAGTGAGCTGGGGCAGCCAGGTGGGCCCTCAAAAGCACCATCCCGGAACGGTACCCGGAGCTCCGGGGCGTACCGCTTGCAACCCACCACTGCAATGACCTCTTTGTCGAAGGTAGAAAACATATCCAACACACCTTTCTCCTCCTTTTCCCACAACTACAACCCTGTGAGATGAGTTGGGCTAAGAGTGAGTGACCAGCTGGTATTCATGGCCAAGGCTGAACTTGAACTCGCAGTCCAGTGTTTTAATCATGGTTTAATTCTGAAATAAATTCTGGGAATTTTGGAAGTTGCAATCCACAAGTCTTAAAAGTTGCCAAGGTTGGACACCCCTGAACTAAAAGAACCTGTGCTGCATTCTGGCCCCGTTTGGGCTGCTACAATGCATATTTGTGGTGTTCTTGATGAGTAAGCAAGTAGTATGAATAAGTAACTAACCCAGATTTTGGTAGTTAAAGGCAGAAGCTTAGTCAGGCTTCCCAATTGCAGAAGCTTTAATTAAATTGAAATACATGAATTGCCACTAGAGAAAGTTAGAGACCAGTTTTTTTGCTCCTGGGTGGTCTCTGCTCAGTCATCACTTTTGCAAAGAGAGAATGTTTCTCCTTGCATTAAAGAAACGTTTTAAGAAGAAAATGTGTTTTCAAAAAAAAGAAATCCACCCTAATCCTGCCAATAATTACAGTTATACCAGAAGATTTCCAAATCTCTTTTAATAACATACACACTTTTACTTCCCTGCCGCAGGTTTCATCCTGAGGATTAGCGCAGTGAGAGCCCTCACCCACCCACTTGCCCTCACACACCCAGAGTTAAGGCATACAAGTACAGGCCCTCAACTTACAACAGTTTGTTTGGTGACCGTTTGAAGTTGCAACAGCACTGAAAAAAGTGGCTTATGATTGTTTTTCACTTATGACCATTGTGGCATCCCCACGGTCACATGATCAAAATTCAAACACTCGGCAACTGACTCATATTTATGACCATTGCAGTGTCCTGGGGTCACGTGATCACTTTTTGGACCTTCTGATAAGCCAAAGCCAATGGAGACGCCAGATTCACTTAACAACCGTGTTACTATCTTAATAACTGCAGTGATTCACTTAACAACTGTGGCAAGAAAGGTGGTAAAATGAGGCACAACCCATTTAACAAATGTTCCACTTAATAGCAGAAATTTTGGGCTTAATTGTGGTCCTAAATCGAGGACTACCTGTAATTTGCTTTTTTAGGCACAGTTACGCAGCCAGAAGGTCCTTGCTTTTATTATGAAAAACCCTGTCCTTAAAAATCAAGCAGCTAAGAACTCTGGAGGAAACCCTTCAGATTTTTGTCTGGCAAAAAGCCGTTTTAGAATCACTATCACAGCAAAATTTCCCAGCTGGTTAGTTTTCATAAACTATAGCAATTCACAGTTGATACGTTTTGCACCCAAAACAATTGCGTATTTAATTGAGTAGGGTTAGTGGTGGCTAGCAAAGTAAGCAAACCTTACAAGATAGCCCATTTTTTGCAGAGATATTTTCGAATAAAGGCACATTTTCATCTTCAGCAAGACATTGCTGTTTCTAAAAACAAAACAGCCTCTTTAAAACGTTGTGTTTCAAATTTAGGTTCTACCGAGATTTGAACTCGGATCGCTGGATTCAAAGTCCAGAGTGCTAACCATTACACCATAGAACCACGAGACGAGCGTCTATTTGGAAAAGTCCTCCATTAGCACGTCCTCCTGGTTTCCCTTTGAAATCTAGATTGCCTTTCTATGTGCAACATTTATATAAGAAAGCTTTTCTCAGATTGACAATCCTCTGTTGAGCAATATAAAATTGAAACACTACAGTAAAAACTATTCCCTGTTCTTTTAAAAAGCGTAACTCAAAAAAAAAAGCCCTTTTAATCGGATTGCAACATGATTTCTCGACTATCATTAAGTCATAATGAAAGAATATTGACCTTTAAAGTAATCTTACTTTTCAGATATATTTTTCTTAATTCTTCCTTTTTCCCCCCATCCGTCCATAAAATAAAATCCGGAATTATCTTAAAAAGATTTACGCGTCAGGTTCCACCGAGATTTGAACTCGGATCGCTGGATTCAGAGTCCAGAGTGCTAACCATTACACCATGGAACCACGATGGAAATGCTTTCGATTCTCTATTACTTACTCCGGTCGCAAATTAACCTATGCTATCTTTCCTTTCTCGGTCTTCAGACTACTGTAGTTTGAAGTGCTTGTTTCCAATTTTAAAAAGTCGAACTTATTACTTATATCAAACTTCTTTCCTCCTAAACACAGCCTCTCCAGTTCAGCGCCTCCCAAACCCACAAAGCGAAAAATGAGCTGAGAAAACAACCCGGGGAATCTAATGCAATTCATAAATGGCGCAGAAGACAGTTGCAAATGCAACCTAATGGTTGCAGGAAATGACTTTGTGGTGGCTGATCGCACAGTCAACCAAATGTATTATTATTATTATTATTATTATTATTATTATTATTATTATTATTATTATTATTATTATTATTATTATTATTATTATTATTATTATTATTATTATTATTATTATTATTATTATTATTATTATTATTATTATTATTATTATTATTATTATTATTATTATTATTATTATTATTATTATTATTATTATTATTATATAAAATACTGGATCTTGTGTTTGTCTCCGACCAGTGGACGAGTGATCTGGGAAGAGGGAATTTAGTCATCACGCCCTTGTCATGGTCAGATCACTCACTTCTCCAACTGGACTTCCCTGGCGCTACCCCCCGCCGCGGGGAGGCAAAACCAGTTGGTCCCAGATGGTTCCGCCCCAGGCGTCTGATGGAACCAGATAGGTACCAGGCGGAGCTTGGGCCACCTCCTGCAGACCTGTCCCGCTCCCTGGCAGAGGACCTGGTGGCCGCGTGGAACAGTGCGGCCGCCGGGGCCTTGGACCGGGTTGCGCCTTTGCGGCCTCTCCGATGGCAACGATCGACTCGGGCTCCCTGGTTTAACGGGGAGCTAAGGGCGATGAAACACCACAGGAGACGCCTAGAGAACAAGTGGAGATCCTCCCGCTCCGAATCCGATCGAACACAGGTAAGAGCCTACTTAAGGACCTACCTTGTGGCAATAAGGGTGGCCAAACGTCAATATTGTGCCACCCTTATAGCGTCCGCAGAGAACCGCCCTGCCGCCCTGTTTTGGGTGACCCGCTCCCTGCTGTCGCAGGGACAACTGGACCCCCCATTGCAGGGCAGGGCAGAGGAGTTTGGGGAATACCTGCAGGATAAAATTGATCAGATCCGGAGGGGGTGGACCCACTCCAGTGCTCCAGGGGGGGCGTCCGAGGCTAGTCTTGAGATTCCACGCTGGGAGGAGTTTGACCCTGTTGTCATCGAAGATTTGGACAGGTTGCGCGGGCGACTGCGAGCCACCACATGTTTATTGGACCCGTGCCCCTCCTGGTTGGTACTGGCTTCCTGGGAGGGTTCACGTGGCTGGCTACTGGGACTGGTGAACGCTTCGTTGGGTGAGGGCCTTTTACCAACCGCCTTGAAAGAGGCGGTGGTGAGACCTCTGCTCAAGAAGCCTTCTCTGGACCCAATGGAGCTAGCAAATTATCGTCATGTCTCCAACCTTCCTTTTTTAGCGAAGGTTGTTGAGAGTGTGGTGGCTCAGCAGTTCCCGCGTCACCTGGAGGAAGATGATTATCTAGACCCGCGCCAGTCCGGCTTCCGACCCGGTCACAGCACGGAGACGGCCTTGGTCGCGTTGGTGGATGATCTCTGGAGGGCAAAGGATGGGGGTTGTTCCTCCATCCTTGTCCTATTAGACCTCTCGGCGGCTTTCGATACCATCGACCATGGTATCCTATTGCGCCGTCTGGAGGGGTTGGGGATCGGGGGCACCGTATTGCGGTGGTTCCGCTCCTACCTCTCTGGCCGGACGCAATGTGTATTGACAGGGGAGCAGAGGTCGACCCCGAGGCCCCTCACTTGTGGGGTCCCACAGGGGTCGATCCTCTCGCCTCTCCTGTTCAACACATAGATGAAACCGCTGGGCGAGATCATCTGTGGTTTTGGGGTGAGATATCATCTGTACGCTGATGACACTCAGCTGTATTTTTCCACCCCAAACCACCCCAACGAGGCTGTTGAAGTGATGTCCCGTTGTCTGGAAGCCGTGCGGGTCTGGATGGGTGACAACAGGCTCAAGCTCAACCCCTCCAAGACAGAGTGGCTGTGGCTTCCGGCACCCCGGTACAACCAGCACATTCCATCGCTGGCCATCGGGGATGAACAATTAGCCCCGGTGGAACGGGCACGCAATTTGGGCGTCCTCCTTGATGCCCGGCTGGCTATGGAAGATCATGTGGCAGCCGTGGCGAGGGGGACGTTCCACCAGGTTCGCCTGGTGCGCCAATTGCGACCCCTTTTGGACCGGGAGGCCCTGCACACAGTCACTCACGCGCTGGTGACGTCTCGCCTGGACTACTGTAATGCTCTCTACATGGGGCTCCCCTTGAGGTGCACCCGGAGACTGCAGTTGGTCCAGAATGCAGCCGCGCGGGTAATTATGGGGAGATCGAGGTTCTCCCATATAACACTGCTCCTGCGCGAGCTGCACTGGCTTCCTGTGGCCTACCGGGTGCGCTTCAAGGTGTTAGTTACCATCTTCAAAGCGCTCCATGGCACAGGGCCTAGTTACCTGCGGGATCGTGTCCTGCCCCATACATCCCTGCGACCCATTCGTTCACACAGAGAGGGTCTCCTCCGGGTGCCGTCCTCTAGAGATTGTCAGAGGGCGGTGCCCAGGAGTAGGTCCTTCTCTGTGGCGGGCCCTACCCTTTGGAACGACCTCCCCCCAGACATTAGAACAATAACCGATCTCCGCTCCTTCCGCAGTAAACTGAAGACCCACCTGTTTCGGCTAGCCGGCCTGGCATAATTCGACAACTTTTCCACCCCTAGGTAATTTTTAATTGTCAATTTTAGTTTTTAAACTATTAATGTTATTTATTGTTATTATTTATTTATTTTTTACCTCCTCTGTATGACACTGTGCTAACTGTTGCTTGTGTACGTAGCCCCGAGTCCCTGTGGGGAGAGGGGGCGACTAATAAGTTTAAATAAATAAATAAATAAATAAATAAATAAATAAATAAATAAATAAATAAATAAATAAATAATAATAATTATGGTTCGCCGCCCTGACAGTCAGATGTTGAGATTAGATTTGGCACTTTTATTCACTTAGCGATTTTATCCCAGGGATCTGTTTGATGGTATTGGTAAGTGGTGTAGGGTTTCATGCCGAAGCAGGGGGGGTTGGACTAGAAGACCTCCAAGGTCCCTTCCAACTCTGTTATTCTGTTTTCCCAAAAGAAAAACAAGAAACCAGCATGGTATTAAAGGTGTCTCGAGAGGTAAACTGTTGCGTATAAAGTGGATTTGTGCAAGTGATTTTGTCAATGGCGATGGTGTTCGATTGTTTTGGAATTGCACCCAAGACGCCTATTGGCACTACCTTGCTTTATTTACCACAGGCATTTTACAGTTTGCTGATTTTACTTGCAGGTCTTTGCATTTTCTGATTTTCTCCATTTCTTTCTAGAACTAATGTATCCTTTTCAGATATCCTCTTATCCTTGGACTTAAATTTGCAACCGGTGAAAACACCTTTTCTTTCCGTAATCCTGCAGTTGCTGATCGCGGTTACTCAAGCAACAGTCCTGATTTCTGTAGCGATGCTTGGCTCCAAATAATTTATAATGAATGTAATTAGTACTGATAATATTTCAGTAACGAATACATGCTAATTTAAAGTGAAAAGAAGAAAAGAAAGAAAGCTTAAAGTGCGGGAATTGGAAAAAAACTATTTCAGAATAGAAAAGAAAGAAGGAAAAAACACACAGCGAGGACTTCTGATCTTCATAGCAGTACAATTATAAAGTTACTTATTTTAAGATTATAGCATTATTCTTTTATTTCTATAATATAGCTCGTCTCATCATCAAAGTCATCACATCACTTTCATGCCTGATGTGAGACTAGAACTCACCATCTCCTGGCCAAGCCTGGTACTTCAGCACTAAGCCAATTTGTCTCTGTGTTAGATCGGGTAATGGAAAGGCACACACAGGCTAACGGTAACAACAGCTCTTTATTATAACACAACAAGTAAGAACAACCCAGCGAAGGTTGAGTCTGACAGCAGCCCTTTTATAAGGAGCTGTCAGACCCTTCGACCAATGAGATTAAACCTCTGTTCCCGCCGGAACAGAGGACCTTGGTGGAAACCATTATAATTAAAGCTAGTCTCTAACACCGTGGGTTTGGATTTTTTTGCAAAAATCTTCAGTTAAAAGTGAGGGAGAAAGGTGGATGGTACCTGATAAAGAGGCCTGCTTTTTGGCTTAACGCAGGCTTCAGCTCTCTCCCATTTGCTTTCTAACCCTTTGCTTTATAGAACACGTGTTGGGAATTCTTTTTGTTAGTAGGGGAATAAAAAAGGTTTAATAAAAGAATGAACTGGTAAACTTGTCTGACAGATGTAAAAGAAACAATTGGTGGGAGACAGCCTTTTGGCAACTTTCCCAGCCAAAGGCATCTGCAGGGTTGAAAATTTTTGTCAAGAGGACAATGCCATGGTCTTTTTAATATGTGTGATGTCACAATACATAGGCAAAAAGAGCAAAATTGAGTTCTTAAACTCAGAGTAGCCTTGAATGCCAAGCTGGGCAGCATATACAGGTGAAACTCGAAAAATTGGAATATTGTGCAAAAATTCACTTATTTCAGTAATGCAACTTAAAAGGTGAAACTAATATATGAGATAAGACTCATTATATGCAAAGCAAGATAGTTCAAGCTGTGATTTGTCATAATTGTGATGATTATGGCGTACAGCTCATGAAAACCCCAAATCCACTATCTCAGAAAATTAGAATATTACATGCAATCAATAAAACAAGGATTGTTTTGTCTCATGTCTCTCATTTTTCTCTTGGCAATGCCCCATAGATTTTCTATGGGGTTCAGGTCAGATGAGTTTGCTGGCCAATCAAGCACAGTAATTCCATGGTCATTGAACCAGGTTTTGGTGCTTTTGGCAGTGTGGGCAGCTGGAAAATGAAGTCAGCATCCCCATAAAGCTTGTCTGTGGAAGGAAGCATGAAGTGCTCCAAAATCTCCTGGTAGATGGCTGCGTTGACCCTGGTCTTAATGAAGCACAGTGGTCCAAAGTCCTGTTGCTCAGTGGTCCAAAGTCCTCTTTTCTGATGAGAACTTTTGCCAAAAGCACCAAAAACTGGTTCAATGACTGTGGGATTACTGTGCTTGATTGGCCTCTCCATTCTTCCTCCATACTCTGGGCCCATGGTTTCCAAATGAGATGCAAAAGTTGCTCTCATCAGAAAAAGAGGACTTCGGACCACAGAGCAACAGAAGAGCTGAAAGCTGCTATTGAAGCATCCTGGTCTTCCATAACACCTCAGCAATGCCACAGGCTGATAGCTTCCATGCCATGCCCCATTGAGACAGTAATTGTTGCAAAAGGGGCCCAAACCAAGTACTGAGTACATATGCATGCTTATACTTTTCAGAGGTCCGATATTGTTCTATGTACAATCCTTGTTTTATTGATTGCATGTAATATTCTAATTTTCTGAGATGGTGGATTTGGGGTTTTCATGAGCTGTACGCCATAATCATCACAATTATGACAAATCACGGCTTGAACTATCTTGCTTTGCATGTAATGCGTCTTATGTCATATATTAGTTTCACCTTTTAAGTTGCATTACTGAAATAAATGAACTTTTGCACAATATTCTAATTTTTCGAGTTTCACCTGTAAATTTAACAAATAAATAGTATGTCCCTGTTACTCTTTTTTTGTCTCAAATAATGTCATTATTCCCACAAACAACAATAACACACATATGTGTCTCAACTGCAGCAAACCCAAAGTGAATGCTTGACTCATAAGCAAGCCATTACAAATTGCTTCATTAGCCCCAGGTTATGGCCAAATTTAAAAACTACTGGCTTACAGCATTAACACTGTAGAAAGTTATCACCCAGCCCTCTCCCAGAAAAATGAAATATCCTAGGAAATATTGAAAAGGCAGAATATTACATTTCCCTGGATGTGAAAAGGGAGAAACATGTTTTAAAGACAGAGTAACTCCCTGCAGCTTCCTGTCTAACCCCTTTGTCAATGGGCCATTAAGATGCCCAAGCAGTCCTTTTACATAATAAAGAGTTCTCCCCTTCAGCTCCAGGGTGATGTGATTGAGGCATGATTAGCCTTTACCCAGCAGGACATTGTTAAAGTGAGTTCCTGTCTTTTGACACCCCCCAGTCACATGACTATATAGCCACACCCACCCAGTCACATGACTCCCCACCACCATCGCCCACAGAACCGATAGGAAAAAAGTATAGATTTCAACACTGGTTTAAAGTGACATGAGGATGGGCAGTTTGAAGATTGGA
Organism: Natrix helvetica; assembly: GCF_964273705.1. NCBI lineage: Eukaryota > Metazoa > Chordata > Lepidosauria > Squamata > Natricidae > Natrix > Natrix helvetica. The sequence goes on from NC_138548.1 coordinate 251,845,887, forward strand.
AACTCAACTTTCTGAAGGATTATGGAAGCCTGTTTGGGAGTTGGATTTTTTTCTTAGAAGGTTTAAGAGGGGGTTGGAGTGGTTGTTTTTCTGATCTTAAAACCACTCTGAAACTGGGTTGATATTGTATCATTTTGCCTCCACACTTCTGCAGGAATTTCACCAAATTTCAAACAAAATCACCTGAATGTGCAGGAATATTGCTGACAGTTGATTGGAAATGAGTTGATTAAAAACAGTTTTAAAATTGCTTTTTGTGATAAAGTACCTTTTTAGATGTATAAGAACTAGAAAGAGTAGAAATACGATAAAGTTCCTTTTTTTCTTCTTTGAATTTCTTTTGCATTGCTTTTTGGAAATCAGTGTTATTTTGGTTTTATACTTTTCACTTTTGAAGAATAATCTTTGTTTTTGGAAGAGATCTGTTTTGAGCAGATGATGAGACATAAACAAATTCAGTGACGTACATAACCATTGTTTTTCATTTTGCTTTTTGTTTAAATATACTCATTCTCTGCTTATTTGTTGCACTGTCTCTTAGGTTTCCTAGCATTTGAATTCTTCACCAAGGTCTCCACCCAAAAGGCATTAGAAGTTGTGAGAAATTCATTACAAGTTTTTCAAATGTATGCCTGACATCATCTTGAAGGAGTATATACAGAACATAGATTTGACTTGTCTCTACATTTAGTGATTCAAAACATAGCTCAGTTCACCATGGATTACTTGGAACTCTTCCCTTCTTCAATTTGTGGACCAAATTACAATCTTGGTTTAGATACTGTTCCAATAAAATGAAAAGGAGAACATTTGTCATGCTTGACATAATTGGATGAAAGTACATATTACAAAACTCCAATGTTATGACAGAAAAAATATATATTTTTATCCTCTGTCCCCACACCATCTTAATCATGCTTTCTTTCAACATATTTCAGGCATTATTTCCTCAAATCACTAATTTTGTCTACTAACCACACCCTGGAGGCCTGCCAACAGATAGGAAGTTTGCAAAAATTTACTTACAGTAATTCTCCCCAGGACAGAGGGGGCAATTTTTTCATCTTGTATCTATGCAATGCATGTTTCACATAAACTAAGAGGCTTCCAATGCATTCATCTTTTGCCTTAGAAAATTGGCCTTTTCCTTTTTCGGCAAATTTTCAGGTATTGCAGTACAGTTTTTTAGATGGAACAGCTAAATCTTTCGACATTATTAGAATATGGATTTGGACATTATTGAATAGGATGTATTATCTGAATTGATGAATTAAATATTAACTCAGGCACTTATTCTGAATCTCAGGATCAGTTTATACATTGTTCTTTAAAATTCTTTAGGGATTTTGTTAGATGTATTTTGACACATATTTAATAGCAGACAAATCCTGGTATCACCAGGACTATATGGTAAGAAAGAGGATGTTGGCTAAATAGTTGTTCCCCTGTAGTGCTGCAGGGGTTAGTCTTCTTCCCACTACTATTTAATATCTACATAAAGTAACTGGAAGAGATCACCTGTCATTTTAAGGTTCAATTCCATCAGTATGCTGATGATACTCAGTTTTACATCTTTACTTGAGTCATATCAGGAGAGAAGCAACTTAGAATTTCCTGACAGTTAGAACAATTAATCAGTGGAACAGCTTGCCTCCAGAAGTTGTGAATGCCCCAACACTGGAAGTCTTTAAGAAGATGTTGGATAGCCATTTGTCTGAAACGGTATAGGGTTTCCTGCCTAGGCAGGGGGTTGGACTAGAAGACCTCCAAGGTCCCTTCCAACTCTACTATTGTATTGTATTGTATTGTATTGTATTGTATTGTATATGGTTGTACTCTTGAGGTCTTGGTGTGTAGAAGCTGTGAAGGTTTGAATGTAAGAATACAATCTAAAATTAAATGCTAGCAAGTTTGGTGTTATAATTTGCCCATTGGTGCTCTTGGGTAGCTAAATATGGTAGCATGACCCATGGACTAGAAGCTCTATGGTTTGGGGATCTATCTGAATCGTAGCTTTTGCTGAAATAACAGGTAGAAGGCATGGTTAACAGAGCCTTTACCTGACTCCAGTTGAGGCCCTAACTACAGTGAATCAGGTTTTCTTTACAGCTTACTTAGACTGCTGCAATGCATTCAACATGGGCCCACCTTTAAAAATCACTTGGAAGTTTCAATTGATTCAAAATGCAGCAGCCTATATACAATCCAGGGCTCACCAGTGGAAATATATGACAATTATGGGCTCTGCATTGGCTTTCTGTAGGCTTAACCTATAAAGGTTTTTATTGCTTGGCTCAAGTTACTTTCAGGACTCTATTTGCCCATTAAAATTAGCCCAGCCAATTTGATCTTACAGCTGATGGTTACCCATGTTTAGGAATTGGAGGGGGCAGGTTGGGTTTCAGAGATTAATTTTCTTTAGCAGAGCTCATAATCTAAGTTCCGATATGGCAGCCCTTTAGAGCTTAGATTAGCTCCAGTCTTAACCATTTTTTTACTATGTTAGACCCACTCAGTTTAAAAGAGGAAAATAAAATAAAAACACCCCTGAGACATTTTACTAGCAACAACCAAACTTGCATGACAAAAGCAGAAATGCAACTCAGAGCAGAAAAAGGAACTCACAGACATTATTCAAACAGGAGTTTTATTTATATCACCCCAAGGCAAGATTGTTAGCCCTGAAATGTGGAAGAAAAGGGATCACAACTTTAAGTATGCTAATCCACTGTTTCCCTCATGGCTATTTCTAAATCAGTGAATGTGTTTTCAATTGCTTTTATTGATGAGAATAACAAAATGTCAAGTGGTGATTGGGAGAGAAATAAACAGGCAGTGGAGCAGAGAAAGATTGAAGGCATCTCCCAAAGGCACAACTCTTTGGGAGCCAACATCACAAGACATTGCACCAAATAAAACCCTAACAGCAGCCATCTTTCAGTTCAGTGCCCCCCCCCTCTCATTCAGGCACATATGCAGCACTTTCACAAGGAGTAAATTTTCTCCCACTTACTTCCCATACTTTTTCTGTAGCAATGGACATCCTCACACTCGCAGAAGTGTGCATAGTCTTTCTACAAAACGTATTCAGATAGTAAGAATATAAGCATTCTCATTTCTGTGGTAAATAGACCACTTTTCCCAACCTGGGTATCTTAAGATGAACCTCCATAGATTTGCTGTATAAAATAACTGAACCAAGTTAGTGCCTATTTTCTCCAGTTTTTTTAAAAAAATGTCTCTAGCTATAAACCTCCTGATTGACTTCACTCATCTACCTTCATTTTTTACTGTTTTTATCTCCGTCTCGAGCTTCCCCTAACCTAACTAAACTTCCTGCATGATCACCCCATTGGAGCTACTATGGGCCATGCTGCCTGCGAACGACAAGAGTTGTTTGAATGGTGGGGTGGGGGCAGAAGGGGAAATAATAGGCTTATGTGGGGAACAATTATTTTGAGGGAAAATGCAAGTCAAGCCAGACCCAGAACACATTGTATGCTGCAGAAGTATTCCAATTGGGCTCCAAAAATTCTAAAAACCACTAGATGGCAATAAAGACATGTAGCAAACACTAATACTTTGGAGATTTCTAGTGTTCATCTTGATTTTATTTATCCAGTATTTTAAAAATCCTGTCTTTATTACTTTATAAGTAACTCAAGATGGTCAACATACACAATACTTCTTCATCTTCCTATTTTCCTCACAACAATAACCCTGAGAGGTGGCTGGACTGAGAGAGAGTGGCTGGACTAAAGTCAACTTTCATGGCTAAGGCCAGAGTAGAATTTACAGCTTCCTTATTTCTAGCTTAGTGCCTTTTCCCCTTTTTTTACAGTCCAGGTTTGGGGGCCTGACTGAAAGGTGCAGCACAACAAATATCACTTGAGAATTTAAAACCCAATAAACTGCATAGTTTGATCATCTGATCGATTAAATTTCATACCACCTCATAAGTATAACCAGTCAATGTAGATGTTGGAGGCTTAGCAAGGTACTGAATTTATAACTAGCCTCATCAGAGTATCCATTCACAATCTATTCTACTTTGAAACATTAGAGAAGACTTGGAATTTGTGATGCCTGTCCCTAATTCCAAATTCAAGGTGGAGTACCTTTCTGAGATAATTTGAGCGTTGCTGCCGCCTTTGTACTATTACTATAATGGCACAGCAAAGATAAAAATGTTAAGCAAAAATATACTTTTGTGTTTTGAGCTGTAATGTCTTTACATTTTGAGATTTCTGTGAACCTGTAGCATTGAATGAGGAGAAGGAGGCAGTGTGAGAAGATCAGTGTCAATATTCATCAAAGACATGAATCTACCAGTGGTGGTTGGTGCTTTGCCTGCAACAAGTCAAAGTTATATAAAAATGACAATACAGCATGCCGACATTATGATACATAATCTGTTCTTATACATTTGTGTTCTGGTGTCTTACCTGACACCAGCAGGTAAACCATGAAATGTATGTCATAGCATCATGATAAGCATTTCATCATATGCTCCCCACCACTATCTTGAGGACATGTATTTTTAAAAAAGTGATGCAGTTGCCCCAAACTGGACATATCTACCCATGTGGAATGAAAGCAATGCAACATTTCGAAACATGGAATGTTTCATACCCACTCCAGGCATTTGCTTAATTTTTCAGAACTAAAAGCTATAAAAACCAAGCATTGCTGCAGATTTGAAAGGTTCAATTAACCACACAAAAAGGCAAAGGCTATGAAACCTTTTTCTGTTTCCTGTGAGAATTTCCCAAATGTCAAATCAATCTCCTTTCTAAGATCCATGCACTCTGGTGTGAAACCAGAACCTTATATTCTTCCTATACTCTCTATTTCTTTTCCACATGTCCATCACTCAAATTCTCCCCTATTCCTGACATTCCTCATTCTCCATTATTAGTCTACAATTCTCTTGATCTTCACGCCTTTTCTGAACATTTCACCCAACACGCAGACAATTCATGCTTTCTATTAAGTCTCTTGAAATAGCAAATTGTCCAGGAAACTAGTGGCCCCATTTCAGATGACTCACTTGGCACCCTGAAAAAAATGTATTTTGATCTCTTTCATAGCCCAGCAGTGCATTTTTAATGATAGATGAAAAAGCCATATCCTATTCCACTGCCTCCAGATCCTTAAACACAACTTTGTTTTTTTTGGGGGGGGGGGTTGTTTGTTTCATTTGGATTTATACAACATACTTCCAAGATGCCTATCTCTAGCCTCTGCGAGAGAGAATTGGCATAACCCTTTTACCAAGGGAAATGAACTTGATGCAATCAGTTTTCAACTTCAATTTTCTGTTTTTCTTTCACTCCAGCAGCAACCACAGCAAAAAATATCTCTGGGAGGAAAGTGCGAATATAAACAGCTGCCTTTGCAATGGGGTTTGCCATGAACACTTCCTGCTTCTTCCGGTTAACGGTCCGTAGAATTTCTTCTGCTACCTCTGTTGGGCGGACACCATAAGCTGACTTTCGGAAGAAGTCTGAGAATTGGGCAAACAAGAAAGTATTAAAAGAGATAACTAGCTGCTATGTGCATGGTCTTGTCTCATTTCAAAGACAATATGAAGCTCATTCTGGGGACAGGGCAGGGGTGGGTTGCTGCTTGCATTACTGCCGGTTCGGTGCACAAAATATTTTGTGTGCACATGTGCGCGCTTTGTTCGCGCACATGCCAAACACCTAAAAAGTACCTTAAAAGGTCTGCGCAATGTTTTCTAACAACATTAGAAAAGGAAAAAAATACATTTTTGCAATGAAGATTGTTGTGTGCATGCGCAGAACTGAAAATCAAGATGGTGGCCCCAACGATAGAACTGGTTCGGGGGTGTGGCAGGCTGAGTTACTACCAGGGGCGGGTTCCTGCCAGTTCTAATCTCTTCTATAGAAGAGGTTCCACAAATCTACAGTGCCGTTTAAAACCGGTTCCAGCTCCCTCCCCCCGCACGTCCGCACATCATCAAGATGAAGAGCGAGAGGAGGAATTCTGGGAATTGAAGTCCACAAGTTTTAAAGCTGTCAAGTTTGAACACCCCTGGGTTTTTTTTTCTAAAGGGTTAGGGGTGCAAGGGTCTTGTAACTTGACAGCTTTAAGACTTACGTGCTACAAATGCCAGAGTTTCTGAGCCAACATTTTGGTTGCTAAGCAAGAGTGTTGTTAAGTGAGTTTCACACATTTTACAAGTTGGCCACGCCCACCCAGTCACATGACTGGCAAGCCATTCCCACAAAGTAGGCCACACCTACAGAAGAGGTACTAAAAAAATTTGAAACACACCACTGGTTATTACCGACTCAGCCGAACTGGTCTGAACCGGTAGGAACCTACCTCTGGAACAGGGAAGGAAAGAAATTTGGTGGAATGAAGGGAAAATACTATATCAAAGAAAATGAATTCACAATGAGGAGAACTATCTTGCAAATGAATGCATTTGGGTCAATATTAAAGTTGAGGGAGGGGGAAATGACATTGCCGTAGGTCTGTACTACAGGCCACCCGACCAAGCAGAGGAAGTAGATGGACTTTTTGCTAGTCAACTAACTAAGGCATGTAGGAAGCACACCACAATAGTAATGGGGGATTTTAACTACCCTCACATCAACTTGGAAACAAACTCTGCACCAAGTGGAAGATCCAACAGGTTCCTAACGAACCTAGCAGACAACTTTGTTTCCCCAAAAGTAGAGAAGGGAACATGGGGATCGGCCATATTAGACTTAATTCTCACTAATAGAGAGGAAATTATAGAAGGTGTTAAAGCCATAGAAACCCTGGAGGCAAGTGATCACGCAATATTGGAATTGTACATTATGCAAACACAAGTAGTAGAACAAAGTCAAACTAGAGTCTTGGATTTTAAGAGAGCTAATTTCAATAAACTTAGAGAGAGCTTGGGAAGAATTCCATGGATGAGAATCCTCAAGGGGAAAACAACTCAAGAAGCTTGGGAAATTTTGAAAAATGAGATTACAAAAGCTCAGTCTAGCACAATACCGATGAAGAAGAAAAAATAAGAGTTCCCAAAAGAAACCAGCATGGCTACATAAAGAACTCTCTGACAAATTGAAAGACAAAAAAGTTAAGTATAAAAAGTGGAAAGAGGGGGACATAACTAAGGCAGAATATCAGCAAATAGCCCGAGCCTGTAAAGATGAAGTAAGGAAAGCTAAGGCTCACAATGAAGAAAGGCTTGCCACAAAAGTAAAAAATAACAAAAAAAAGAGCTTCTTCCAACATGTTAAAAACAAGAAAAAGGTTAAGGAAACAATTGGTCCATTGCTGGGAGAAAGTGGCAAGAAGGTGACAAGCAACAGGGAGAAAGCAGAACTATTTAACTCATTTTTTGCATCTGTCTTTACACAAAGGGATAAAACAGTCCAACCTATCAAAAACAGCACTACAAAAATCAGATTAGGAACACAAATTGAAATAGGGAAGAAAATGGTAAGTGAGCATCTGTCTACCCTAGATGAGTTCAAATCACCAGGACCGGACGGATTACACCCCAGGGTTCTGAAGGAACTGGCAGATGAGATCTCAGAACCACTGAACTATATCTTTCAGAGACCCTGGAGCACCGGGGAAGTGCCAGAGGACTGGAAAAGAGCTGATGTGGTTCCCATCTTCAAAAAAGGGAAAAATTAGATCCAGTAAACTATAGACCTATCAGCCTAACCTCAATACCAGGAAAGATTCTGGAAAAGATAATCAAGCAATGAATTAGTGAACACCTAGAAGTAAACAAAGTAATAGCCAAAAGCCAACATGGATTTGTCCAAAACAGATCATGCCAGACTAATCTTATTGCATTCTTTGACAAAGTGACAAAATTAGTGGACCAAAGAAATGCCATCAATATAGTTTACTTGGACTTCAGTAAGGCATTTGATAAGGTAGACCATAACCTACTACTAGATAAAGTAGAAGAATGTGGGTTGGACAGTATCACTACCAGATGGATTAGTAACTGGCTGACCAAACACATTCAACGTGTAGTCCTCAATGGAACTGCATCTACATGGAGGGAAGTATGCAGTGGAGTACCCCAAGGCTCTGTTTTAGGCCCAGTACTTTTCAGCATCTTCATCAATGATTTGGATAAGGGAATAAATGGGGATCTCATCAAATTTGCAGATGACACCAAGCTGGCAGGAATAACCAACACTCCAGAATACAGGCTTAAGATACAGAAGGATCTTGACAAACTGAACATTGGGCACTATCTAATAAAATGAAATTCAATGGTGAAAAGAGTAAGGTTCTACATTTAGGCAAGAAAAATGAAATGCACAGGTACAGTATAGGTGGTACCTTGCTCAATAGTAGTAACTGTGAGAGGGATCTTGGAGTCTAGTGGATAACCATTTAAATATGAGCCAGCAGTGTGCAGCAGCTACCAAAAAAGCCAACACAGTTCTAGTCTGCATCATCAGAGGGATAGAATCAACATCACGTGAAGTGTTAATACCACTTTATAATGCTTTGGTAAGGCCACACTTGGAATATTGCATTCAGTTTTGGTCGCCACAATGTAGAAAAGATGTGGAGACTCTAGAAAGAGTGCACAAAAGAGCAACAAAGATGATTAGGAAACTGGAGACTAAAACATATGAAGAACAGTTGCAGGAACTGGGTATGTCTAGTTTAATGAAAAGAAGGACTAAGGGAGACATGATAGCAGTGTTCCAATATCTCAGGGGTTGCCACAAAGAAGAGGGAGTCAAACTATTCTCCAAGGCACCTGAGGGTAGAACAAGAAGCAATGGGTGGAAACTAATCAAGGAGAGAAGTAACTTAGAACTGAGGAGAAATTTCTGACAGTTAGAACAATTAATCAGTGGAACAGCTTGCCTCCAGAAGTTGTGAATGCCCCAACACTGGAAGTCTTTAAGAAGATGTTGGATAGCCATTTATCTGGAACGGTATAGGGTTTCCTACCTAGGCAGGGGGTTGGACTAGTAGACCTCCAAGGCCCCTTCCAACTCTCCTATTGTATTGTATTGTATTGTATTGTATTGTATTGTATTGTATTGTATTGAATAAATAAAAATGCTGAAAGGAATCTTAAAATGGTGAAATATTTTCAAGGAGAATAGTTAATTTTTGTTGCTTTTAATAGACTACACAATAAAAAGAAGACTCAGAACTTTTTAAAAAAATGTTAAAACTGCTCCAGTATGTCAAAATGAAGAATGTATTCTCCCTTACTTTTAACTCTACATTTTAAAGGCAGAGAAAAGTCATTTTTTTTTCTTTAAAGGGCCTTTTGTTACTTATGATGCAGTAGTGGTTCATGGCCAATGTATTTTTTTCTGTGTTGGGAACAAGTAGTAATGTCTTTTGTAAATATTTTACAACTGGTTTGACCATATTTACTAATTGGACAGAAAAATACATATATATGAATGCCAAGATTTAACATTAGCATTCCCTACTTTTGAAACCAAAAATTTATGCTTCTAGTTAACGAACTGCCTTATATTCTAACTACAAATAATCACTCATGGTTCTTAAATATCAAAGCTTGATGACAGTAGATTCTTTAAAGGGAATGTATTTTAAATCTCCAAAGACTGGTGATTTGAATTTTGTCAGCAAGTTATGTGCCTAAATCATTTTTGTCATGGGTATTTTTATTTTTTAATTTTGCTTGTGTTCTGGTCCTCATCCCTGTGTGAATGACTTACTTTTCCATGAGGCCCCTTCACAGTTCTTAGGCTGCAGTTGATTATGATAAGAACATATGAAACTTGGAGACACAGTACTGACACAAACACCAAATTCCGTCAGTTCTGCTCTCAGGCAATCAAAAAATCCCAGAGCAGCGTGCTTCGAAGCAGAATCTAAGAGAAAGGGAAAGATTCATGCAAGAAACATACTATCATATTATACCAAATACCTATCCATTCAAAAATCCATCCATCCATCCATCCATCCATTCATCCACATTAGCTCATCTGATTACCTATACCAGTGATGGTGAACCTTTTTCTTACAGTGTGCCAAAATTGTGTGTGTGCGTGTGCCATCGTGCATGTGCTTGCCCGCTCAATCCTTCCCACCCACCTGCGCACACGGCACCCCTGCGCATGTGCGTGGAACCCCTTGCCAGGCTCTGGAGGCTTTCCTGAAGCCTAGGGAGGGCGCAAATGGCCTCCCCTGGCCCTCTGGAAGGGTGAAAAATCAGCTGGTGGCTGCCGTGCCACCAAATATGGCTTCGCATGCCACCTGTGGCATGCGTGCCATAGGTTCGCCATCACAGACCTATACTAAGAAAGGAATAAAATATAAGTCATGTTTGTTACAAAACATACTTATTCTAGGTGCTTCCTCATTTTCTTCATGCCATGAATAGACCTTGGTAATTGCTTCCCCCCCCCCCCTCTTCCCTTTCATCTGCGGCCCATATCTGAGGTAGTTTAATATTATCCTTCACTGTACAAGTTTTCAAAACCGTGTTTTCTTTTGTCTTCCTAAACAGTTTTTGTCCTGCCACAGTTCACTGGCGATATGGTTGGTAATGTGATGAGCAGTTGGGATCTGCCTGGGTCTCATTGGCTTCTTTGTGTTGCTTCAGGTAGCGCCCCCCCCCCCCCCGCTTCTTGTTGCTGGAAATTACCTCCCATGCCTCTTTTGGCTTAGGCTGCTGAAGAGGCTCGAAGCCTGGCTTCCACAAAACATTTTACTCCATAAGGCTGAACCAAGGCTTACTGCAGCACTTGTCATGTCTTATGCTGGCTCCTTACAACGCAGGTTTAGCTCTTCCTGAAAGAATGCTCAACCTGAGTCTTGGAGTACATAAACAATGCTTTAAAAAGGTGCTAGCCCTTTGCCACATAGAAGGTCAGTGTAAAGCAGGTGACAGACAGCCTTCTGTCATCTGGATATTGCTGGTTCACATGGTGTTGTAGTTGTTTAGTATATTCACAACTTTTATTCCTGAGGACCTATACACAACTGCTGGGACTATCATCTGATTATTCAGCGTCTCTAGAACCAATATTATACAATTGTATTTGCAGTGTTCATGCAGTTTACCATTGTTATTTGTAATACCTCATGGGAGTGTGATGGTATTTTTCTGTTCCATTCTATTTGGATAAAGCTAGATGTCAGACTAGTAACTGTTGTTGTGTACTGGTCAATCACAACATCTCATTGGCTCCTTCTTTGAGGCTATCGGCCATAAACTCAATATTGGTCTCCTTGGTTCCTCATCTGATGGTTCTGAGGTGTGGAGGAGGAGCTGTTCTTACCAGGAGCTTCATCTAATCTCCCTCTTGTTTCTCTCCATGCCCTTCCCAGAGTCTACCAATTGAGTAATCTGACAGGTGGCTAAACTTGCCATTCCAAGCATCTGCTTACAATAATTTATCTTATCCCATATTAAGGAGGAGGATTCCCTCCCACCAAACATCAGAGAGTGATGTTTGGTGGAAGGGAATATAAAACCAAGGGAATCTATTTCCCTACCTTGATTTGTATTTAGTAAGAACAATACATTTGCCAGCTTTTTGTAAAATTTGATTCATTGGTGGGAGAAGGACATTGTGTACAGCTGGACATGTGGGATAGACTGTCCACAAGTCCCTTAAGTACTTCTTAAACTATCTATTATCTCAGGTCGTTTCAACAAAAAGACTAAAACCAAAAAAAACCTCCCACCAATCCAATAACCCATATATAATCAAAGTTATCAGCAGTTACCAGTTTTATAATTTCTTAAAAGGCAGGAACTAGTAGAAGGTAATAACAAGGTTCATACATCAAGCTGCACTGTGTATAATCATGATTCATTGAGTAAGCCACAATGACATGAGTTTACACCATACCCTATAGTTTATATGGTACATCTAATCAAAATCAGACAAATTGTTTGCCTACATCAGATGGAGTACTCAGATGACTGAAAAGATTGTTCAGTGGCATTGTCTGTAATAACATGGAGGAATACATCGATTCAGATGATCAAGTCCATCTGTATCTTCTGACAAATATGGAAGACCACTGAAGATAGCATGTGGTAGAGAATTGAAGGCTATTCCTACTTGGTGAAACTAAAGTTTTTTTGTCTTTCTCTTAATAACAGCTAGATTCAGAGAATCTCAAAAATATTTAAGATTCTCCAGTGGTCTTCTAATTGGAAGACCTCAAGTTTCATATTGTTCTAATTGCCCAGAAATAAAAAGAAATAACGACTTGGATTCATAAACTCACAGGCTGCACGAAAGGGAACACCCAATTTCCCCTGGATATTGTTGACTAGTACAATTTGACCAGTTCTCCTGGAGATCATGTTGGGAAGAAAAGCTGGAAAACAAAATGGGAGGACAAAATCATTTCACATTAACAGAAATGAAAATACGAATTCCTGATCCACTAAACCAATAGCAAATGAAAGGATCACAGTATGATATCAGCTTACATTATACTATATAGAAACCATGAAAGTTTTTTTTTTTTTGCTATATATGCATTTTTCAGTGGTAAACTCAGGTTTCAGACAATTTTTTTCTACCTTCCTCGATTCCTCAGGAACTAAAAGCTGAGAAAATTATTTACGGTAGATACTAAAATAGCAATTGATGTTGTGTCTAGAATGAATAAAAATGCATTACTGATCAATGCAGATAAGGCAGAAATGTTTCTGATTAATTAAAAAGCAATTAGGTAATTGCTAATTCCTTTGAATGTCCTGGGGAGGGGAGGGAAAGGAGGGCATAAATCTGATAAAGAAATAAATAATTTCCTTGAATTGTATTGCATCGATGTAATGCCAATTAATCTAATTTCTTCTGGGAGATTGAACAAGAGATTGAATATACATATAAAGATATGCATCTTTACAATATGAGATGAGATATTAAGCAGCCATATCTTCAATAAAACTACTCAACACCCAGATTTCCTCAAAGGGAGAAAAGACCCCATTTCAATAGGTTGGAAAAGAAAATCTGCAATCTTTTAAAAACTGAGATACCCTAAAAATCTCTCGAGTTCTTTGTGAATGAACATTGCTGCAATCTAGTGGGCCAGAAAACTAAATAGGCTTGGACCTGGGTCATACTTGGATGGGAAACTATCAATAAGTCCTATGATTATAGGCTATCTAGGGAATAAATAATAAAAACAGAACAAGGCAACAGCAAATTATTTCCATATCAAGGTTCTAAAAAGTGCAGGGATATAGCCATGTAGTTACCAGAGCTCAGCTTGTCAGAGTCTTTGCTTTATACTACAATTAATTTCAACTGTTTCATTACATTTCCCTTAAAATAGTATGGCAGACACCTGAATAACAGTCCTGGATAACTCTTACAGACAGTGTTTCTCAACCATAGCAGCTGTAGGAAGTAATATCCCATTTATCCCTGCCTGAAAGTATGGCATAATAATGCTAGGCTATCTTGCAGAGCTGGCTTGCTTCACATTCACTCTGCCATTAGGTATCCAGGTAACAATAATGCAATTCATTGTGTGCATTTTTAAAATGTTTAGCAATTTAACAACAACAACAACATTTTAAAAAATGACAATTCCTAACTTTGCTTCTGTCTTTATTTTTTTGGTAAATAGATTAGTGTCTAATCACAGCAACATCAGAAGTCTGTATTTTTGAATTGTTTTTTTTTTAGTAGAAGTAATTGCTTCCCACTCAGGAAGATTAGTATTTTTTCCTTGCACAATATTTATGTCAATCACTATTAGGATGAATCATGTCATCTAAAACTTGAAAGTCATTAACAAGCCTGCTTTACAAGTTAATCCAAGCAGTGACTATACTGTCCATTTTTTAAATATCTTGGTTTATGGGGGGGCGGGCTAAAAGTACTTCCTCTTTGACATCTTTTGAGTAAATAAAAATGGAGAATTTGGAGATTATGACCTTTGAGCAAGGGCCATCCACTTCTAAGAATGGTCTTGTAAAAAAAAAACTCTACGAAATGCATGCAAAGTATACTGTCCCTCTCTAACCTATTTGTGGTATTAACCTATTACTGATCATGGTTTCATCGTTTTAGTTATTTTTATTATCATTTTTTAATGCCACCCATCTCCCCTATAAAGTGACTCTGGACATTTCATGCTACTTGCAGTTAAGGTTTTTTTCTATATTTTCTTTTACACATAGTAAATAATTATACAACCAACCATATATCCATCCTTCAGTTTAAAACAATGAGCTTGGCCATGCCATAGATCATTCAGTTTGCAAACAATTCCCACTGCATGCTAATTTAGTCCATTTCTCCTTTGCAATCTTCTTGTCAACTGCCAATCACAGACCCTTTCAACTAATTATTGCTGAAAGGCAACATACACTGTCTACCCAATGCAGAACTACAGGAAGTAGGAAGGAACTGTCTTCCGAAGACTGCAAACCTGGTGGAGGTTTTTCTTCCTTTAGTTGGCAACTAGCACCATTCAACTGATGAGTTTGTGTTCTGAGACAGATATAAGACATAACCTTTGTATGGAAACTCCATATCATTTCTCATTTTAGAATGAGATCTCTGCACGCTATAATTGCTACTTAGGATTTTGGGATGCTTCTAGATGGAGGATTCATATCACTAGAAATTTAAAAAACCCATTGAATTTATCTTGCATTTGCCTTTTAAAACAGAGTTTCTATAGTGGGAAGAAAGTTGAAGGTGCAGTAGAGGAAATACAGGATTGCAGATGGAGGAACGGACAATCAAAAGCATTGTGTGAATATATTAGAATAAACCTTTGGAAATGTACTATGATCTAAATTTGAGTCAGATCCATGTGATCTGGAAGCACATTATTAATCTGGCAGGACATGCAGGCAAGATACAATCTGAAACAGCCAGGATGTACTGTAATCTGAGAACTAGCAGCCTTTAAAAGGTGAGTGATACTGTATGATGTCCAACAGCTAATGGGTGAGTTTATACAGTATATTTCCTCACTGTCTTATTTTTCCCAGATAAACCACATCTCTCTAACCTTGACTGTACCACACATCTGAGATACTTTTTCACAAAAACACAGATGAATCATAATTATTTTGGGGGTCTACAGTTAGTATTCATTTCAAACCATTTTGAGGACCTCAGAAGCAGGACATAAAACTGCAACAAAATTGTCCACAGAAGGTTGTTAGTGAAAAATTAATGAACCAAACCAGGAGATGCTGTTCACTTCCTCTTGAACTCCAAAATAGAGTTCCCAAGAGTCAGACTCTTGCTTCAGAGATTAGTTAATAGCACATAAATATTTGAGGCGTGTGGCAAATAGACTAGTATTGGGGAAGGTGTAAATGTGCTCAATGTAGCTATGGGATGAGGAATTGCAACAAAGAGCACATAGAATGAATCCCAGCTTTTGAACTGGTGTATTCAGACATTCTTGTTACATTTAACCAAAATGTATAAGCTAGATCCTATGGATTCTCCCCCGCCCACCGCCCACCCCCAAGTGTTGAGTAGAGTCTTTTTGAAGGAAGGGAAGCTTCATTTAGTTAGTTGGATGCAGACACCTCCAATGGATCCAGAACCACATGTTATTTGGCTTCCGCAGCACATAGCAGTCTCAGAATGTACACATGGAGTGACATTCCCTGCAAAACTCTGTGGATGCCTAGGACAGAGGCTAATGTTGCTGAACAAGATGACTGCAATTTTGGACCACATAAACCCCTTTGTATGTTCCCTTTTATTGTAACTAATACATCCCCAGAGATGGCTAATATTAGAATTGGAAGGTCCATGGAAGAGCTGTGGATTATCAATCAGTCAACAATTGAACGACTTGTTGAATGGATTGGATTGGTTTTAGTTGTTGTTTTAGCTGTAGTTATCACCAGAGAAAGGTTAAAATGACACAGGTATTTTTCCATACAGTCCCCAGGGGTCAGGGCTGACTCAGTGGCATCTAACCCGTTACAGTAAACACCTCCAGGAAGGCTGAGCCCAGCAATCCAGTCATTAGATACATATACTATTAGGGGAAAATGCTTTACCAGCAAGCAATATTCTGCCAAATCCCTTTCATTAATAAATCTCTCATCAAACTCAGCAAGTCTTTGGAATAATTCCAAAATGCATCCGAGTTTGCAATCAGGGCAGATGTAAGCACAAGCTGCTAAAGTTACTACCTCATTTTTCTTTATTTAACCACTTCCAATTCTGTCCCCATCCTCCACTTTTCCATGTGAAATGATAGATTACAGTCACTAGAGGTATTTGAAGTAGTTACACGACACTGAGTCAAATCTAGTAAGAGTTGAAACAGCTATCAGAAATTAAAGCATGCTGCCCTACAGTTATGTTTTATTTCCTTCAGAGAGCCTTAGGCTCTCTGAAGATTTGGGTAGAGCTCTATATGGGTGGAGATTATCTGGGGAAAGGCATGACAGTTAAACTGAAATAAATTTGAGATAGTTTGTTATATGTATATACATAAAATTACTAAAGATTCCTTCCTTTCCAAGAGCAAAGATATATAGTACAGGTAGTCCTTGATTTACAACAGTTCATTTAGTGTCCATTCAAAATTACAATGGCTTGGGAAAAAAGCAGTGTGTGACCATTTTCCACACTTACAATGGTTTCAGCATCCTCATGGTCACATGATCCAAACTCAGTTTGGCAACTGACGTCTATTTATGACGGTTGCAGTGTCCCAGGGCCACCTGATCACTTTTTGTGACCTTCTGACAAGCAAAGTCAACGGGGAAGACAGATTCATTTAACAATTGTGTTACTCACTTAACCATTTGAATGATTCCCTTAACAACTGTGGAAAGAAAGGTTGTAAAACAGGTCGAAACTCACTTCATTAATGCCTCATTTAGCAACAGAATTATGGTGGTAAGTCAAGGGCTCCCTGTATCCCTAAAACATAATAAGATAAGAGAGGCAGTCTTCTTTATACCTTTGGTGAGTGTTATAGGTCCAAAGTAGTTGGCATCCATGATCTTTTTGTCGAGTTCCAGTGACACGTTTTGAACTGTCCCCTTGGCTTTTGTGCTAGCATTGTTAATGAGAATATCCACACATCCATAACAATCCAGGATTTCTTTAGCTACATCTTGGATACAGTTTACATCCGTGAGATCTAAAAGGATAAGCTTCGGTGTAAATGTCTACAAAAGAAGGAGGGTTTGAGGGTTACTGTATTATAAAACAAAGATATCCCAGTACTTTTTGAAGCATAAACAACACAAAAGAGCAGGATAATTCCTAGAGGCAATAAAGCACTTTGCCCAGTTTGGTGACTTGCCGATTTTTGTCTATTTCTGGATCTTCTGCTCCCAAAATTCCCAGTCATATGACTCACAGTAGAATAAATGGGGTTTATCAGATGACCATGACCATGTAGGAGGCAATCAGACCCAAAGATGAAGTAGAATTCATCTATTAAAAGTATAAATAGTAACAGTTCCTTAGGAAAAAAGCATTAGTTTTTAAAATTTGGTAGTACTCTGTTTAATCCAGAATCACCTATTTATCAGTGTATATAATTGTCTGGCCTTAAATCTGGAAATAACTGGTTGTGATTATTTGTACGGAAAAAATATGTGAATTATGTGCACTAGCTCTTTAGTGTAAGGCAGCATCGTTCATTCATTGTTTAAAAACAAACTAGACTGACTTTAATTTTGATGTTTTCCAGTAACATCCAATAAAACCTGTGATCATTCATTATATAAGACAATACTCTGAGGTAACAAACTTATACAATTGCAAAGAGAGACAATAAAACTAACTTTAAACTGCCTTGGGAAACAAGTTAGTTTTAATCTAACACTAAAAATATTGCAATATTTGCACTGTATGTCCTGAATACTGTTTGAAATACTGAATATTAATCTATATTTTTCTGAAATTGTATATTACAGCCTATGGTCTATTGCAGTGTTGGCGAATCTTCAGGTTTCTGGCATGTGCATGCGCACCAGCCAGCTGGTCTTCATGTGTGCATGTGTGCCAGAAACCAGAAGACCAGGTGGTCGGTGCGCATGCGCGTGCTGGAAAGCGGAAGATCATCTTCCCAGCGCATGCATGCACACCAGGCAGCTGCTTTTCCAGTTTCCGGCACTTCTGCGCGCATGAAGACCAGCTGGCTGGCACAACAGAACATGGTAGAGGCAACAGCTTGTGTGTCCAGAGAGATCGCTCTGTGTGCCACATCTGGCACACATGCCATAGGTTTGCCATCATGGATCTATTGCCATCCTTTAACCCCTAAGAGTTATTCAGTTGTAAGATATGCTTGTTCTAGGTAGGTATTTTTATATGATCTGTATTCCTAATGTATCTTTTTATTGTATTTTTTATTTATTTAATGTATCTTTTCTGCTCTTCCCATGGTGGAAGCAGTAGCTGGAAGGCAACTGAGGAAGGAGGAGGAGCTTCCGGTGATGGCGGTTGCCTCCTGAGCTCCGGAGAACGCCGCGGAGCTCCCCGATGGATTAGGGCTGCTGCCGGACCTCATGCCATCTGAGGCCCGAGGGTTTGATAGCCTGTCCACCCTGACTTGTTTTGAGCCCATTTTGGGCTGCCAGGGTGGTCGGAGGAGTCCGGAGTCTGGCGGAGAGCGCGGAGAGCGCTGAAATAGAAATAGAAGGAAGGCTGTTTGGAGCGAGGAGAAGGCGGGGCTGCAATGGTGGCTACAGCGAGAACAGTAACACGGAGCGGAACAGCAGCACGGAGCGGAACGCAGCGTGATGGACTGCGGGCTGCCCCAGGGTGAATGGTGCAAGGTGAAAGATACTGGCATGAACAGCGCTGGAGAGAACAACAACAAAATAACAACAACCAAAAAAGGACAGATGGGTGTGAGGCTTGAGGCGCAAGAGACTTGCAAGAGATTTGCATTGCTGCTGGCAACTAACCTAAGACCGGGGGGGGGGGGGGAGAATAAGGAGAACAAGTTATGGCTAGGAGTTGGTGAGTTAGCCGGGAGAGACCAACTAGAGGTGGCTATGGTGGCGGGTGAGGGAAAGGAAGGTCGCCATTGCCTGGACTTCTGCTGTTTTTTCCATCATACCCTGTCTGCTCCCAACGCCCCTATGCCCCCCCCCCAGGCCTTGTCAACGCCAGCAGGGGACACCAAACTCTAATCTGTAAGTCTCTGTGGACCTCTAGGAAGGAACCACCCTGAACCAGCGCGAATAATCTCCCATTTTTGGGTCACCCTGCCCTGGAACATCCTGAACACCTTGAACAATCTCTCACCTTGTGGTCACCTGCGTCGTTTTATGCAATTTTATGTAATTGGGGGTATTCGATCATTCCCACCCCTTCTTCTCTATCTAAATATTTTAACATCTCCTTTCTCCCTCTAAGACCCCGACTCATTAGCCATCAACTTTTATGAACTTTTATCAACTTTCTATCAACCTTTATTAGCATCCTGATTCCATTGGACTTTTAACGAACTATTTATTCGAGGTTGGACCTGCTCCGCCTGCGGGAGGCCCCTCTCTCGCAGGTATGGCCCTTGGCTCTCTCAAGGGCCTGCCTTGATGACGGGTTTGTGAACCCCGAGAGGTGGAAGAAACGGAGGCTGAGGGGCTTTTTATCCAGAAGTTTTTTATTGTTATTAAGGGGTTCCAGGGAGGGGGTGTGTGATAACCAGGCCGGGAGAGGCGCCAGTGCCAGTGCCAGACGGACAGGTGAGTCCGGGAAGGAAGTGAGCGGAGCGGGGGGGGGGAGAGGGAACAAGTGATTCCAATAGAGGGTTGTTTGATTACAACGGTCGCGGGGAGGGGGGGATGCGAGGACAAGAGAAGATCACAAGGTCGGTTGGGAGACCGTGGTTGTTGGCTATGCCCGGTCGTTTGCACCAACCCCCGCAACCTAGGTGGCCAGGAACTACAGAGCCCGGGCCTACGGCTGATGCTTTGCAATGCAAGGTCCGTAACCAACAAGGCCCCCCTCATTAATGAGTTGATCTCTGAGGGGGAGCTAGACCTTGCAGGGATAACAGAAACCTGGTTGGGCCACGAGGGTGGTTTACCCCTCGTGGAAATGTGCCCACCAGGTTTCCGTGCATTCCATCAGCCTCGGGCCCTGGGTAAGGGTGGTGGGGTGGCGGTAGTTATACGGGAAGGTCTAGAGCCGAGGGAGTTCACTGTTCCTCAGATATCCGGGTGTGAGTCCCTTGGTGTGAAATGGGGCCCAGGGAGGCAGTTGGGTTTGCTGATTGTATACTTGGCTCCTCGCTATACATCAGCAGCCCTGCCCGAGCTCCTCGAGCTGATCTCGGAGACGGCGGTTGAGATCCCCAGGCTTGTGGTTTTGGGGGATTTCAACCTGCCGTCGACGGGAGCAGCGTCTGAGGTAGCTCGGGAGTTCATGGCTTCCATGACAGCCATGGGCCTGACCCAGTTAATTCAGGGCCCCACACACGAAGGAGGCCACACATTGGACCTTGTTTTTGTATCTGAGCAGTGGACGAGTGATCTGGGTAGAGGGGATTTTACTGTTACACCCCTGTCATGGTCAGATCACTCATGTCTCCGGCTTGACTTCCCTGGCGCTACCCCCCACCGCGAGGAGGCGGGACCAGACGTTCCACGCTGGTACCGCCCCAAGCACCTGATGGAGCCGGATAGGTTCCAGACGGAGCTTGGGCCATTACCTGTAGCCCTGACCCGCGCTCGGTCAGAGGACCTAGCGGCCGCCTGGAATAGGGCGGCGGCTGGGGCCTTGGACCGGGTTGCGCCTTTGTGACCTCTCCTGCGGCAGTGATCCACCCGGGCTCCTTGGTATACCGAGGAGCTGAGGGTGATGAAGCGCCACAGGAGACGTCTAGAGAGCAGGTGGAGGTCCTCACGCTCCGAATCTGATCGAACACAGGTAAGATCCTACTTACGGACCTACCTTGTGGCATTAAGGGCGGCCAAACGTAGATATTGCGCCACCCTTATTGCGTCCGCGGATAACCGCCCTGCCGCCCTGTTTAGGGTGACCCGCTCCTTCTTGTCACAGAGGACACAGGGAGCACCCTTACAGGGCAGAGCAGAGGAATTTGGGGAATATCTGCAGGAGAAAGTCGCTCAGATCCGGAGCGGATGGGCCCCACTCAGTGGACCAGACGGGCCGCCAACAGCGAGTCTTGTGAGACCATCCTGGGAGGAGTTTGATTCTGTTGCCCCCGAGGATTTAGATAGGTTGCGTGGACGGCTGCGACCCACCACATGTTTAATGGACCCGTGTCCCTCCTGGTTGGTACTGGCATCTTGGGAGGTGACCCGAGGCTGGCTGCTGGGCCTGGTGAATGCCTCATTGGGTGAGGGATCCTTACCAACCGCCTTGAAAGAGGCGGTGGTGAGGCCCTTACTTAAGAGGCCTTCACTCGACCCAATGGAGCTAGCTAATTATCGTCCAGTCTCCAACCTTCCGTTTCTAGCGAAGGTTGTAGAGAATGTGGTGGCGCAGCAGTTTCCACGACACCTTGACGAATCCGAGTATCTAGACTCATGCCAGTCCGGCTTCCGACCCGGGCACAGCACAGAGACAGCCTTGGTCGCGTTGGTTGATGATCTCTGGAGGGCCAGAGATAGAGGTTGTTCCTCTATCCTGGTCCTATTAGACCTCTCGGCGGCTTTTGATACCATCGACCATGGTATCCTATTGCGCCGGTTGGAGGGGATAGGAGTCGGGGGTACCGTTTTGCGGTGGTTCGGCTCCTACCTCTCCGACCGGAGGCAATGTGTGTTGACAGGGGGACAGAGGTCGACCCCGAGGCCACTCACTTGTGGAGTGCCACAGGGGTCGGTCCTCTCGCCTCTCCTGTTCAACACATATGTGAAGCCGCTGGGTGAGATCATCCGTGGTTTTGGGGTTGAGTATCACCTCTATGCTGATGATACTCAGCTGTATATTTCAACTCCAAACCACCCCAACGAGGCTGTCGAAGTGATGTCCCGGTGTTTGGAGGCCGTCGGGGTCTGGATGGGGGACAACAGACTTAAACTCAACCCCTCCAAGACTGAGTGGCTGTGGCTACCGGCACCTCGGTTCAGCCAGCTGATCCCATCGCTGGCCATAGGGGGCGAACAATTGCCCCCTGTGGAACGGGCGCGCAATTTGGGCTTCCTCCTTGATGCCCGGCTGTCAATGGATGACCATGTGGCAGCCGTGGCAAGGGGGGCGTTCCACCAGGTTTGCCTGGTGCGCCAATTGCGCCCCCTACTGGACCGGGATGCCCTACGCATGGTCACTCATGCGCTGGTGACGTCCCGCCTGGATTACTGCAACGCTCTCTACATGGGGCTGCCCTTGGGACGCGCCCGGAGACTGCAGTTAGTTCAGAACGCAGCCGCGCGGGCTGTGATGGGGAGTACGAGGTACTCCCACGTAACACCTCTCCTGCGCGAGCTGCACTGGCTGCCTGTGGTTTTCCGGGTGCATTTCAAGGTGCTGATTACCATCTTTAAAGCGCTCCATGGAACGGGACCTAGTTACTTGCGGGATCGCATCCTCCCACATACATCCCTGCGGCCAATACGCTCACACAGGGAGGGACTTCTCCTGGTGCCGTCCACTAGGCAATGCCAGCGGGCGACGCCGAGGAGTAGGGCCTTCTCTGTGATGGGCCCAACCCTCTGGAATGACCTCCCCCCCGACATTAGAACCACTTCTGACCTCCGCTCCTTCCGGCAAAAACTGAAGACCCACCTGTCCCGATTAGCAGGCCTGGCATAATTCAACTGTCCCTCCTGGCAAATGTATTATATCTGGTTATTTTAGGGGTTTTTTAATTTGCTGTATTTGTTTTTAGGGGTTTTGAATTTATTTTATATCTGCTTTGTACAGTTCTTTTAACTGCATTTTAACCTCCTCCATGTCAATTGTCAACTGTACATATTTAATTTTATTGTAGCTTGGTATATTTTGTATTTTGTATGAACTGTACACCGCCCCGAGTCCCTTTCGGGAGAGGGGGCGGTCTAGAAGCATTAAATATTATTATTATTATTATTATTATTATTATTATTATTATTATTATTATTATTATTATTATTATTATTATTATTATTATTGTACATGAACAAGATTAGTGATTAATGGCTTTATTTGTTTACTTGTGCATTTTATTAGGTTCCTACTATCTTCAGACAAGTGCCTCTCCAGCAAGCTGGCAAAATCATGCATTGTGCTATCATGACTATGCTGGGCTATGCTTAAATGCCATCATTTAATTGCAAGCTGCCCAGAGTCTCTTTGGCAACATCGCTGACTTATACGTTTAATAAATAAATAAACAAGTGAATACATAAATGACACAAGGTCCATATCTTACTTATTTGCATGTGAGTATTAAAGGAACGGAATCAAATTTCATAATTTGCCTTTGTTCATAGGACAGTAAGTTAATCTTTTAACTGCCTTCTTCAGCATTCCAACTATTTCAAAAACTAAGTTCTTAGAACACTACTGCCTTCATTCCTTATCCAAAGGTGGAGATGGTAGAAATTATAATTTAAATCTTCTGGAAGTTTCCAGACTGAGGAAGGCTGGAATGTAGTCTTATAAGCTTTCATGTGTTTTCTTTTGTCCTATAATTTTTTCAAGCACTTGTATTTATCTACCTTCTTAAATTTAGGCTGATCCCTCATGTTCCTTTATAGTAGAAGCAGGGAAACATTTGCCTTCCTGAGCTTGAGTAGCAAGTGAATTTTAGTTCAACACAAGCAACGAGCCAGCAATTTCCTTCTCTGCATCTAAGTCCAATAAATATTTTGAGGAAGGCAGAGGAGACAGTGTCTTGCCCATATTTGTTCAAGTAAGATGAAAATAGGCAAGAAAACCTCCCTCCTACTTCTGCCTATGGTAGGATTGGCCCTGTGAGTAATTAATTTGTTGGGAAGAAATGTTCAATTCAGAACATTCAGAAACCCTGAAAAAATTGCTTGGCCATACTAGATCAAGTTTCTCTCTCTTTTTGCCTTTATATAAATCTTTAAGGATATACAAGAGTCTTACTGCAGTAGGATCAGCCGCACTATTTAAAGCATCACAGAGAACTTCTAATTTGTCCAGGTGTTTCCCGCACAAAATCAGCCTTGCTCCTCCTGAATGAAATACTTGTGCACATTCTGGAAGATAAACCAAGAGATAATTCAATTTTTTGGGATTATAATAGAGTATACCTGTTCTCATTCATTCCACCTTAACAACAGAAAAAAATATTCTTCCCACATTCACCATTAGCATACAGATAAACTTTCCTCCCCGTGCAATTGCTTATATTTCAGCTACTGATCTTGTGGGTGGTTAGACAAATGTATAATCTGGACATTACCTAAAAAACATATTTGTACCTGCCTTTGCTTATAAATGGACTCTATGAAGTCTTGTGCATGGAACTGAGAGCAATCACTAAAACCCAGGACCTCTGTGGCTGGGTTATCGTTATGAAAACACAAGGAAGTCATGATGCTTCCAATGAGGAGATCCTTTGCGGTGAGAGAGATTTGCAAAAAAAAGTTAAATGAAATCATCAGAAGTCATCAAACCTGAAACTGCTTAGTTAGGGGCCTGCAGCTACAGGAGTTATATATCCATTTCTCTCAGTTAACTATAAACTAAATCACATTGCTACAGCAAGGAGAGGAGCCTGTTGCATGTCTATGCTGGGTGAGGTAACAAGTGACTTATTTAATTTTCCCCATTTAATATAGAAATGCAGAGAGATTCCAGAGCAGAATTTTTGCTCTGTTTCTGTTTACTTGGCATCTTCCACACAGATGTGATGAAAAAGATTTATCTTCCTCTATTGCCAGCTTGGAAATAAATTGCTGGAAATATGTTCCATAGAAAAGGTCTCTCCACACCACCTTAGGAAGGCAAGGCTGGGAAGCCAACATTTCCATGCATTTCAGTAATGTATATCAGTAGCAAGCATCCCCAAAGGGGAATGAGCTGATAATGGTTGCAGTGATTGTCCCCTTGTGATTGAAAGAAAGGATTCCATCCCTGGAAATCCCCACGAGAAATAGCTTAGGATAAACAGAGCATGCTCAGTAGCTCCAGAATGAAATGCCACATGGAAGAGAAAACCAAAAAAAGATATTGTCTAGCAGAAAAAGAGAGAAAAGGGCAGCTTTGGAAAGAATGAAGAGTTTTCTGGGCAAAACCCAGAGTAAAATCATTAACTGAATCAAACTTTACTGAATTAACTTGATTTCCTGGGTATACCACAACACAGGGTTAAAATTAAGCAATACAATTTTAAATTTAGTGGGTTGCACAAAATCAGCCACAATATGATTCTTTATGTGGAAATAAGCACAAAATATTTAAAACAGATTCTTCCTTTCTTAAAAAACCTACCACAGTCTTCTTGTAGGATGCACTATATTAGGGGGAACCTGGCAACACAGTTAACCAATTTGATAGAATAGACTAGGATATCTGTCTGCAATTTGGAATGATCTCAACCTTTTTATAAGGTATTTCTTAGATTTTCCACTCTGCATCCTGGTCCAGCTCCAGTAAACACAAGAGTTCAGGAAAGTTCACTATTGGGGATGAAAATGTCATATTGTCTTGTCCTATCACTTGAGGTACTTCTCCTAGTTTGTTTGCCAATGGTGCACATGACCCTGGTGATTTCTCAGTTGACATCTCCTGTTTCCTTCCCCCACCCTCTGGAGAGGCAGCAGAGCAGCAAAACTCCTGCATATCTCCACAAGAGGGATCATTTTTCCTTCCTCTGACATTTTTTGTGGCTCTGATTTTTCTCCATTCACCAAACCAGGGCTGCAAGTTCAAAGTTTTCACCACAAGGTCTACCAATAATTTTGCTTCAAGATAACCCTTAGTATCTCAACTGCTTGGTGCAAGATCTTAAAACTCACCACTAGTGCATAATTTAGGGATTACAGAAATAAGCTATTTATATCATATTGCTGCCACTTCATAGGTCCTGTATGTGCAAATGGTTCTCACCATTACAGCACAGCTAGCTAACTAAAAATAGATTTTTTTCTCTCTCCTAAGACATAGTGTTTGTGGGGGCACTTTTCTAACTAACTGTAGATCTAAGTACTATTCTTTCTAATGGACTGTTCAATAGTTGCATCGTAAGAGATATAAGTGGATGCAGGTCTCAAAATAAATAGAGCTTTTATTGCACTTTGCAGTTTGTGCAAAGTGTGAGTAATTTTAATGACATGGAATTCTGAAAGTTGGCTCCAAACAAAACAACAAAGCAATGTAGGATCTAATTTCTTGCACATGAGATCAATTGTCAATACACTGTCAATGCACAACTCAGTCCCCTTTTCTCCTCCTCTTCTTGTGTCTTCATACCACATGGTTTATATTTATTTTCTCTAATTTATTTCAATTGCAACATTTGTAATTATGCAGACAATGTAATTTGTTCCAAGGTGTTTAAGTAGGTTCAGAATGCTTACAGACCATTTGAAGGCAATGTTTCAGATTGAGCAAATGGACATACAGATTGTGTTCTATAGGAAGGAATTTGTTGATAAATAAGAATAGAGTAATCTGGAGAAAATCTTAATATGCTCACTTAAGAAGGCCCTTTCTGCACAAATGTACATATCTATATGGCTTCTCTACTGACTTACAGGGCTGAAGCCTTGACTGGTCTATAATACTGGTTTCTGAGCATTTTATGTTCCTTTTATTTCCACGTTTTCCTTTATGAATGCTTCTTAGAATCCTGGATGTCTCCACAAGGTAAACATTCATAACATTTTCAGGAGAAATTTCCTATTTTTGCAATCAATCTCTCTCTCTCTCTCTCTCTCTCTCTCTCTCTCTCTCTCTCTCTCTCTCTCTCTCTCTCTCTCTCTCTCTCTCTCTCTCTCACACACACACACACACACACACACACACACACACACACATACACACAAATATTTGCTGCACTTCTTACCCTTGCCCACACCAGACAGAGCATCAGTGACTACTACAACTTTGCTCCGCACAGCAGACTTTGTCATCAGCTGAGTAACTTTCCGATAAATGTATACAATTCCACTAATTCCAACCACAAGCAGTGGAAGGAATAGAATAGCCCAAATGCCCATCTTCACCTAACAAAAAAGATAACACATTAAAGTCACACAGAAGGTCCATCATACTGTATATGCCACACAGATTTATTTTTCTTTTTAAAATATACTTACTCAGAGGTCAGTGAGCAAGACAATTGGTAACATATTACACATTCTGACTATTTATTTAGCATCTGTCAATGCATATGGAGATTTTCAAAACTGCACAAACCCTATTTTTTGTTTCTGCAAATCAAACCATTTTTATAAGATTTTATCTTGTAAAATCAAGACTATTACACAAATCCATTTAAATCCATATTATATTCATTTCCTGATTGCTTGCTTTATACTATAAACAGCTTACATGTAGTAGTCCATTCATTTATTGCAATGCAAAGGAGAAAAAAAAGGGGGGAAGAGTAGAGGAAAAAACCACTTATGTATTTCCTCTTATAATTATAAAAGGCCAAAAAGCAATTACTACAGACATTAATCCCATTTGATATCCAACTACAGTTCTGCAATAAAGCTAATAACTTACTTGGAAAGCAAGCAGTCAGCCCGCCGATAAGGTGGTGTCTCCTGCCAACTGGTTTATTCCAGAAGTTTAATTAAACGTGTAGACATTTTTGGAAAGGAAAAGCAGCCCACAAGCTGTAGCCTAGTCCTTTGAGCAAAAGCAGCTATGTATAGTACCCAGCTGCACCCCAGACTTAAAAAAAGTAAATATAGTATCTGTGGTCTCAGCCACATACCTGACCTATTTCGTTTCACTGGGCTTCCAAGTCCTTCTGCAGCTTGGAGCAGTGGAATAATTGAATGTTAGGACGAAATGGTCTTCATTTATTTGTTAGCAGGAACCTTGAATTAATTCTAAACTTGCCCTTGGAATGTCTATTTATAATGGAAATCATTGTTAGGAGCCTCCAGTCCATTAGCAAGGTTACTGGCACCTTTTATGATAATACAAGATGGAATTGCTTAATTTTCACAGTTCTTACATGGTGGGAATGCCACTATAAGCTGACCATAATATCTCTATATGTAGATAAGAATATTTTTTAAAATATATCAATATATTTTAGTATAACATTTAGTGCGTACTGCTACTTTTGTGCGCAGCTATGTCTCTGTCAGTGCTATCATTTTGGGTTTTTGTAATAGTCGAAATAGGAATTGTACAACTAAATAATACAGCTCTTGTGCAAGATAAATGATGGATATTTTCCCAAACTGCAGTGGCAGAGTTAGCTCTCATACCTTCTAGGTCCAAATGACATTTTGAAAATTTCTGTCAAATTTGTGGAAAAAAAAATCGAGTAGTTGACTTCAACCAATTTCTGTTTGGGAAGAAAAAATCATTTCAAAATCAAAATCCATCTGTAGCAGCAGTATTATAGAAAAATCTCAAAGGGAGTTTTTTTCCCCTCAAGCTTTTTTGCTTCAAATTGATGAAATGGAAGATTGCAATGCTCTGGAAAGAAATTTATACAAGGACAGAGAAAACATTCTCACACATTTCTTGGTGACCAACGGACTCAATGAACACAGTACCATCACCTGTGAGAGTTTAATTCCCCCCCCCCCGATTTTAGATAATTTCTAAAGTAACTTTTCTTTCATCAAACTGAATGAGACCTAATAGAAGAGAATGCAGAATTTCCATTCTAATCATCCCATAGTATGGAGCACAAAGAATGCAGATTGATTGTATGGACTGTTTTCACAGAAATAACATCTGGAACACTTCATCAATGCAAAGGAGAAGGACATTCAGTATCCCAACTCAAAATGTAGATGGGTCTAAAAGAGTCAGAGTCAGAAAAAATAGTGCCCCGAAATACTGATTGTCTACTTATTAGTCACAATAGAATAAAGCTATTCAGTGTTACTAATTTAGTTCAAGGGTCACTAAATATGAGTGAACTACTATTCAAGTGAAATGCAACACTAACATTTTAATGAAGTTCAACTGTTCCAGAATTGGATTCTGTGGTTTGAAGCCATTGATGGCAAACCAGTGGCTCATTGGTTTGTATTAACCCTCCCCCACAACAAAATCTTGTTCAAATTCAGATCAGCGGAGAAGGTGGAGTTGATATTGCCCTGCTTG
The DNA here is from genome assembly GCF_964273705.1 of Natrix helvetica. NCBI lineage: Eukaryota > Metazoa > Chordata > Lepidosauria > Squamata > Natricidae > Natrix > Natrix helvetica. The sequence continues at coordinate 251,875,040 of NC_138548.1, forward strand.
AGAATTCTCAGAAATGTTTCAATATAACTGGAAGATGCCAAGAAGGAAATGTGGTCTTATTTGAACTCGATATTTTATCACAACTTTATTAGTGGAGGTTTTTTTGGAGAGGTGAAACGTTCTCCTTTATTGGAAGTCCCATAGACTGAGAAACTCCATAGACACTTTTGCAGGATTCTTTAAGTGTAAACCTGATACTCCGGTGCACTCTATTTTGCCAGCCCATTATTGAACAGGAATTCTAGTAGGCACCTTTTTTTTTTTGCCATTCTATAGGCCAGTGATGGCTAACCTTTTTCTAAAGGCATGCCAAAATTGTGCGTGGGTATCGTGCCTGCATGTGTGCACCACTCAACTGCGCATATATGTGATTGGGGGGGGAGTTTTCACCCTCCCCAGGCTACAGAGGCTTTCCTGAAGCCTGGGGAGGGGGAAAAGTGGCCTGACCACCCAACCGAAAGTTTGGGAACAAATATCAGGTTGGCCTGTAGGGCCTGTTTTTTTGCCCTCTCTAGGCTCCAGAGGCTTTCTTGATGCCATGTGTGTGTGTGTGTGTTGAAAACAGTTTTACCCCCGTCCTCCAGAAGGTGGAAAATCATTTGGCCAGTGTGCACATGAATACTGGAGCTGAGGGCTGCCATGCCAGCAAATGTGGCTCCGCATGTCACCCATGGCACATGTGCCATAGGATCGCCATCATGGTTATAGGCTTTTGATTTGTTTTGGGTGCTTTTATTTAAGGTTAAGATAAGTTGGGACATCAGAGGTAGAAAAAAAACATGTTGAAGTTATTGGGAACTGGTGGAAATGGCAATATAATAGTTGTTATGATTAACAATACTAGGCTAACAATACTATTTGTGAAGGATGGGAAGTTTCCCCCCCCACCTTCAATGAACGTGGTGCGGATCGCAGCCCTTCCGAGAAGCATATCTCTTAATGAGCAATAAACAAAACCCGAGAACATGTTCTAATGAAAACAAACTTTAATATGAAATAAAAATAAATCCTTACAATCTAGACCTTACATTTTGGCAAGAGCAATTATCGCCCACCTCCTCCGGTAGGCAAACGAAGATCAGAAGGAAAGTACAAGAATGTGTGAAGAATGTGTGACGCATTATGAAGCATGCGCAGTAAATCATTGTCAGATAAGAAAAACATTTCTACAGTATAACTCAGAATATAAGCTCAATTGACAAACAAATTAACGTAGTGACACTTTTAATAGTATTTTTTATTAAAAGTAGCAGTTTAAAAAGATGAAAAGTAATGTATGATCTTTTTAATTATTAAGACATTAGCCAATTTCATTTGTATGTCCAATATAGCATTTTTTTAGGTATCATTCTTGCAGATTGTCTATCTGCAATGACAGACACTTTTACAGTTCTTTTACTTCTGGCTTCATTGTTTACAAATATATTTCAATGTGTCCAATTTTAAAACATTTTGCTAGATTCTGTATTAGTAAGTCAAGTGTTCTTCTGATTTAATTATAATCTTTTCTTTTTCCAGGTAACTCCTAGTTCCATCCTAAAGGTTTCATCCTATCATTTTTTTAAGAGAATTGAAATAAAAACATTTTTTTCCAGAATAGCATTCTTATAATTAATTCCAAAATATTAAAATATTAAAATATTAAAAGATCAAATCCACTTTGATCTTTAGTCCATTTTTAACTTTCCAAAATCAGAGTTTTAAACACCAATTAGTTGTTTATTCCAAAAAATAAAAGAAAATAAAAACATTTTTTGTACTTAAAACTTACTTCACTAAGTATTGAAGGAAACTCACCTGGTGCTGTAAAACTTGTTGATCAAAAAGTTACTAATATCTGAAACACAATTAACAAGCAATTTTCAAAAATAATTAGAATAGAATAGAATAACAGAGTTGGAAGAGACCTTGGAGGTCTTCTAGTCCAACCCCCTGCTTAGGCAGGAAACCCTACACCACTTCAGACAAATGGTTATCCAAAATCTTCTTAAAAGCTGTCTATTTACAGGGTCTTCATTCCATCACAATTGTAGGCTCGTCTTTAATAGAACCATTTCCAGTTTGCCATTTCTTCCCTAGATGTCAATTAAAAATCCTTCTAAGGAAGGTATCTGTTGAAACAAATCATATCAACAAGATTAGGCAAAACATTATATTATAAAAGTGCCCTTTTCAAGAATTCCTGCGAAAAGATTCCAAGAGGACCTTTATATAAATGGCAGCCTATTTCTAATTTTATGTACAATAACAATATACCTCCAAAACATGGAAATGATTCAGAAAAGTAGCCTCCTGAGCACGTTTTTGATAAGCAATTTACATTAGACCGTCAAAATCCACATACTATGTCAACCAACGTCTATAGAGTTCAAAATAGCTTGTCATCATTATTAGCTGTGGATATGAGTCAAAGGTAGAACGAAGTTCATGCTTCTTTGTTCTTATAGTCCCCAAGAGATGCTTTGGTCCTTCAGCTCATGACAAAGGTATATGTACACTTTGGGACTTCCCAACTAGCACTTTCATCTTATAATGGGCTGTGTCTGACACCTTGGGACTTCATGCTAAATGATCACTCCATTTTTATTTGATATTTGAAAGATCAAATACTTTTGGCATTGATATCATTCCATCTCTGGATCTCATGAAGTCTGTATACCTGGAAAACCAAAATAAAGCAAGTAAATTCATATTTGGGCTCAGTATGTTTTGTGTATTAATTTTCTTTAGGCATTGTTTGACCATTGGATTATCTCAGTAATAGTTCAGACAATAAGTATTATTTAATGGATTCCCTTTACTGTAATAGGATTGTATGTCTTGATTGTGTGAATTTAAACATGTTTTTACCAAGAATGAAGGAATTTGATTCTATTAATCATAAAGCAAAGGTGAATAGCTTAAGATTTCTGATAAACCCTAAAATCCTTTAAAAAATATCATCAATCTGTATATTTTAAGTGTCAGCAGGAAGAAAATATTTTATATATAAGAGTAATCATATTAACTGGATGTAAATATCTTAAAACCAATTCGTTTTTGTCCTGGTATGCCATTAAACGTTCTTAAAAGTTCTTCTGTGCTTTTTCTAAAAAGCAGTTCGTTATTGCTATAAAATATACAGATTCTTCCTCAAATGCTATTTCATTTATTTCTCCCAGTGAATTCTAAGAAATTGGTTATTATATTTGGGAAGTGGAAAATAGAACAGATAGTAATTTTTACACATCAGGCATTATCTGATTCATTCATTGGCATATTTGACCCATCAACATGAAGATCAAATTCATATGTAATTTTCTAATAGAAGCAGACTTACAATTTGCAGCTGAAATAGGAGTGGGTGCCACTATACCTTATGAAAAGACATCTGCACAAGGGGATTACAATTCTTCTGTCTATGATCAGAGCTTGTTTTAAGAGCCAAAGAAAAGCATGCAACTCCTTGAGATTCTCAACTCTCATTTTGAAATCATTTTGTGTCTGGAGGGATTGGGGAATAGTTTGCATGGCCACAATGTTTGCTTCAGAAAATCAAAAGGTGACTGTGTAGATGTTCAGATCTTTCAGTGTTCAGTAAATTTCTGACCCCCAGAATCAAACACGGTTTGCATCTCGTGCCATATTGTGTTATTATTCTTCCAGCAACTGGTGGCTCATATAAATCTAAGAGATTTGCAAAATGCAGATTTTGCATTGCGACCAATAAAAACCATATCAATATGATCTGTGCTATTTAATAGCACTATAAAAGTTTTCTTGGATTTTTTTTTAATCTCTCTTTTTCTCTCTCGGAAAAAGTAATCTATGTCTAAACTTAGCATTTGTTTGAATACATATTGGTCTAAACTAGATATTGATTTAAATCCTGTAAATGAAATAATCAAAGTTACTTCAATGATAGTAGAGATAAAATTTGTATTAAAATTTGGCAGAGATGTGATCCGAGAAAAAGAGAACCAAACCTTATTCCTACATTCCATAGTAGCTCCTGTTATCTGTAAAGGGAAGAAATGCAATGAATAACACAAAAACAATAAATTTCTCCTTCTGAACTAGCAACTGTGGAGAGGAAGTACAAAGAAAAGAAAGACAAGAAGTAATTCTATTCACAAAGCAATAAGTTTGTCCGTTTTCCCTATCCAGGACAGAAATCTAGGAATTATGGTGCATACGGTTATAATGAAATAAACAATTCTAGAAATTAAAAAGAAAGAATTTTAAAATACAGTTGAACATTAGATCTTTATATCAAACTAATTGGAGTTGTATTTTGATAACCTGTGCTTTTTCTGATCACCCAATCTCAAAAAGGATATGGCAGAAAGTGGAAGAAAAGACACTCAAAGCAAAGTGAAAATAGTGTTGTTGTTGTTGTTGTTGTTGTTGTTGTTGTTGTTGTTGTTGTTGTTATTATTATTATTATTATTATTATTATTATTATTATTATTATTATTATTATTATTACCATTATTCTTTAGGTGATAAGATAGGAGGTAATTTTGTTCTCAATGTGGAGAAAATAGCTAGAAGCCAGTTTGTCTTCTTCTACATGGTAGACTTTAAAACTTCCCTATGATATCCATGAACAGGACGTTCAAGATAAATAAAAGAATAACTTCACACCATGCATCCTAATATATTACTTTTTCCTAATGAGCTTCCCTCTGCCCTCTCAGCATGGCCAGGGATGATTAGACTTGATATGCTTGGGATGATTAGACTTGATATCCTACCCTTTAGAAGATAGGGATGGTTGCTTTAAGGTAGAGACCATAATCTTTCATTGAAGATAACATTTTTGATTCCCCCAGGATGAGTGAGAGTGAAAAGGCACTTAGATGGCTTCAATGGATAAAGGAGGATTCGAATCTGAGTCCTGTCCTGAGAACCTGAGTCCTACTCCAGCACTTTAACATCATATCACAATAGCTCTTATATTAACTTAGGAGAAATTTCCTGACAGTTAGAACAATTAATTAGTGGAATGGCTTGCCTCTAGAAATAGTAGGTGCTCCAACATGGAAGTCTTTAAAAAGGACAACTATCTGTCTGAAATGGTATAGGGTTTTCTTCTTCAGCAGGGGGTTGGAGTAGAAGATCTCCAAGGTCTCTTCCAACTCTGTTATCTGTTGTTCTCTGATATTATCAGAATTAAGTCTTACCATATTCAATGGGATTTCCTTCCAAATGCATATCGGTCTACATGCCATGTTAAGAATTCACTGTTATAACCAGTGGCAAGATGTATATAAAGAGTATATAGAGTGTATAGAGGCTAATTACTCAGTTGTGGAAGGCAGGGGAAAGATTACTGCCTTTGTTCCATGATTGGATTTTACTAAGACATCTAAGAGACCTTTGTGGTTTTGACACGTAGGCAGATCTTTGGTCTGTTCTAGAAAGGATGTGATCATTTCCTATACTTTACCTGTCATTGCCTCACTTCTAGAATTGAGTGGTACAGGTAAATGTCTGGATGTTCCATTTTCCATCAGCTCAAGTCAGCATAACCAGACATGCTGGGGGCAGTGTGCAAATATAATCCTCATATATATCAGATTGGATTTCTGTGGTGTAGATCTTCAAGAAGAGAGCCATGGAAGTCTCTAGGATGGAGAGGAAAATCTCTCTCTTTTGGTCTGAATTTATAAATGACTTTCTAAATATATAAATGAATTTATATAAATATAAAATGGCTTCCCTCTCCCACAGTTGGCTGTTCTCAGAATGTAACAAACCTTTCCATTGTGCAACTTATTTCAAGGCAAAGTAGCTCATCCTTTGCTATTGCAATTCAAAATAATTGCTAGGATAGCTCTCCATTTTCTGCTTCCATGCATAGAGTACCAGACATGCGAGAAGCAATAAGCAGAATATGTAAAGAGGGAATTTGTAAAAGAGCTCCTGCAAAACAAGAGAGCCCACATTGTTTATTTTGCTAATGCATGGAGATCAGATCCTTATTTGGATTTAGAAATTGTTGTACCCCTATTTTACATATATCTCACCAAAAGTGCTTGTTAAGAATTAGAAGGTAATAGATAAATTAACTTCAAGCATGAGTAGGCAACTGAGTCACTTGCTTTACATTGATATACAACTGTACCAATAACTTTGCCCTTGCAGTTCTGGGCTTATATTATAAACAAAGGCACTGCTTGTTGCAATCCCCTGCAGCACCTTTAGATGTCTCTCTGATTATGTGGTTTTTGTACAAAAAAAAAAGGGGGGGGTGAAGAAGAGGGAAGAAATTGTTTGTCTGCAGCTGTTTCCTTAAATAAAACTTGTTGCTTGGATTGTGAGAGAAATCAATAAAATCAAGCAATTGCCCAGCCAATGTTTCCGGTTGTGCAAAGATGGCATGTATCCAAACTGATAGGGAGAAGCTGGCTTGTAAACTGTAAAATTGTGGACAGAATTACACCTGGAAGGCAGGAGGCAGAATTTCCTCCATATTACACCACTGTTATGCCAGATCTTGTATGTTTAGTATAAACAAACTATCATGGTGAGGATGAACCTGTTTTTTTGGGGGAAAGTCTGTCTATTTTTCTTTCTGTAAGCCAGGGAGTTGTGACTTATTTCAGAGACACACCAGGCAGCTACCATTCTATGCAATTGTGCTCAGAAAAAGAACATTATATTTAAGGCAGAGCTTTCCGACTTAGGCAGCTTTCAACCAGCTGGACTGCAATTCCCAGAATTCTTAGCAAAGCTGGCTAGGAAATTCTGAGAGTTGAAGTCCACCTATCTTAACGTTAGCTTTATTCCCTTTTTAAAGATCAGCATAGGTACATGTCTAAACATTCATGCTTATCATGGCCATGCTGCTATCTGAGTGTTTTGGGGACAGGAACAGAAAAATAAATTAAGGTATACACAGGCTAACAAGCGAATTACCATGTTTTCCCCAAAATAAGACAGGGTCTTATTTTCTTTTGACCCCTTAAATAAGCACTTGGTCTTATTTTCGGGGAGGTGTTATTATTTTTGAGGTGCAGGAGGCAGCGAGCGTGGTCACCTCATGGCTGCTGCTGTGTTGCAATATTATCGGGGAGGACTTATTTTGGGGGGAAGACTTATTTTAGCGCATGTGCTCAAAAGCCCGATTGGGCTTATTATCTGGGGAGATCTTATTTTCAGAGAAACAGGGTAACTAAAAACTGGTAAAGAGGCACAATCACCTCTTTATCCGTGGTGACTGGAAAACAAACAATAGCATATTATACATTAACTTCAAGAGATTCAGTGTGGGAGGTAACTATTTGTCAGGAGATTCTTGACATTGACTCTGGAGTCACTAATTTGGACAAAACACTGTGCAAGCAGTACCAATGTACAAAATGAGTGAATATAGGGGGAAGTGATATGATTTCCCTCTAACTCTTCTTCTTCCTGTTTCAGTTCTGCAGGGTTTGCCTGGCTGGCACACGTGATGGAGCGGTGCAATCAGAGCTCCGTGGCTGAGTTCGTCCTCCTGGGCCTGGCAGAGGGGGACATGACCGAAACTATGCTTTTTGTTCTCTTTTTGGTCATATACTTAGTTACCCTACTAGGGAACTGCACAATGGTGATGTTAATTGGGGTTGAACATCGTTTACACACGCCAATGTATTTCTTCCTCCTCCATTTGTCCCTACTGGACCTTTGCTATTCCTCAGTGACCATCCCACAGATGTTGGCACATCTTCTCTCTAGGCATAAAGCCATATCCTTTGTCCGGTGTGCCTTCCAGATGTATATTTTCCTGGTGTTTGGTATGGCAGAATGTGTGCTGTTGGGTCTCATGGCCTATGACCGCTACGTGGCAATTTGCCACCCCTTACACTATACCACCATCATGAACTGGCACTTCTGTAGCTGTACCGCAGGAGCTGCTTGGTTGAGTGGCTTCCTCAATTCCCTCATTGTCAATGCTTTTGCTCTGCGCATGCCGTACTGTACCCAGAATCGCATCAATCAGTTCTTCTGTGAGGTACCGGCTGTGATCAAGCTGGCATCTACTGACTCCTCAGAGGCAGAGATAGTTGTGTTTGTCTTTGGCTCCATTCTGCTGCTGGTGCCTTTCATCCTCATCGGTGCCTCCTATGCTCGCATTGGGATTGCGATCTTGCGCATTCGCTCAGCTGAGGGCCAACGCCGTGCTTTCTCGACCTGTGGTTCTCATCTCCTGGTGGTGAGCCTTTTCTATGGCACAGCACTCTTTGCCTACATGAGGCCCAGCTCGGTCAGTTCTGCCACAGGCCAGGATAAGGCTGTGTCTGTATTCTACACGGTGGTCACCCCCATGATGAATCCCCTCATCTACAGCCTTAGAAACAAGGAGGTGAAGGGTGCTCTGAGAAAATTATTAAGCAAGAAAACGGCTCCTCCAAACACCTGACTCTGGTGCTGTCTCCAGCTCTGTTCAGAAACGGAGGCTGAGAATAAGCATCATATCTATAGTTTTAATTCCTCCCATCTAGAACCTGTAAGTTATGATGTATACTGAGCTGGCTCATGAAATGGCCCATATGGAAATAAAAAACACATATTTGTTACATATTGAGACTAGAGCAATAGGCTCCACCTAGGTCCTCCATTCTGGCAGGAAAATACTCAAAGCTGATTGGCTGAGCCATCTGACAACTCCCTATAAAAGGGCTAGTTGTCAGACAAACCAGCGCTGGATTTGTACATAGTTATTGAATAAAGAGCTGTTGTTATCACTGAAGCCTAAGTTCTGTCTCATCCATTCACATCCATCCCTATCTAACAATTTTTAAAATACATGGTTTCTTTTGTTTTAAATGTTTTTCATTTAAACATAATCCATATTTTTGATGAAGTTTTGGCAGAGTAGTTTTACCATAGTTATCCACAGCAGTTTATTTTGAACTGTGATGGCACAGTGATTAGAATGCAGTACTGCAGGCTACTTCTGCTGACTGCCAGCTGCCTGCAATTTGGCAGTTCAAATCTCACCAGGCTCAAGGTTGACTCAGCCTTCCATCTACCTTCTCAAATTTAGGCTGATCCCTCAAGTTTTTTTTATAATAGAAGCAGGGGAAAAAAACATTTGCCTTCCTGAGCTTGAATAGCAAGTGATATCTAGGTCAATATAGGCAATGGCCCAGCAATTTCCTTCCCTGCCCTGCATCTAAGACCAATAAGCAATTTTAAGGAAAGCAAAGGAGACAGTGTGTCACCCGGATTTGTTCAAAAGAAGGTGAAAATAGGTATGATTGGTGTTAGGAATGTAAGCTAACAGTTGGGTTAGCAATATATAAACCAGAATGGTAGCACTGTAGCTTTAAGTACTGCTGTAATGTGCTTGGTTGCTGTTACCTCAAGCAGCCATAAGAGGGAGCCAGAATGACTGTTAGCTCTCTGTTAGACGCTGATCAGTGTATTGTGAGGTACTGTTTTTTTGCTACTGTTAGCTGCTTTGTGTGCTAAACCACTTATTTGATACTGGACTGTTCCAGTGTTCAAAGGATCATTCCTTAACTGAGAACATTGATAACTGACTGACTGAGCCGTGTATGACTTGGACTGTAATTTGACCTCTGAATACCTATATATTTCCACATAGTAAACTACTCTATTTTATCCTATTCGGTGTCCCTGTATGCTGGTTTGTGCGTGTTCTTCCATACCACTCTCATTACGCTTCTCTGCACACTCGCTCTCCTAACGGGGAGCTTACTTATTTAACAATTGGTCCTGTTAGTAATTAATTTGTTGGGAAGAAATGTTTAATTCAGAAACCCTGAAAAAATTGCTTGGCCATTCTAGAGCAAGTGTCTCTTTTGTTGCCTTTATATAAATATTTAAGGATATACAAGAGTCCTACTGCAGTAGGATCAGCCGCACTATTTAAAGCATCACAGAGAACTTCTAATTTGTCCAGGTGTTTCCCACACAAAATCAGTCTTGTTCCTCCTGTATTAAATACTTGTGCACATTCTGAAAGATAAACCAAAGGATGATTCAATTAATTGGGATTACCATATAATAGAATATACCTGTTCTCATTCATTCCACCCTAATGACAGAAAAAAAATCTTCCCACATTCAGGATAAACAATCCTTCCACATGCAATTGTTTATATTTCATCTACTGATATTGTGGATGCTTAAACAAATGTATAATCCAGACATTGCCTGAACAAGCATATTTTGTACCTTCTTTTGCTTACAAATGTATTCTACGAAGTCTTGAGCATAGAACTGAGGGCAAAAACTAGAACCCAGAACCACTGCAGTTGGGTTATAGTTCTGAAAACACAAGAAAGTTATGATGTTTTCATTGAGCAGATCCTTTGCATGAGAGAGGTATGCAAAAAATTAAGTGACATCATCAGAAATTATGAACCCTGATATGCTGCTTAGTAAGGAGCCTGAGGTTATAGGAGCTAAATATCCATTTATCTCAGTTAACGATACATCCAGCCATATCCAGCAAAGACAGGAGCCAGTTGCATGTCTATGCTAGGTGAGGTAACAAGTTACTTATATTCCCATTAAATATAAAAATATAGAGATACCAGAGCAGAATTTTTGCTCTGTCTCTGTTTACTTGACATCTTCCACACAGGATGTGGTGAAAAAGATTTATGTTCCTCTGTTGCCAGCTTGGAAATGAATTGCTGGAAATATATTTCCTAGAAAAGGTCTCTCCACACCACCTTGGGAAGACAAGACTGGGAAGCCAACATTTCCATGCATTTGAGTAATGTATATCAGTAGCAAGCGTCCCCAAAGGGGAATGAGCTGATGATGGCTGCAGTGATTGTCCACTTGTGATTGAAAGAAAGGATTCCATCCCTGGAAATCCTCACAAGAAATAGCCTAGGATAAACAGAGCATGCTCAGTAGCTCCAGAATGAAATGCCACATGGAAGAGAAAACCCAAAAAAGATATTGTCTAGCAGGAAAAGAGAGAAAACGGCAGCTTTGGAAAGAATGAAGAGTTTTCTGGGCAAAACCCAGAGTAAAATCATTAATTGAATCAAACTTTAACTTGATTTATTCGGTTTACATAACACAGGGTTAAAAATTAAGCAACACAATTATAATTCTCTATGTGAAAATAAGCACAAAATACAGTATTTAAAACAGATTCTCCCTTTCATAAAACCTGTTAGATCGGGTAATGAAAGGCACAAAAGGCTAGCGATAACAACAGCTCTCTATTGGTATAAGGACAGGCATCCACTGAATGCATGGTCGGGCAGCTCCCTTTTTAAAGGGGAGCTGTCCAGCGCTCCAGCCAATCAGGGGCCTCTCTGTTCCCATACAAAAGAGAGGACCTGAGTGGAAACTACTATTGTCTTGCTGTAACACCAGGGGGGAGGGAGTATCTAACAAAACCTACCACAGTCTTCTTGTAGGAAAGCACTATATATAGGGGGAACCTGGCAGCACAGTTAAGCAATTTGATAGAATAGCCTAGGATAGCTGCCTATAATTTGCAAATGATCTCATCCTTTTTATCAAGAGATTTCTTAGATCTTCCATTCTCCAACCTGGTCTAGCTCCAGTAAAAGAGTTCTGCAAAGTCCACTTGCAATCTGTCTGTCTCTCTGTCTGTCTGTCTGTCTGTCTGTCTGCCCTCTCTCTCTCTCTCTCCTCACACACACGGAGAGAGAGAGAGAGTACAAGAAATAGAATAGCTAAAATTCCCTACCAAAAAAGACAACAAATTAAAGTCACACAGAAGGTCCATCATACTTGCCAGAGAGATTTATTTTTCTTTTCAAAACATACTTACTCAGAGGTCAGTTAGCAGGACAATTAGCAATATATTACACATTCTGACTATTTATTCAGCATCTGTCAGTGCATATGGAGATTTTCAAAACTGCACAAACCCTATTTTTTTCTGCAGTGCAACCCATTCTTATAAGATTTTATCTTGTAAAAAGACTATGACACAAATCCATTTAAATCCACGTTGCATTCATTTCCTGATTGCTTGCTTTATATTATAAACAGCTTACATGTAGTAGTCCACTCATTTATTGCAATGCAAAGGAGAAAAAAACCACTTATGTATTTCCTCTTATAATGATAAAAGGCCAAAAAGCAATTACTACAGACATTAATCCCATTTGATATCCAACTACAGTTCTGCAATAAAGGTAATAAATTACTTGGAAGCAAGCAGTCAGCCCACCGATAAGGTGGTGTCTCCTGCCAACTGGTTTATTCCAGAAGTTTAATTAAACTCGTAGATGTTTTTGGAAAGGAAAAGCAGCCCACAAACTGTAGCGATTGTGCAAGTTAAACTATGGATATTTTTTCCAAACTGCAGTGGCAGAGTTAGCTCTTACACCTTTTAGGTTAAGGTGACCAGATTTTAACATTGGTAAAGCGGGACACCATTGACTGGGGGGGACTCTTGATTAAAAATTTGGTCTATATCCTTGCACCCCTAACCCTTTAGGGGAAAAAAACCCAGGGGTCTTCAAACTTGACAGCTTTAAGACTTGTGGACTTCAACTCCTGTGGCAGCGGCGCCTCCCCCTCCGCTCGGAGCACCTGAGCTGGGCCCCGTGTTACCCCTGCTGCCTCCTCCTCTGCCGTGCTTTTAAGAAGCCATGAGGTGTTTTTTTTCCTGCTCCCGCCCCCTCTGCCACCTTCCTACTGGCTCCCGTGGCATCATGGCTCCTCAAAAGCACGGCGGAGGAGGAGGGGGCAGGGGTAACTCGGGGCCCAGCTCAGGTGCTCGGAGTGGAAGGGGAGGCGCCAATGCCATGGGCAGGGGCACCAGCGGGAGCTTTGACTGGGCATGGCCAGCGCAAACTACCGTCAGCCGCCTTGCGCTCATCAAAACAAGTCTGGGGAGGTCCTTTGTGGGCGGCCAGTTCTAGCCGCCTGCAAATGACCTCCCCAGCTTCCAGAGCCTGTGACAGTAGAAATCACTGCACGGCAGTTGCAAACTGCTGTGTGATGTTTTCTTGCCACATGCACGGCCGCACACCTTACCCAAAATTGGGACTTTTTAAAAATGCCGCGGGACGCGGGACAAATTATTAAAAATCGGGACTGTCCCGCCAAAAGCGGGACGTCTGGTCACCTTATTTTAGGTGCAAATGACAAAAAAGAAATTGAGTAGTTGATTTCAGCCAATTTCTGTTTGGGAAGGAAAAAATCATTTCAAAATCAAAATCCATCTGTATCAGCAGTATTATAGAAAAATCTCAAAGGGAGTTTTTTCCCCCAAGCTTGATGATATGGAGGACTGCAACGCCCTGGAAAGAAATTTGCACAAGGACAGAGAAAACATTCTCACACATTTCTTGGTGGCCAACTGACTGAATGAGCACAGTACCATCACCTGTGAGAGTTTAATTTTGATTTTAGATAATTTCTAAAGTAACTTTTCTTTCATCAAACTGAATGAGATCTAATAGAAGTGAAGGCAGAATTTCTATTCTAATCATCCCATAGTATGGAGCACAAAGAATGCAGCTTATAAATCCACAATTGGTTGTATGGACTGTTTTCACAGAAATAACATCTGGAACACTTCATCAATGCAAAGGAGAAGGACATTCAGTATCCCAACTCAAAATGTAGATGGGTCCAAAAGAAGCAGAGTCAGAAAAAATGGTGCCCTGAAATATTGATTATCTACTTGTTAGTCTCAGTAGAATAAACCTATTCAGTGTCACTAATTTAATTCAAGGGTCACTAAATAACTATTATTGAAGTGAAATGCAACAATATTTTTTTATGAAGTTCAACTGTTCCAGAATTGGATTCTTTGGTTGGAATCCATTGATGGCAAACCAGAGGTTTGTATTAACCCCCCTCCCTTCCTTAAAAAAAAAAAACACCAACGTAATCTTGTTCAAATTCAGATCAGCTGAGAAGGCAGAGCTGAAATTGCCCTGCTTGAGAATTCTGTAAGTGTTTCAACATAACTGGAAGGTACCAAGTAGGAAATGCTTGACCTTGATATTTTATCACAACTTTTATCAATGGAGAAGGTTGTTTTGAGAGATGAAACGTTCTCCTTTATTGGAAGTCCCATAGACTGAGAAACTCCATAGACGCTTTTGCAGGATTCTTTAAGTGTAAACCCTATACTCCGGTGCACTCTATTTTTCCAACCTATTATTGAACAGGAATTCTAGTAGGCACCTTTTTTCATTTTGCCATTTTATAGGCTTTTGGTTTGTTTTGGGTGCTTTTATGTAAGGTTAAGATAAGTTGGGACATCAGAGGTAGAAAAAAATGCTGAAGGTATCTGGAATTGGTGGAAATGGTAATATAGTAGTGGTTATGACTAACAATACTAGGCTAACAATACTTTTAATAGTATTTTTATTAAAAGTAACAGTTTAAAAAGATGAAAACTAAAAAAATATGTAAAATGAAAAATAGAAAGAAAAATAGAGAACAATGACTATATAAGATTACAGTAAAGAAAAAGAAACGAAGTATATAAATAAAAGATTGTCTCCTTCATCATAAGTATAAACGCTTTTAATAACATATCACCTTTTCGTAAAATAAAACTAATGATATCTTCTTTCCATAACTTATCTCTTGTCTATAAACAAATCCTTACAATGTTGCCTTTTAGTCCTGATGTCAGCAAATGTCTATTAAGGATTACCAAACCTTGATCAAATAAGACAATATTATATATCTTCCTTTTAACAATCTTGGTCTTTAGTCCTTTCAAGTAATGTTCTAAAAATTGATTTCATTTATCTTTGTCTGTTCTCACAAAACTCTTCATAGTATTAACAGCCTCTTTGTAAGCCCACTATAGAAAAGTTTTCCAAGTCATTCTTTTGGTTATTGTTTGTATGACCTTTTTAATTATTAAGGCATTAGCCAATTTCATTTATATGTCCAAACAGCATCTTTTTGGGTATCATTCTTGCAGGCTGCCTATCTGCAATGACAGACACTTTTATAGTTCACTTCTGGATTCATTGTTGACAAATATCTTTCAATCTGTCCAAAAATTTACTTTGCCAAAGAATGAAGGAAACTCATCTGTTGCTGTAAAACTTGTTGATCAAAAAGTTACTAATATCTGAATCAAAATTAACAAGCAATTTCCAAAAACAATTAGAATAGGAAGTATGCAAACCTATTATACTTTTGAAAGTGCCAATCATGGTTTGAACAAAAAGATGGCTATTCCTTCATCTCCTGTAGCTTGTCAGAGACTGCTATCTTGAGGCCTCTTTCTCTAGAGAAACTGTGTTGTTGTTAGTTGTGAAGTTGTGTCCAGCCCATCGTGACCCCACATTCCTCCACACCTTCCTGTCCTCTACCATCCCTCAGAGTCCATTTAAGCTCACACCAACTGCTTCGGTAACTTGACCTAGCCACCTCATTCTCTGTTGTCCCCTTCTTCTTTTGCCTTCAATCCTTCCCAGCATTAGGCTTCTTCTCCAGTGAGTCCTTCCTTCTCATGGTGGCCAAAGTATTTGGGTTTCATCTTCAGGATCTGGCCTTCTAAAGAGCAGTCAGGGTTGATCTCCTCTAGGACTGACTGGTGTGATTGCCTTGCAGTCCAAGGGACTCGCCGGAATCTTCTCCAGGACCATAGTTCAAAGGCCTCAATTCTTTAGTGCTCAGCCTTTCTTATGGTCCAACGTTCACAGCCATCCATTGCAACTGGGAAAACCATAGCCTTCAGGATATGCACTTTTATTGGCAGGGTGATGTATCTGCTTTTTAGTATGCTGCCTAGATTTGCCATAGCTTTTCTCCCCAAGAGCAAGCATCTTTTAATTACTTGGCTGCAGCCCCAATCTACGGTGATCTTGGAGCCCAGGAAAATAAAATCGGTCACTACCTCCATTTCTTCCCCATCTATTCATCAGGAATTGAAAGAGCGGGATACCACAATCTTAGTTTTCTTAATGTTGAGTTTCAAGCCCACTTTTGCACTCTCCTTCTTCACCCGCATCAAGAGGCTCTTTAGTTCCTCATCACTTTCTTCCATTAGAGTGGTATCATCTGTATATCTGAGGTTGTTGATATTTCTCCCAGCAATCTTAATTCCAACTTGTGATTCATCTAGTTCAATAGGCAGGGTGACAGTATACAGCCTTGCCAGACTCCTTTCCCAATTTTGAATCAATCAGTGGTTCCATGTCAAGTTCTCACTGTTGCTTCTTGACTCGCATATAGGTTTCTCAAGAGACAAATAAGATGTTCTGGTACTCCCATCTCTTTAAGAACTTACCATAATTTAT
Source organism: Natrix helvetica (assembly GCF_964273705.1). Classification (NCBI taxonomy): domain Eukaryota; kingdom Metazoa; phylum Chordata; class Lepidosauria; order Squamata; family Natricidae; genus Natrix; species Natrix helvetica. The sequence goes on from NC_138548.1 coordinate 251,891,257, forward strand.
TGTGATCTACACAATCAAAGGCTTTCGCATAGTCAATGAAGCAGAAGTAAATGTTTTTCTGGAACTCTCTAGCTTTCTCCATGATCCAGCGCATGTTGGCAATTTGATTTCTAGTTCCTCTGCCTCTTCAAAATCCTGCCTGTACTTCTGGTAGTTCTCGATCCAGATACTGCTAGAGCCTAGCTTGTAGGATTTTGAGCATAACTTTACTAGCATGTGAAATGAGTGCAATGGTGTGATAGTTTGAACATTCTTTGGTATTGCCTTTCTTTGGAATTGAAATGTAAACTGACGTTTTCCAATCCTGTGGCCACTGTTGAGTTTTCCAAATTTGCTGGCAAACTGAGTGTAGCACTTTTACTGCATCATCTTTTAAGATTTTGAATAGCTCAGCTAGAATACTGTCACCTCCACTAGCTTTGATGTTGCCCAGATTTCCTACGGCCCATTTGACTTCACATTCCAGGATGTCTGGTTTGAGGTCAGTGACCATCCCATTGTGGCTATCAGGGTTGTTAAGCTCATTCTTGTATAGCTCTTCTGTGTAATTTTGCCACCTCTTCTTAACCTCTTCTGCCTCTGTTAGGTCCCTGCCATTTTTGGTCCTTCATCACACCCATCTTTGCATGAAACGTTCCCATCATATCTCCACTTTTCTTGAAGAGATCTCTGGTCCTCCCTATTCTATTGTTTTCTTCTATTTGTTTGCACTATTCATTTAAGAAGGTATTCTTATCTCTTCTAGCTATTCTCTGGAATTCTGCATTCAATTGTGTGTATCTTTCTCTTTCTCCTTTGCTTTTTGCTGGCATGGAGAGGAAAATCTCTCTCTTTTGGTCTGAATTTATTCTAAGCCATTAAACAAAATGGCTTCCCTCTCCCACAGTTGGCTCTTTTCAGGTTGTAACAAACTTTCCCATTGTGCATCTTATTTCAAGGCAAAGTAGATCATCCTTTGCTATTGCATTTACAAAATAATTGCTAGGACAGCTCTCCATTTTCCTCATCCATGCAGAGAGTACCGAATATGTGAGTAGCAATAAGCAAAATGTGTAAAGAGGCGATTTGTAAAAGATCTGAAAATCAAGAGAGCCCACATTGTTTATTTTGCTAATACATGGATTTCAGATCCTTATTTGGATTTAGAAATGGTTCTATTTTAGATATATGTCACCAGATATACCAAGAGTGCTTGTTTAGAACTAGAAGATAAATAAACTTCAAGCAAGAGTAGGCAATTGATTGACTGAGTTTATATTATAAAGCAAAAGCATTGCTTGTTGAAATACACTGAAGCACCTTTAGATGTCTCTCTGCTTATGTGGTTTTTGTGGGAAAATAAGCGGGGGGGGGGGGGGAGGGAAGAAATTGTTTGTCTGCAGATGTTTCCTTAAATAAGCTATCCTGTTGCTTAGATTGTGAGAGAAATCAATAACAGCAAGCAATTGCCCAGCCAATGTTTCCGATTACAAAGTGATTGTGCAAAGATGGCACATATCCAGACTGATAGGGAGAAGCTGGCTTGTAAACTGTAAAGTTGTGGACAGAATTACACCTGGAAGGCAGGAGGCAGAATTTCCTCCATATTACACCACTGTTATGCCAGTTCTTGTATGTTTAGTATAAACAAAATATCATGGTGAGGATGAGCCTGCTTTGTCGGGGAAAGGTCTATTTTTCTTTCTCTAAGTCAAGGAGTTATGACTTATTTCAGAGAGATACCAGGCAGTTACCATTCTATGCAATTGTACTCAGAAAGAAAGAAAAGTATATTTAAGGCAGAGCATCCCAACCTAGGTACCTTTAGCCAGCTGGACTGCAATTCCCAGAATTCTTGGCAAAGCTGGCTAGGAAATTCTGAGAGTTGAAGTCCACCTATCTTAAAGTGACTATGTTTTCTTTGAAGTTCCTATGTGTGGGAGCTAACCATTTATTAGGAGATGCCTGACACACATTCTAGTCATCCCTGGACAAAACACTGTCCAAATAGGTGACCTAACCAATGTACCAATGTACAAAATGAGTGAATATAGGGGGAAGTGATATGATTTCCCTCTAACTCTTCTTCTTCCTGTTTCAGTTCTGCAGGGTTTGCCTGGCTGGCACACGTGATGGAGCGGTGCAATCAGAGCTCCGTGGCTGAGTTCGTCCTCCTGGGCCTGGCAGAGGGGGACATGACCGAAACTATGCTTTTTGTTCTCTTTTTGGTCATATACTTAGTTACCCTACTAGGGAACTGCACAATGGTGATGTTAATTGGGGTTGAACATCGTTTACAAACGCCAATGTATTTCTTCCTCCTCCATTTGTCCCTACTGGACCTTTGCTATTCCTCAGTGACCATCCCACAGATGTTGGCACATCTTCTCTCTAGGCATAAAGCCATATCCTTTGTCCGGTGTGCCTTCCAGATGTATATTTTCCTGGTGTTTGGTATGGCAGAATGTGTGCTGTTGGGTCTCATGGCCTATGACCGCTACGTGGCAATTTGCCACCCCTTACACTATACCACCATCATGAACTGGCACTTCTGTAGCTGTACCGCAGGAGCTGCTTGGTTGAGTGGCTTCCTCAATTCCCTCATTGTCAATGCTTTTGCTCTGCGCATGCCGTACTGTACCCAGAATCGCATCAATCAGTTCTTCTGTGAGGTACCGGCTGTGATCAAGCTGGCATCTACTGACTCCTCAGAGGCAGAGATAGTTGTGTTTGTCTTTGGCTCCATTCTGCTGCTGGTGCCTTTCCTCCTCATCGGTGCCTCCTATGCTCGCATTGGGATTGCGATCTTGTGCATTCGCTCAGCTGAGGGCCAACGCCGTGCTGTCTCGACCTGTGGTTCTCATCTCCTGGTGGTGAGCCTTTTCTACGGCACAGCACCCTTTGCCTACATGAGGCCCAGCTCGGTCAGTTCTGCCACAGGCCAGGATAAGGCTGTGTCTGTATTCTACACGGTGGTCACCCCCATGATGAATCCCCTCATCTACAGCCTTAGAAACAAGGAGGTGAAGGGTGCTCTGAGAAAATTATTAAGCAAGAAAACGGCTCCTGACTCTGGTGCTGTCTCCAGCTCTGTTCAGAAACGGAGGCTGAGAATAAGCATCATATCTATAGTGAGCCAGGAAAAGGGAACATTTGATTGGCAAAGGAAAGCATCTTTGAAAGTTCTTGTAAAGATTCCTCTTTAGCCTTTTATACATATTTAGAAATCCAGACCAAGCATTACTGGATCTCCACAGAGGCTTACTAGTCAATTTATTAATACTGTATTTACTGGAAAGAAAGATTAGATCTTCTTTCTTCCCAGAAAAGTTGTCTGCAAAATTAGACAATTGTCTTAGATTTGCTGAGAAAAGGGCACCAGCAAAAGCAGATGAGTTTTCCCTATCTAAATTTCCCTTTTTAAAGGAGAATTCAAGACAGGTTTCCCCTTGGCCAAATATATTTTCTTCTTATTCAATCCTTCCCCATGGACTTTGTGAAACAATTTGTCCTGTTTCAATAGCATCTAAATACAGTAGTACAAGCCTGCACATTTAGTGTAGCCAATTTATGTTATGCTTTCTGTAACCGAGGAGAATGAGAATCGGATTTAAGTAAGTTACGATTAGCTGAAGATCTCTGTCCTAGACTAGAGAAACAACCCACCATAGGCACATACAGTACATTCCAACTCAGCTTTAGCTTATCGTTTAGCTTCCTATACATAGAATAGTAAAGAATAGCATTCTGTAGGCTATTGTAATACCATTTAATCCTTTTAAATAAATGTTTTCTGCTATTGGCTCATAACCTCCCCAAAAATGTGTAAAAAAGTTTTAATTCATTGTATCTAGAACCTCTAAGTATAATGAGCTGTCTTGTGGAATGGCCCATATGGAAATAAAACATATTTAAAATACGTGGCTTGTTTCAAAAGTCTCCTTTTTTTTGCATGTAAACATAAACCATAAATTCAATGATGTTTTGGCAGTGTGGTTTTTCCATAGTTGTCCATAGCAGTTTGCAATTCATGAATTTGCAAGGTGATGTTTCCCTTCCTTTTTAATTGTTTGTTATGAAAAACATTCCAAGCTTTAATTTCTACATAACAGATTTGTTTCTTGATTAGTTTCTGTATGTCAACACCAAGTTCAGGAAAAAATAATTACATGATGGTCAAGAAAAGCAGTCTATTGCGTTTTTGGCACAGCAAAATGTTTGATTACACAGTGAGTTGACCATAAGCCTTTCCAGATCAGAACAGTTCAGCAGCTCACCCAGAGTAATTTATTTCTTAATTTATCTATTTATTAAACACTTTTTCATTCCCCTGCAAACAAAAAGACTTTTGGTACCTTATGTTGTTTATAGTAAAACAATTTGGAACATCCACAATAAAGTTCAAAATTAGTCAAAAATATCATAACTTGCCATTAAACCATGCCAAATGAAAAAATAATAAATAAACCACACCAACTGAAAGAATAATAAAGGTAATTACTAAAAAAATATACAGATGGCATAATCAGGCATAATTCTTCAGAGGTTTTTGAAAGGTCAACAAAAAAGGGACTAGTTTGAGATTTTTGTAAATATTGCATTGACATCAACACACACACACACACACACACACACACACACACACACACAAAGAAGAGAGGGTCAATGTAGTCTCCAAAGCACCTGAAGGCAGGAATGAAAATTTATCAAGGAGAGAACCAACCTGAAACTAAAGAGAAATTTCCAGACAGCTAGAATAATTAATCAGTGGAACAACTTGCTTCCAGAAGTTATGGATGCTCCAACATTGGAGATTTTTAGTAGAGATTGGACAACCATTTATCTGAAATGGTATAGGGTTTCCTGCTTGAGTAGAGGTTGGACTAGAAGATCTCCAAGGTCCCTTCCAATTCTGTTATTCTGATATCTTTTTGCTTCAGTCCTATGAATTTCCTGGAAGTGTGGAATTTGTACTATTTTCTCTGTCATTGATCAAATTGGTCAGACTGGGTGGAATGGGTACTCCTGTGCCAAGCCCTGGAAGGCTGCCTAGGTCAAAACCAGGGGTAATACCTGGTTTGGCCCAGTTCGGCCGAACTGATCAGGACAATTGTGCAGGGAAAAAATGCTTTAAAAAGTGAAAAAAAGAGCTTCCGACGATCGCACCAGGGGTGACTCACAGCTGAGCCATGCGATCATCGGAAGCTTTTTATTTACTACCGGTTTGCAGAACCAGGGACAATTATCCCTACAGATTCGGCCAAACCGAGCTGAACCGGGAGGATTTCACCTCTGGTTTTGACCTATGCAGCCTTTCAGGGCTTGGCACAGGACTACCCGTGTTTGCCCGAACCGGCAGGAAAAAAATGCTTTAAAAAAACAGGAGAAAAAGCTTCCAAGGATTAGGTGGCTCAGTTGTGAGCTGCGCAATCATCAGAAGCTATTTTTTTCACTTTTTAAAGCATTTTTTCCTGCCTATTCACCCGAACAGTCAGAGAAAAAATGCTTTAAAAAACAGGAAATAAAGCTTCTGAAGAACAAAAGTGAAACAAAGATTTCTTTTGTGTTTCTGAAATCATATCATAAAGAAGTTTAATATATTAATTATAATTAAATCCTTTCATTCAGATACAGGGGAGAGTTAAATTAGTTTCCCTTAAAGTAAATGTAAAGAAACATGGAGGTTGATGTAGTGCCTCCCTCCTTCTTGTGAATATGTACATTTTGAAAGTTGTCTGTTTGGAGAAATCGAGTTTGAAAATACTGGCGCAGCTGGGGGTATATGAAAATCGTTCTCCAGAATATAGTAATCCATCACACCCAGACTACTGCCAGTTGCAGGAATTGCCCTACTTTGCATTTAGTAAGTGAAAATATTCCTTGTAGAGACATGCTAAATTATGTGAAACTTTTACATTTCATTCATTCTATTGAAGCGCATGGGCAACATCTCTCTTATGCAAAATCCTATGCAAAGACAACCATTGGTACCTTGGCATAAGCCAGCGATGGCGAACCATAAGTGGGGGGAGCGAAGGGGGGTAGTGTGCGGGTGTGCCGCACCCATAATGCAATGTGCGACCCACCCAGTGCGCATGCGCGCACTATAGCCCCCCCAATTTTTTGCATGCTTTTTTTGCCCTCCCCAGGCTCCAGAGGCTTTATAGGAGCCTGGGGATGGCAAAAACAGCCTCCCCTGTCCCCCCCAGAAGCCCTCCAGAGGCTTCAGGGACCTTCAGGATGCTTCCGTGAAGCCTCCGGAGCAGTCAAAACGAACCTCTGAGCAAACCAGAAGTGATTTCCGGTTTGCTCGGAGGGTCATTTTGAGCGCTCCAAAGGGACCTTCAGGACGCTTCCCTGAAGCCTCCGGAGCAGTCAAAATGACCCTCTGAGCAAACCGGAAGTCCGTTCCTGAACTTCCGTTTTGCCCGTAGGGCCGGGTTTTTTGCGCTATGGAGGCTTCAGGGAAGCTCATGAATCATCCGGAGGGCCTCCAGGGGGCGGGGGAGGCTCTTTTCGCCCTCACCAGGCTCCTATAAAGGCTCTGGAGCCTGGGGAGGGCAAAAAATGGCTTTAAAAAAGGGTGAACTCAGCTGGCCAGTGCGCACATGTGCGCTGGCCAGCTGACATGGAAGCGCCTCCCGTGCCCTGACAAATGGCTCCGCATGCCACCTGTAGCACACGTGCCATAGGTTCGCCATCACTGGCATAAGCTATAAGGGCCTCATAGAATTGGTAGCTCTGGAGTCAAGCTTATAATAAAAATATGAAAATGCAGCTTTGATAGCGTGGAAGACATGAGGATGAGAAACAGGTGCTAGAACCCAGCACTATTCCCATAATATACAGGTTTTGTTCTGTTCTGCTAACCAATTCTTTTTCATACATAGAGGCCCATGCTTGCATGCTGCTTATAATCAGATTGGACTATCCTTTCTAACTGGAATTAATGTGTGGTGTCCCTTTTAAGTGACTCTTTGCCTGACAATATTTGGATAGATCAATGGATGGCTAAGGAACTAGAATAGATGTGTAGATAGTGATAGATAGATAGATAGATAGATAGATAGATAGATAGATAGATAGATAGATAGATAGATAGATAGATAGATGGTAGATGGTAGACATTGCAGTACATTGAAGCACCTTTAGATGTCTCCCCATGTATGTTATTATGATGTCTGTTTCATTCTGAGTTATTCTCTGCAGCTGTTTTAAGTAAACAATATTTTTTCTTAGGGATTTTGATAGAAGTCAACAACCTTCCGGTGAGCCAAACTTTCTTGGCCCAGGGAAATTGTGGAAATGGATCGGAGAATCCAGCAAAGGGGAAAGTGCTTGAGGTTGTAAATCTACGAACAGTCCTTTTAGCAGAATACCTTTCTCAATAAGTTCTGAATGCTTTCTTTTTTTCTATCATCATTTTTCTAGGCTGATCCTCTTTGCCTATGTTGAAAACTGCATAGCCGTCATGATGAACACGCACCAAGAAAACAGCTGTTGCTTTTCCTTTCCTAGTAGTGAAATCTTCCCCCAGCTGATGGATTGATAAACATTAATAGGCAGGATGGTTAAATAGCTGCTGCTCTTTTCACCCACAGTCAAGAAAGGAAAGGAATCTTGCTTGAAAACAAATCCAATGGCCACATGTGTACATGATGTGTGAACACACATTCAGCTTCTTAGATGATTTCAAAGCCATTATGTGGTTAAAGCTGCTTCCTATATTGTAACTGAGTTTTCATTCCCACAGGATCTATGCAAAAGTACTCTCAGCCACCATGGGAAAGGCATGTCATCTTAGGAATGGAAGGATGGGACATTCAGGACAGATGCAATTTCTCCCCCCCCCCCCTTCATTTCAACACAAAATGACATGCACAGGTCTGTGTGTCACTTTTCACACGCTGTAAAAGATCATATGCGTCTCAATACCGCTTGCTAAGGTGTGTAAGGCAAAAGATACTAGTGGGTGGATACTCTGGCTTCCGGCTTGATCACCATGACAAAACAGAGGCTGAACCAGATGAGTTATATTAGACTGGTCTAGCAAAACATTTTGTTTTCTTTTAGAGTCTGAACGGTTTGGCTAGAAATCCAGAGGTTAATTGCATTTAATAAGGATGCTTGTAGTGTTTTGGGGGGGAATTTTATAAAAGGCTCAATGGTGAGGATGCCAATTATTTAATTACAGCTTGGTATCCAGTGTCGATGAAAAGACAAAAAAGCTGCCTTCCCATCAATTATTTTCACTGGATGCTTTGGTCTTTATATTAGGGTTTTCCCAGCACATTATTTCATCCCTTATACAGATAGTCCTCAACTTACAACAGTTCATTTAGTGGCCATTCAAAGTTACACCAGCACTGAAAAAGTGACATGACCATGACCTTTCCAGCATCCCCGTGATCATGTCATCAAAATTCAGATGCTTGGCAACTGGTTCATATTTATGACGGTTGCTGTGTCCCAAGGTCATGGGATTCCCTTTTACGACCTTCCGATAAGCAAAATCAGGGGGAAGCCAGATTCACTTAACAACTTATCAGCTGCAATGATTCACTTAACAATTGTGGCAAGAAAGGTCATAAAATGGGGCAAAACTCACTTAACAAATGTTTGACTTAATAGCATAAATTCTTGGCTCAGTTGTGGTCATAAGTCGAAGACTACCTGTATTTTTATCTACACAGACCTGCTGGAAAAGGTTCTTAGAAATTTGGGGTTGGTATCAACAATACAGTAAGTCACCCAGATCCATTTTCCTTTCTCTCTCTCTTTCAATTCATGAGAACACTGAAATAGGGACTAAGAAACTTAATCAACATTTTCTGGATTCAGCAGTTGATTTAATAAGGATGAGAAATGTAACCCATCATGTTATTCATTTTTTTAAAAATGTTCTGGTCCTTTGGTTTATTTGTTGGCATATATGACTTAGTTCTTATTAGTTCTTTTTCTTTCAATCGATGACCAGATTAATCATACACCTTGCTGAAGCTAATGTAACGTATGTTTGTTGAACTAATTATCCACTTATCCATCAGTTTAGTTTCTAGTATCTTTTGCAGTTTTTCTGTATGAGATAGATGCAAAGGCTATGCACTCAAGATGCTTATAGTTTTATAAGCATCTTGAGTGCATAGCCTTTGCATCTATCTTTCTAAAGTGCCATATAAAGATATGAATAAAATCATTGCAAAATAAGAATTGTATCTCTTTTTCCAGTGACATGCTGCAGTACTCAGAAATTAACAAAATGTGCAATGGCCAAAATGATTATGAAATGACAGGAAAGAAGATTAAGTAAAAAGTGTATGTGTCTCGGGTTTCCTAATATTGCTCCACTGGTACAGGAACAAGCTCTTGGGAGTAGTTTTTCCATTTCTACAGTAGCCAGAATTCTAATTTGAGCAGGTGAAGAAGTTTGCTCCTGAGTATCAGCTTCTAGCAGAAATGATGTTGGAGGGGACAACAAAATGTTTCATGATGTTTTCTCATGCAAAATGGTCATTAACATTACTGCTAATATAAACTAAAACTAGAAAGAAAAAAAGAACTGGAGAAAAAAAAAACAGATTGAACAAACATATGACGTACATTTTGTCCTTAATGGATGGGATAGAATATAAATATGCAACCTTCTAAGAAATTAGCATCTCCATTCTGATTTATTATTCCTCCTAATATCACTGCAGTTGTTTGCATCAAGAAATGGGACATTTCTGGTGAAAAGATAATAATTTAAGCCGAAGTCCCTTTCTCTCACCCCACGTGCGCACACAAAGAATTCTGAAAACGGAATCGAATCTATAGGAATTTCCCCAGTTCTCCAATAATGGGAGGTGACTGAAGCTTAGCACACTTCTTAAGCACAGTGGGACGTCATGCCGTCCTGTAGCGAGGTTTGAAAAGATTTCAGAATAGAACACACTGTGCTGCGTAATTTCTACATCCATGGCAAACCAAGAATTAATTGCAGGATTTGTATTATCCAGAGAAGCAGATTGCTAACATTATTCCCCAATTGCAAAAATTATTGCAATATGGAATTTTATCAAAAGTAGAAAAGGGAAAATAACCAAAAATGGAGGGGGGGGGTGGTGGTGGCTAGAAAAGGGCTGATTTGCCCTACCCACTTTTAAGTTGCTGTCCTGTTGGTATTATGAGATTACAAGTTCCCAAATTCCCTCTAGCAATACTTCTGGAGGGCATTACAAATTCTGGCTACTCTCTCCACTACATTGTCTACAGACCTATTAAGAAATAGAATTTATTTGCTTCTTTTGGAAAAAAACACATACTTCTACCAAACAAGACATTTATCCAGCTAGTAATCATCCATTCATCCATCCATCCTCTTCACTTTCATGGACTTTATTTGATAAAGAAAAAAAAATACATACAGAGGAAATCCAGTTTGGAAATGGATGAGTGTGAGCTCTGAACACAGACTTCAAATCTTTTCTCACACTGAGGTCACAAAATAGTTTGCCAACCTCAGTCTTACCCTATATCCCCAGCCATGATTTATACATTCTTAGGGCGATGTTTCCATACTGCAAAACACCTACCAATTTCCAACTGCAAAAAGAGCTCAGAGAATTGGGACAAGGCATTGTGCAGCTTTTTTTATTGCACAGCAAGAATCAAATTCCACCAAACATCACTAGTGAAGAAAGACGATACAGGGAGACGACATGAAAAAAGTTCAATCCTCAAGCACACCCATCATAACTTGAACATTTGCATTTAAGTGCCAAGTTCAGTTTAGGTTAATATGGACCTCCAATTATTTCAGAGATCCAGCTAAATATATGGGAAACTGAATATAAGGGGCAGGGATTTTGCAGATCAAGCACAATTTCCCCCCAACATTTATTACAGAAGTTTTACACTGTGCCTTGAAAGCAGACAGATACGACTTTTTCAAGCAGAATTCACAGTGATGTCTTCTTTTCCATCTCATTGTCATCTGGCATGATAAATTCACCAACATTTCTACAAGCTCAGTCTAGTTAATTCTATACATACTTATTTGAAAGTAAAACCCATTTAAAGCAATAATTCAGATTATATCTGTTTGCCAGTTTGCTTCACTTGTCTCATAAATCTGGGGACATACAATATTTCCTCTAAACTACCTTTGGGCCAGCATCTAGATTTAGAACACTGTCTGATTATACAAGTAGGAATTTTTAATGCATTTCAGTATATCAGAAATAGGCTTTTAAGAGTAATATATAAAACTTTTTTTATTGCATCTTGCGGATCAATGGTTTCTTTGACATTCTGTACATCATTTATTGACCCAGGCTGAGGAACTGCATCTGAGTGTGGCATCTGAGGTTATCTAGCAGTAAGAGTAAAATACAATAGAGGTATTTTGCCCCATCTGATGCAAAGATGGGAAAAATGGAATCCATAGGTAGGATTCGAACCATGAGCTTTTCTTTACTGAGTTCTGAAATCCATTAGAGGTTCTTTCCTGAAGCTAGTACTCATGATGTTGCCTAGTTTGGCTAATGAAACGTTTGCAAGTAAACAACTAAGATCAGAGAGCACTGAGGACTCCTTATTTTAACCTTCAGTTACAAATATTCTCCTTTATTGTCTCCACCTCTTCTCCAAAACCCAAGGAGAAGTAACCTGGGCATAGGATTTTTCTCTTCCTTTATAGTCAAATCACTGTTTTCTCTGAATTTTACACTGATAACGGAAGGGTCTTGCAACTTGGCTCAGTTACAGTTACAACTCTTCCTGCAACTTGGCTCAGGAAGAGTTGTAACTGGTTTTATCTTATGCTAAGAAGGCCTTGGCCATTTTTGGTAAAGTTTGATGATTTAAGGATTTTGTCCTCCTATTCAAATAATACAGGCTGCTTTAACTGTCACTCACAGCAAAAATTACAGAACTCTTAATCTAAGGCCAAGAAAGGCATCAAGAAGATTGAGCTGTTAAATACTTCATAATTACTTCCTTTGTTTATTTCACCTTTGCCTACAGCCAAAAGTATAAAACCCAGTTAGTGAGATTTGCTTGCCAGATAATAATTACCTGCTGAAAGGATCCCTTGGCACCGGAAAGTTAAAATATGAAAGTTTTCTTAATTGCTTGCTAGAAGGGAACTTTTGTCAGTGCCTCTCTGGGCATTATTAAAAGTGTGTGGTGGTTTTGGAAGTAGAACTCCATTCTGAATTATAAAACTTCACTTCTGATAACAAAGATCTATTGAGGTTACCCAGAGCTGAAATCCCTAAAGACGTTTTAAGGAAAAAAGGACAGATCAAAACAAGACAAGACAAAACAAAACATACAAGTTTTCTTTGCTCTGTATTTAGCTTCATCAAAATGTATGAATAATCATAGAATAACTTTTTCTCTTCTATCCTTTTTGAAATATGTAGCACTTTCTCAATATTATTAACTATCGGTTAGGGCTGGATTTAGATGAAAAGAGGCCCTAGGCTATTCCACTTATGGGGCCCTTTCACCTCCCATTTTTAAGTTTGTAAATTACATGAGAGATAATAAAATACATCATTACTGTGATATATATATCAATATATTAAATTAAGCATGTTGTAATTGGTATTAACCTTTATAAAAAATGTGGCACGGATAATAAATAAAAATAAAAGGCCCCTCTTGATCTTGAGGCCCTAGGCTGAAGCCTAGTTAGCCTATAGGAAAATCCGGCCCTGCTACTGGTATACATCAGAGGTGGTATTCAGCAGGTTCTGACCAGTTCTGGAGAACTGGTAGCGGTAATTTTGAGTAGTTTGGAGAACCGGTAAATACCATCTCTGACTGGCCCCACCCCATCTATTCTCTGCCTCCCGAGTCCCAGCTGATTGGGAGGGAATGGAGATTTTTCAGTAACCTTCCCCTGGAGTGGGGAGAGAATGGGGATTTTACAGCAACCTTCCCCTGCCACGCCCACCAAGCCACGCCCACAGAACCAGTAGTATTTAAAAAAAAATCCTACCACTGGTATACACATCAAATATAACAGTTGTAAGTTTTCAATATAATGCCATTACCTGGCCAAGATAGAATGCCATGGTGCAGAGAGGAATTAACTGTAAATGTGCTAGACCCACTAAAGAAAAACAAGGACTTTTCTGCATTATAACCTTAAACTGCCCGACTCATATGCATAAACTGTCTAACAGCCAGTTTGGTCTATTTGTTAAGGCACCAGGCTAAGAACCAGAAGAGTCTCGGTTCAAGGCCCACTTTAGGAATGAAAGCCAACTGCATGACTTTCGTCCAGTCACACTCTCTCTGCTCAACTTATCTCACAGGATTGCTGTTGTGAGGAAAGTAGGAGGAGGAAGGAGCATTAGATATGCTCACCCTCCTGAATTATTTATAAATATAATAAAGGTGGGATTTAAAAAATAAAAAAATAAAGCTGGTTTCCTCCACTTTGGTCACAATGGTGCCTGATATAAACCATGCTTACTATGAGCCCCCTCCTGCTTCTCATCGTCTGTGCCATGTCAAGAAATCAAGCATTAGCCCCCTTTTTTCCAGCAGGGAGATCTATAGAACATTAGTTTTCCATGGAGACATTGCCCTTCTGGTATGTCCATCAGCGGACCAGTAAGAAATTTAAACAATTGAAAAATACTGTTTTACTACTTTTTTCCAAATGACTAGGCTAGGAAATGAAACTGGTGGAACAGTTTTATCAATATAATCTGGTTAAAAAAGAAAGATTAAAAAAAAGAAAGATTTGCCTTTTCATTGTTACATCTGGAACAAAAAAGAAAAGACAAGAAATGAAAAAAGAAAGAAAGAAAAAAGAAAGAGAGAGATATAGAAAGAGAGAGAGAGCAATAGCAATAGCACTTAGATTTATATACAGCTCCCCAGTGGTTTACAACGCTCTTTAAGTGGTTTCCAAATGTCAGCATGTTGCTCCAAATAATCTGATTTTTACTAATTAGTCAAGAATTGATGGTTGTGGGCAGAATCAGTCTGCAAAAATGCATTCTAAGCACTGCATAGAAAGAAAGAAAGAAAGAAAGAAAGAAAGAAAGAAAGAAAGAAAGAAAGAAAGAAAGAGAGAGAGAGAGAGAGAGAGAGAGAGAGAGAGGGAGGGAGGGAGGGAGGGAGGAGGGGGGAGGGAGGGAGGAGGGAGGGAGGGTGGGAGGGAGGGAGGATGGATTGGTTGGTTTTCACTGGACCACTGATGGAATGAATAAAATCAGTACAAAAAAATCCCCAGTTCCCTGGTTGAGGTCCCTTCAGAAGTGGATTGGTAGCTTGGCACAAATAGTTATGAAAGGCAGTAACAATGAGCAGATGAAAAGAAGTGTTCCTGTAATGGTATATGGTAGCCAACAGAAGTGGAACCATGTGCCAACAATGAAATGAACTTGACAGATTAAGCTGATAGCACAAGTTGGAAACCATTGCTTTTGATGCACAGCAGGGAAAGATAGGCAGAAGTTACCTATCTGATGGGCTGGTATGGATAGAGGATGCTGTCAATTGAGCTGATATTAGCAGATCTCAAGAAATGGTTGTTGATACATTCTCATGCTGGAGCAACCTGGTGTGCAAATGAATTGTAAATCCCACTGGAATCAGTGGAATTTTCCTCTGAGGAGACCTGTATGGGATTATGCTATCAATCTCTCTCCCTACCTAACTAACTAGTGCTGTCAAAGCAAAAGAGAATTTAACACCTCAAATTAGACGTGTTAAAAGTGTTTCCTTTGTAGGTCATCACCATGGCTTTCTACTAGAAGATAAATTCTTAACATACAAAAGAAAATTGCAACATACATACATTGGCACTTTCCATTATACAAAACAAAATCAACAATCCTTGTTAAGAATATTCTTAACAATATTCTTCACAATGTGCCACAGGAATATTATTTAACTCTGCAAATCCCATAGGGCTGGATGGGTTGTGAATGTCTGTTAAGGGATGCATGAAGTCCTCGGTTGTTCTCTGGAGGGTGTCAACGTACATCTTCCAAGCCTTTTCTGGAACAGGAGGATTGGATTTAGCTTGTAGACTTCTCTCCAGTTTTTTCTGTTTATATTTAAATTCCAAAATAGTTTTTGTGTATCTGTTCATTGTGGTCACGGAGGAAGCCATGCAGCAGGCAAAGGAAACCCAGGCCAAGCTGTCAATTTGAGGGGAAAAAAAAGGGGGGGGGGAATGACAGGACACAGTCATACACATGTCCACCCTCAGACTGAACAGATCTTTTATACAGTCCCAAGAATCTCTACTTATTTCTAACAACCTATCTTTCAAAACGTTTCTCCATCATGTAAGAACATCCTGTTAGACTTGTTTTGCAATTAAACTCACTGTGATTTCACATTTGTGCCTTTATCTATCATTGCTTCTAAAGTCAGGCTGAATGAGCACACATGAACATTTCTAGGGAAATTCTCCAGAGGGAAGAAGCAAATATGCTCCACATGTTCATGGCACCAGTGAAAAGGTAGACATGCCACTAGACTTCATCAGTGACATTTTTTTGTCATTCGGTTAGCGTTTCTTTTTAATCCACCACAGGACCACCAACTAATGAAAAATGATGCATTAAATGAGATGATTTGATGATATTTCAACCACCAATCAGTAGCAATGCCACCGAATGCAATTAAGGCTGGTTGAAGGCAATTAAGGCTGGTTAATACCACTTTATAATGCCTTGGTAAGGGCACACTTGGAATACTGCATTCAGTTCTGGTCGCCACGATGTAAAAAAGATGTGGAGACTCTAGAAAGACTGCAGAGAAGAGCAACAAAGATGATTAGGGGACTGGAGACTAAAACATATGAAGAACGGTTGCAGGAACTAGGTATGTCTAGCTTAAGAGAAAGAAGGACTAGGGGAGACATGATAGCAGTGTTCCAATATCTCAGGGGTTGCCACAAAGAAGAGGGAGTCAAACTATTCTCCAAGGCACCTGAGGGTAGAACAAGAAGCAATGGGTGGAAACTAATCAAGGAGAGAAGCAACTTAGAACTGAGGAGAAACTTCCTGACAGTTAGAACAATTAATCAGTGGAACAGCTTGCCTCCAGAAGTTGTGAATGCCCCAACACTGGAAGTCTTTAAGAAGATGTTGGATAGCCATCTGTCTGAAACGGTATAGGGTTTCCTGCCTAGGCAGGAGGTTGGACTAGAAGACCTCCAAGGTCCCTTCCAACTCTACTATTGTATTGTATTGTATTGAAGGTCATCTTTCTTTTGACAATCTTTGGGAGGATCCAAATCCTAACACTAAAATGGCTGCACAAACACATTTTTACTAGTATATAGGGCAGGGGAAGAATGGTTACTGAGTAGCTAACACCTTTTTATAGGTTGTGAATATATTTGTAAAGTATATCCCTTCCAGCAGATCTCTAATTGGCTTGGCTGCTAAACTAAGAAAGCTTATGCAGAGGGGAGATTCATTTTCTCATCTCCTTCAATTACTCCACAACTGTATTTCTTTTGGGCAACTTGATTAAATTCCTGGAGTCAATATATGTATAGAAAGGAATCATTCTTTTGCAAAACCTCAGTGATAGGAAAAAGATAGCTTAATACAGAGCTCTCTGTACTCAGAGAAAGGCAAGATATTTTTCATCTTTGAACTTCACGCACAACCCGTTGCTGTTAAGATGTCACCATCAATATTAAGCACCCGTGTGATACACTTGAGAAGCGAGCCTGCAAGGTCCTATGATTCTATTCTCAGACATGGCTACAGTACTTTGTCATTGAGATAAGAAATTAAAAAAATAGCTTTAATCATGTTAATGGCTCCCTCAGAATGTTTGACTCGTGCACAACTTTTTGTGATGCATTTTGCTTCAAAACTTACCAGTAAGACCAGCCATAATCCCACATCTGAGGCCTCCAGTCCTCCGGACCAAAATTTACCGTCATTTGAAATACGGTTGTATACATCATGTGAGCCACCATTCCAAGGAGACCTGTAACAGTCAATCATAGTTTCAACAAATTACTCCTTGATGAATTGATTCTCGGGCATGTAAAGTACTGAGTGAATTTCCCAAGGGATGGGTGGAAGACATATTTGAAGAGAGCTAAATTACGGTGAGATAAATAAGCAGAAGATGACAAGTAGAGAACTAATTCGTCCACCTCGATGCCTTTGGTGTGTGAGGAATTGTACTAACTGGAGATGAACTAGGAACCATTCAAAGCAGGCGCTCCATCTTGTTTGGACTTCACTGTCATTGCAGCGATCACTTCCCAGAAATTTTGTTCCTTTGTTGAAATGGGTGGCAGTTTTTTCCTCACACAAAAACACCCTTTAATATGGAGAGTTTGAGTATCAGCAGCTACTTATCTTAGAAGAAGATAACTCTTCCCATCCTTAAGAACTGATCTTTCTATGCCTGGTATAAAAACATAATTTCTTTCTATTCATCATTTCTTCCTTTGGCTTACTTTAACTCTCAACAGAAGCAATACCAAACTGTTACCTGCTAAAACAGTGAATATAGCAGCAAATGCATTAAGCTTCAGCCCATCCAGGACGCTGATGGAACGACAGATTTCAATCAACATGAGAGTGATGCCCATCAGGAGTAAAATAATATAGAGGATCTCTGCGGCAATGGACAACCATAGAACTCCTGTAACATATATAAACATACACACACAAATCATTGCACCAAGACCTTTTTAAAGACATATTTTGTTTCTATAAATTAGCAATAGAGCTACATACTGTACGTGGTTATCAAATTTGATTTCTTTTCAGAGGAGCTGGCAATTGATTTTAAGGATGGGTGAGTATAACCACTTTCCCCAATCTGGAACTCATCAGATGTTTGATACAGTAATTATCAGCATTCTGCCATCAATTTGCCATGAGGATTGGACTCAGCCTGCAGAAGAGTATTGCTTTTCCTGCTTCCAAATTAGAAAGCCAGGTTGGACCTCTTTAAGATTTATCTCTAAGCTGACATGTAGACTGACTGCATGGAGAATGAAGGACTGTCTCATCCAGGCCCCGATTTGATATTCAGCAAAAATTCTGAACATCCTTCTAAGGCAATGTATGTTTCATAAAACCTGTCTCTCTCTTTCTGTGTGTGTGTGTGTGTGTGTGTGTGTGTGTGTGTGAAAAGATTGTTTTCCCCTGTGATTCAGAACGCTAGATATAAATATAGAAAGAACTTGAAACACTGACAGTATATAATTACCTTGAACTGCTGGGGGTGTCAGGCTGATGAAGCTTCTGCATTTCTCACCTATAAGGCACATAAAATGAGCACTTGAAATTTAAAATAAAAATAAAAAAAGAAACACAAGTGTCAAATTTCCCGCTCAGGTTCTTATCATCCTAACATTTGTAGGAACAAGAGCTTCCCACAAGCAGCAAGTTGGAAGCAGATGGCGGGGATGCCAGAAGCACAGAGATAAAATGTTCCACTACTGTTTTATTTGGAATGCAAATCTCTGTGGAAGTCATCTTTTGGGAAAGCATCCATCCACCTGGTTTCATGTGTCTTATTCTGGTATTTGTTTATGGTACCAGAATGCAGATCTAACCAGGGAGCTTTTGTTCTGGAGTCTTTCTTCTCACTTGCGTTACTTGCGCTTTTACAAAAGGGGCTGTTGGTAGTATAATCTATCAGCACATTTATGTTTGTTCTCTCAAATGCCAGGATAACATTATCTTATCAGAAACTCCCCTGAGGGAGTCAGTTTATCACCCAGTAGCACAGAGTCTCCAAATAACCAAATTGTATCTCCTATTTATGGAGATGTAGAAAAACATGCAGCATCTTCAGAGAGACAACTCAGTGGATAAACCCTGAATAACCTTGGTATGTTTCAATAATATTTTCTGGCTTTTAGAACAGGAGTGTCAAACTCACGTCATCATGGCAACATCACATGACATATCAGGACTCCCCCCCCCCCCTTCGCTAAACCAGGCGTGGCCAGCGTATGACGCATCCAGCTCGTGGGCCAGGAGTTTAACAGCCCTGTTTTGGAAGAACCTCCCCCAACCAGATGGGTTGCATACAACTTCCATCATGCACACATTGGGAAAAAAATATTTTAGGACTTCTGAAGAAGCAATAGTGGATTAAAAGACAGCTTTGTTTTTAGCAATGCTCATGATTGCAGCAGAAAATGGAACTGGTGAAGGAATTGGGTCTATAAACTTCTCTCTGGACAAAAGAGAAGACTTGGGATTGCCAAGAGTACTCCTTACAGATGGTCCCTACATAAAACAGTGGCCTCTGGTAGATTTTAGAGGCTTGGGAACTGGGAGAGTCAATTTTGCCCAAAATGATGGTATATTTCCCACTTTCCCTCTTAATCACATTTACAGGAATTGTGTAAATTCTTTTTTTTTATACTAACAATCTCCAGAATGACAAGTTTTATTATACTGGGTGATTTTCCTCCAACACTCAGTGAAAGATTTATGCAAGTTTAAACCTTTAAAAAGCTCTTTATTTGGAAATAAGTGGAAAAAGCATAATTAAAATGGGGATTTGGGGAATTTTTTTAACTGGACTAACAATCCAGTCCAGATTGACTGGAAACAAAACTTTGAAAAAGAAAAATTGGAATATTTCCCGTAATTTGTTTAAAATCATATTAGAAATATATAAAGATTATATATCTTTAATATGTATTAAATAATAAGAATATCTTTATGTATATTTTAATATGATTTTAAATAAACTACAGGAACTATTTTACTGGGGAAATGTTCTGGATGAGAGAAAAACATGCTAAGAGAAAACTATGAAGGCTCATTACTTGAAGCAACTAAAAAAAATTAAAGATTATAACTAAAGGAAAAGATTCACTAAAATAGGGAAAAAAACTATTTTAATTCTGGAAACATTCAAGGATGTTTCATAACAATATACCTAGAACTTACTTTTTAGACTGTCTCATACAGTAAGAATGGTCTTAAAAAAGAGATAGAAGAAAATATAACAGACAATGAGGCTGGTTTGGATTCAGATTTAAAATTGACAGGAAGCAAGAATAATACTGACAAGGAAGTTATATAGGAGTAACAAATAAAATTGACTGAGGTTTTATCAGTTAAAAAGGGCACCCAAATAATAAGCCAAAAGAGTGACTTGGAGAAGTATGTTTTAATTCAGAAAAGTGACTTGGACAAATTTCTTGCTTCCAAAGTAAATGTATTATAAATCCAAAGTAAATCCAAAGAGATGTATTATATTTATGAAATAATTCCTGAGAAAAGGAAAAGAGAGAAAGAAAAGGCATTACTTAAAACGATAAATATCAAGACTTTTAAAAATAAAATAAATGTTTACAAAGTTGGTTTATTTGATTAAGGCTAGACTGTGTATGATTCTTTCTCCCTAACAGCTTTTCTTGACTATGACTGAATGATGAAGCTTTTAAGAGTTGTTGTAGATAAGATATGGGAAGAAGAGAATTTTTGTTGTATTCTTAGAGAAAGTGACAAGCTAGGGTATTAAAATTGAGAGGTGAGGAAAAAGAGATAATAAGAAATAAATTTTGTCGGACATTATTTGAAGGGTATATAATAAGGGATTATAGATAGATAGAGAGAGGGAGAGAAGGAGAGAGAGAGAGGGAGAGGGAGAGGGAGTTGTCATTTCTGGTATCTTTTGCTGACTGCAAAATGCGACTGTATTATTTGCCAATAGATAAAAGATGAGATTTGGGGTGACCTTTTTTTAGTTGCAGCATTAGAGAAGGTGTTAAGATAGTGTTTGTGCTTGTATTGATGAAAGGGGGGGGGGTCATATCCTTCTATATTTCTTTATTATCTCTTTTAAAATGCATTTTCCCTTCCCCCTTTTTCTTTTCTCTTTGCCCTTTCTACTTTTTTCTTTTTTATATTTCCTTAGTTTGCATTAGTTTTTTTAATCTTTGCATTTTTTTAATAAAAAATATTTTTAATAAAATAATAATAACAAAAAGGGAAACATTGGTTTAAGTGTTCTGAGTGATATGACCACGTATCACTATATGTGTTTATTTAGAGGCTAGGTACTTTAATCTGGATTTTTCCACAGATTGGGTTTTGGAGTTCATGGATGAAACTTTTTCAATGCTGAAGAGTTCATGTCATAGCTCCTTTGTTCTTATTTTACTTTTTCTAATTTTCTCAGTGACTTTCTCTCCCTAGAAAAGTTACCGCAATTCCGAACCTCTTTCTCTAAACCTCTTCAAGTTCTCTTAGCCATTTGCTTTCCGTTCTGATTTAACATCTGAATATGCTGTAATTGTTGCCAAAGTTACTCCGTAATCTGGGGCAGAAACCTTTTTTTTTCAATCCCAGAATTTGGTCCAATTTTTCTCTCTGCCCCTTACTACAAAATCTCTCTCTCTACAACTGTAATGATTCACCTCAGATCATTACAGCTGCTTTACTATTAGAACATATAGAAGGAAGAGCAGCAGTTAGTCTTCTTCTCTTTTTTGGAATTTTTTTTATTGTTTTAATTAAACAAAAAAAAATACAAAAACATCCTTCATTACATCTTGTAGAAAGCATGTCGATTGTTTCCAAATAAATTTCGTGCGTTACTATACATCCTTCATATTTTTAATTTACATTTTAAAATTGAAAATCTTTATGTATTTTGCCATCAATATACCATCATTCTCATTTAGCTATAATTATTTAAACATGCTTTTATCTAGAATCATTTGTATTTAAAAACACAACCACCTACTGGCATTCCTTAGCTATTCCTATAAACCTCCAATAATTACCCTTTTATAGCATATTCCCCTTTTTCCCTCAACTCACTATTTAAGGCTTATATCTGATTGCTTTTACCAATGCCAAGACATGTAAATATCATTAAACGTTATCCATTAACATACTACTACTACTATTATTATTATTATTATTATTATTATTATTATTATTATTATTATTATTATTATTATTATAGTTATCTAAAGAAAAAAGAAAAAAATTGCCATTTACATCACATCTCCTCCCCTCTGACCCAAGAAAAATTACATCTTTATAATAAAATCTAAACAAAAGTTTGTTAGTAAAGTTTATAAATGCCCAAGAGAAATTACATCTTTATAACAAAATCTAAACAAAAATGTATTAGTGAAATTGATAAACCTTTTCCCCAGGTCCCAATTTACAGTTTATATCCAAATTATTTTTACTAATTGAGATTATTATTCCATTATTATTATCACAATGAGTTATTAATTAATGAATAAACATTTTAAAGAAAACATTCTAAAAGTGTCTACAAAATCCTACTTATTAATCACCAAAGGTTAACTAAATTTTAAGTTATCAACCTTCATTATCAGCCTGTGTCTTTCCAGTAACAGAACAGTCTTATCTCTTTATCCAGTTGTTGCATCAATTCTCTTATGAACTTCTTTATAAAATTTTTAAAAACTTCTCTCCACACTTTTTTGCTTGAAAGATCTCTCATATAGTCTTGTTGCCCTTGAAGTGGTATTAAAATTAACATGTCTTTGATTATCAGATGTCTTTCTAAAGCTGTTTCTCTTCTTAATTCCATCATCAAATCCATATCTTGACAGGAGGGGTAGAGCTCCAGATCATCAAGTATATAATAATAATCAGATTCACTTTTCCATGTTCCCTCCTTTCCACTTTCACTCATAGGTGCTCCATTATTAGGTTCATCTGTTATCTTGTCTTTATCTTCTATATCTTCATTCTCTTCTTTAATTTTTGAGGCTCCAGTCCCTTCATCTTTTATTGAGCCAGACAATAATCTATCCAACTTCTTATCAAATCTCTCAAATTCTTCCAATATCTTTAGAATTCCATCCAAAAAATCCTGGTACTTAGGGTTTCTTCATCTGTATATAAATACATATTTCCCAGAAGAGAAGAAAAAGTTTAGATTCCACTGCCACTCTCACCTTCAATGCCTCTTTTATGTATAAAAATATTTTTGTTTTGAATTTGCTTAAAAACATAAGATCTTTTTAATTTTTTCAAAAAAGTGAGGGTTCTATTTTTTCTTTTCTTTCTCTTCCCTTGTCCAAAATATTCCACAAAGACACCTGCAAGAAAACAGTCCGTGTCCTTGAGTCGTTATCAGTCTCTACAGACAAGCTGCAACCCTCTAGTTACAACGTCAACAGAATCAGAGAAAATAGAGCAAAGGATACTTTGTTTAAAAAAAAAGAAAAAAACCAAATTCTGGCTTCCGAATGGCAGATTCAACTTTCTCTTATTCGTATCAAACTTAAGGAAAGCAAAAATCTCTAAGTGTCGTTAATAAAATTTAATAAATAGTAAGAGGAAGGATTATTGAAGTAAAAATTTTTTTTAGATCATCCAAAAAGTAAAGGTAGCACAGAATAAAAGAAAAAAAAATCAATTCATTCACTTAAGAGGAGAAATGGGAAGCGTTCCAATCACTTCAATCCACAAAACACTGTTACATAGAAAAGGGAAAAAGAACTTTCTAAGGCAGTCCAATAAAGATAAATTTTGCCACTTTATTCTTTTGCTTAAAGGACTAATTTATCTTTAAAAAGAAATTTCTTTGGGCAATCATTCTCAATGAAAAAATCTCACCAGCTGGACTCACTTTCACTGCCTTCCTTCCGGAGCCGTCTCCGACTTTGTCAGCCTGGGGGCTGTCTGTTTACCGCCGGCTTGGAGAACTTCCCTTGGGTTGACCCAAGCAGTTAGTCTTCTGATGGACAAAACTATGTGTTACCTCTGCAGTAGGTGGTTTCTAAGTCTACTGTCCTTTGGTGAAGTAGCTGATGTTGTCTCTTCTAGCATTGCTTATTTTATCTTGTAGCTGGATTCATCTGAAAATCAAAGTGCATGAGCCTTGTGCTATAGGCACAAATGTTTTGCGCTAACCTATGATCATGCCACTGCACTGGTCCAAATTGCCTGTGGATTGACTCAGTAGAATACTGTCTAGAATGGAATGGAGTGTGGGGAAAACTTTAGGTAAATCATTGTATAAATCCTTCCAGTTTGGGTAATTCTAATCTTGCCAATCCAGTCCCAAGAAAGAGATATACAGTACCTGCTGTGAAAAACATCTCCTCTTGAGCAGACTCTGATATGAAATTTGCTTTGAGACAGGCCAAGAAACAGATACTACTGGAATTCCACTGGTGCTACTTTATTGTTGTAAGCTATAATAAGAGAATTTTGAAAGCCTGTCCATAACCTTTGCTGCCCACTACATTTTAAAAAAGAGAATAAGATCAAGGCAGGGTGGTTTTGAGCCTCACATTTTCTTTCTTCTCGGGGCACAGTAATGGTTTCACCCCCACCCCATTTTGGAAGCCAGATCTAAATTCCTTTGCATTTTCTGAAGCATCTCCTGTATGTATGATACAAGGAGATTTAGAAATAATATAGGCACTAAGTATAAAACACTTCTTTGAAGAATATAGAAACTGTTAAATATGTTGCATTTTCACAATGATTGCCAATGCATGATGCAGCTTGGACTCAAAGAAATAAGAGCAAATATGTGGATGGGGGCTCAGCTTGCCAACAACAGACAATTTGCAGAAACAGGCAACTGATCTGAGTGTTTTGGTGTAATAATTCACCATTCTGATGAAAATCAGATCTAATGTTTAAAAAGATAACAAAACTAGAAAGCCGTTGTAATCCATGAGCCAGAAACCAAATGGTAAGACTAGCAATACTAATAGTGAGATGCAGCTTCCATCTTCAGGCATGCAATGAAGGCTGACTGCAAACCGGCAGAAAGAAAATGAGCTGTCAGGGCAGGACTAGCAACTGGCTTCCAGCACCTCATCTGTGACCCATATAATTGTCTCAAGAGTGGGTGGAGCCAAAACCTTCAGAATCTTCTCTGTGGGAGGATTTATGTAGCACCATGACTAAGATGGGTTTGCCATATATTCATTCAGCAAGAGAGGTCAGCTCTTTCATAGTGGGGGTGAGAAGCACAGAGGATTAGAAACGAAGTAGGGAGAGACACATCATATTGGCAGGAACAAGGACCTCCTTTTTCTTTCAGAAATTTCAGGAATTTGTTTGTTCTAACCTGAGGTAAAGAATTGACCCATAATACTTTTATTGTTACAAGCTTTAAAATGGCAGGAAACCCATGCTGGCAGTCAGCCATGTCTCCAGAGGCTACAGTTTGGACATGAACTCAGGGAGCAAAACCTTATTTATTTTATTCAACTACTTGAAAATGGAGAACCCCTTTTCATTAAAAGTAAACAGGGTGGAAGATTTATTTTGCTTCCCTCCTACAAATAAGTAAGGCACAGCATTCGTAAGACCACATTCCGAGGGCTCAGTGCATTTTAATATCATTTCCTTGGGAATCTCATAACTACCATCCTGTAAAATGAAGCAGTTTTCTCCAGTAGGGCTGATTCTCACAGAGGAAGGCTTTCCAGAGGCCAACTAGCCCTTGTATAGTCACACAAGAGGCGACTTTATGGCTCCCGTTCTATGCTTTTTTTTTTGGGGGGGGGGGGTTGAGAGGAAGATCATTTCAGCAAATGGTAGTTCCAAAACTTTTGGATATAAGATGTATCTATATCTTATATTAATATCCAAGGCAAGGCAAGAGAGGGAGCTGACCACAGTTTTCAAAGAAAAATCAGCCTGAAAACTTCTCCAAACCTATTTTTCATCTATATGTGTGCTTTTCATTCCCCCACCTGTCCTCATAAACAGACTTATTCTTGCTCAGGAAAAACAATTACAGGTGACTAAAAGGGTGCTGTGTGGCAATTGTCAGTGACCATTACAGTTTAATGTCTTTCACTCAGCCTCTATTTGAAGATAAAATAAAGGTTTGGAAATCCCACACTTGATCTGCAACGTTAATTCTGTCCTTGGCTGCCTACTCAGGTTTTCTATTCTGCTCAGTTATAATTTGAATCATTCTGCTAATGTTTTGGTAAATGTGTACAGTCTGAAGAATCCATATACCCAATAAAGGAATGTGACGAATCCTTATATCTAATAAAAGCTATTATATTCTTCATGCATTAAAACATGATGAATGTGTCAACAACTCCCTCTTATTTAGTAATATAGGTGAAAAGCAAATACCCTGATTCTCCCAGAATCCATCTTTACTGGTGGTCCCAAACTTCTGAATAAGGGAACGAGGTGTTATCTTTTCCCATCATATGCTGTATTTTAAAATACAAGCTCCTCCAAATTCCCCAGATTTAACACCAATTATTATTCTGCATAAAAGTGTCTGTATGTGTGATTGTGTGTATCCTAAAATTGGAAACAAAGTGAAAAATTTTCTATCCCACTTTTTTTTACTTCATTTATTTAAAAGATTTATATAGCTACCTACCTCATTAAAGATTACTCTTTTAGACACTTTTCTAGTTATTTTATAAATTGGGTGAAAGAGATAACATTATGAGCTTTAATTACTTCTTTCCCACCCAAATACTATTTATTTTAGTGTTAACTTTGCTGTATTCTTTGCAAACAATAGCGTGTTTTAGAGCCCTTTAAAGTCTAAATATTTATTATGACTGGAGTTTAAGGCTCTGTATAGTTTCTGCCAAATCAGGCAATAGTCCATTTCTCTCCAAATAGCATTCTATGATGTCCCTTCTTGTATTGAATAGGGAGAATATGGGACAAATCATTTTAATCCCTGTAATCCTTTCTCCCCTTCCAACCCCATATTAGAATAGCAAGAGAATTTTGATCTGTGAATTGCCTAAAAGGATGAGCAATAATTATCAACACAGCTTTGGGAAATAACTTTGCAACAGATGCCATCGGGTAATATATTGTATCCTCCCTTAAAGCATTTCATAGTCTTTGAAGATTATTTTAGAATTGGTTGGATATGTGCTAAGCCGTGGTTTGTTTTATCCCCAATTTATTGATCAAATCATCATGGTTACAATTACATGTGTTAGCACATAAATCATAGGTGAGAAACCTTGTACTGTAACATGCAAAGCAAAATTAAATCACATTATAGACTAACACGATGTGTGTAATTTAACAGTTTGTTTATAAATGGGATGTAAGTAAAGAAATGCTTCCATTATACAGCTGGAAGAGTAAGGCTTAAAAAATAAATGAAACAGCTAAAATCTGAACATTGTTTTTGCCAGGTGGAAACAGCAATCTGACTGGATGATCCTGAAAAATCAAGCAGCAACAAATCTGATTATTACTTGGATGGGAGACCACTGAGAAATCATAAACCATATTGGGGTGTAAAAATAAATCCAGAAGAAGACAATACCAAATTACTTTCATAAGTTGCACACAGAACTACAGAGCTATAGTAGCTATAATCTAAGGAGTTAATAGGAGTCATGCTTCATTCCAGAGGGGGCGTTTTTCTCGCAGTTGTAACCTTGGTTGCACCACAGCCATCCAGCCAAAACGTGAAAGAATTGACACAATTATCTTCTCTTTCAAAGAAAATCAGGACGAGGAAGACTGTTTCCCAGAAGGGCACTCACCTTTTCCACTGATCATCTCTTCACAAGAATACCAAATACCGGCATGAAACTTTCGATCCACAAACTTGTCGTCTCCCGTCTCCCAGATGTACTGAACCACACTGCTGTCATTCCCACCTGGGCTGTTTATCCCAATGCAGTGGGTGCCACCTGTGAGTCCACTGCAGAATGGTTTGGCTACCTTCTGGGTTCCTTCACACCAGTAGCTGCTGCTGAAGGCTGTGATAGAGAAGATTAAAGAGAGGAAGCCGAGCGAGAGGGCTGCCGAGGCTCTCTGCCGCCTGTCCACCCCCATTGCCTGAGAGCTGCCTTCTTGTAAAGGCAGCAGGAGGCAGCATTCAAGGATGCTGGAAACACCCACTGCTGATGCTCTCGGCTGCACATCCACTGAAAAGCCCCTCTCTGAATTTTCCCCATCAGCAACAGAGCAACAATCCCGAACTTAAGAGGAGCAGAAATGCCAACGCACACTCCAGGGATCAAGTGATCTGAGCCTAGTTTATCACAGCTGAGACCTGAAAGCTGGGAGCTCTGCTCCAAAGCTCTTGTCACTGCTGACGGAGATCAGCTTAAGAAGTTCAAAACCTGGCAATCACTCTTCTAAGCACACAGAAGTAGTTCCAAACCACCCCCCTCTGTCACACCTCAGGAAAAGTGTTCAGATCAGACAGGACAAGTCACAGGTAGACAGGCTCTGCCTTAGCACTTTGCTCTCTCAGAACAGGTCATGGCCCAGGAAATCCTAGTCCCCAAAAGTTAGCACCGTGGTGTCAAAGCTCTGTTCCAAAATAGAAATGGAATGCGGTGGAATGAAATAATAAAATGAAATCAGAACTCAGAGGAGAAGATCATTCATTCACATTCACCCATACAACTGTTGAGATCTAGGAATATAATTAAGTCCCATGCAAACACAGGAATTAAAGAGTTCTTAACTAGATATTAGAGAGCCAATGTGCACTGTTTCTCAACCTTGGGAACTTGAAGATTTGACTTCCAGAATCCCCCAACCAGCATTCTGAGAGTTGAAGTCCATGCATCTTAAAGTGGCCAATGGGGAGGAGTGTAATGATTAAGGCACCAAACTGGTAATTGAGAAACTGAATTTTAGTGCTGCCATAGCAGAAAACCAATTGGGTGATCTTGGGCTAGTTACTCTCTCATCCCAAGGAAGGAGGCAAGGAAAAACAACTTGCCTAAAAAATTTCAGGGACTAGTCCAGGCAGTTGCCAGGAGTCAACCCTGACTCAGTGCACAAAAACAAACAGACCAACAACAGCAGCAACAACGACTTTTCCTTCTTATCCATTTTCTCTTTAGTCACTGAGGGTCAGCCCACCCTACCAATATTGGCTGCAAGGCTCAAAATAGCTAGAAAAGTCTGTTAGCTGTCTGCAGGTCAAGCATCAAGAAGGAGCTTTTGCAAGGGAACTTCCAATTAAAACGTTTTCTTAATTTGCATCTACATCATAAAGAAGCAAACTTTTAGCAAGACTCCTGAGCTGTGGGCTGAAAATCCCTGGTTGAGGTTCACTGCAGTACTAGCCTTACAGGTAAGACAGGTAATCCCAAAATCAAAATGTTGACAGACTTTAGTTTTGAGCCCTATCCAACAAGAAGCTCTTCAGTGGTGAGAAAGTTAAGGTCCTGCACTTAGGCATGAAAAAAACAAAAGCAGAGGTAGAGAACAGGCAATATCTGGCTCAACAGTAGTAAGTATGATAGGGATCTTAGTGTCCTAGCACTTAAATATGAGCCAGCAATGTTCTGTAGCAGCAAAAAAAAAAGCCAATGCAATCATAGGCTGCATCAACAGAGAGAGAGAGAGAGAGAGAGAGAGAGAGAGAGAGAGAGAGAGAGAGAGAGAGAGAGAGAGAGAGAGAGAGAGAGAGAGAGAGAGAGAGAGAGAGAGAGAGAGAGAAGCGAGCATCATAATTACAAGAAGTGATAGTACCTCTATAATGCACTAGTGAGGCCACACAGGGAATACTGCATCTCATTCTGGTCACCATGATACAGAAAAAAAATGCTGAGGCCCTCGAAAGAGTACAGAAAGGAGCAACAAAAATGATAAGGAATGGGCAGGCTGTATGATGAACAGTTGTGGGAATTAGATATGTCTAGCTTCACGGAGAAAAGAATTAGGGATGATGTGATTACTGTCTTCCAGTACTTGAAGTGTTGTTCCAGACAAGAGGGGGTTGATTTATTTTCCAAAAGTACCTGTGGAGAGGACAAGAAGCAGTGGGTGGAAGTTTGCTAAAGAGAGATCCAATTTGGAACTAAGGAAACATTTCCCGACAATAAGAACAATTAAGCAATGGACTAGCATGCCTCCTGGGGTTGTTAGTGCTCTATCACTAGAGGTCTTCAAGAAAAGATTGAAACAACAATTGGAATGTTAGCCACTATGCCATTCTAGGCACTTGCCCACTGGTCACATGACCTGGAGGGGAGAGTTTGCAAGCAGCTCTGTGCTTCATAATGCAGCCAGACACAGCATAAGGGGAGAGTAGACATACTCTCAACACACATAGAGAGGGTATCTAGAAGGAATTACAAATGCCTCTTATAACCACTGTTGGTGAAGGGGTTGGACCAGTGGTGAAATTCAATTTTTTTTACTACCGGTTCTGTGGGCATGGCTTGGTGGGCATGGTGTGGCTTGGTGGGCATGGCTTGGTGGGCATGGCAGGGGAAGGATGCTGCAAACTCTCCATTCCCACCCTACTCTGGGGCCAACCAGAGGTGGCATTTGCCGATTCTCCGAAATACTCAAAATTTCCACTACAGGTACTCCAAAACTGGTCAGGAACCTGCTGGATTTCACTCCTGGGTTGGACACAATTCCAGAAGCTATAACCTGCATGCTTTCCTTGCCTTGTTTAATTCTAAGAGAGAAAACCCAGTAGGGAGGATAAAAGATGAACCCCATCTATTACAGTGGTGTTTGCATTTTTGGCCCATGGAGAACAAATATTACATAACAAATGATAGAAAAATGTGTTTTTTTAGAGGCTGCCAAGTGCAGGCATAAGAGCCAAGCAGCTGCCTCCTGTCAAGAATGCAAAAAGCATACTGAACAAACCAACCATCACCCAAGGACGGATCTCAGCTGGACAAATCAAGGCAGGCAATTATTTTTATTTTTTGCTAATGCTACCGATTGCTAACTTAAGTGGAGGCTGGGGAGATAACACAAAAGGAGAGGACATACCTGATTCTAAAAGCTCTGGAGGACTTTTCATCACCACTTTCCGGCAGGTCAACGGATGTGAGGACTATTTCTTGAGAGACATTAAATCAGACACCTCTACTCCTGAAATATAGATCTGAAACTTGAGGAGGGATTTGGGATCAAGTTTTGACTTTGTTCCAGACATACACAGTTTTTTTTTTACATATCTACATTGTGCAAGCAGATGCATCAGTTAATTTATTGTAGACACGCTGGGGGAAGTACATGCTGTATCCCCAAAGAAATCAGTGGGATTCTCTCCTATGTAATCATATGCAGGAGTTTAGATTGTGCAAATGGGAGGTAGGCAATTTCTGGAGGCTGAGAAGCACACAGAGATTTTGATCATGTGTCTTCTCATAAAATGACTACCCTAGGAGAGGGATTGCCTATTGACAAAATAGTTGTCAAAGGGCCATTGCCAATCAAAACTCACTCATTTACCAGAGGGCAAATGAATGACACAGCTCCCTACACTCCAGGGGTGGGATTCAAAAAATTTTACGACTGTTCTGTGGGTATGGCTTGGTGGGTGAGAAAGTTCTTGGTGGCAGGCGAAGGATACTGCAAAATCCCCATTCTCTGCCGATCAGCTGGGACCGGGGAGGCAGAGAATAGATTGGGGTAGGGCCAGTCAGAGGTGGTATTTACCAGTTCTCCGAACTACTCCAAATTTTCAACACCTGTTCTCCAGAACTGGTCAGAACCTGCTGAATACCACCTCTGCTACACTCCCTCCAACTCTCCGGGACTGATTTATTTCCTGGATTTATTTATCAAACATGTATGCCACCCAAACTTCATGACTCATGTTGGCTTGCAGCCTACTAAAATGCACTAAAAATATGCAGGAAAAATAAAACCTTAAAATAAAACATTAAATTAACGATTAAAGCAATGATTATACATGCGACAATAAAAAATAGATAGCCAAGAAGTAACAACTGCGATCATTTCATAAGGCTCTCTTGCAATGTTCAGCCTTTCAAAGTTTCCAGAAAGCCATCACTGGGAGAGAACTGCCTCATTTCTAGAGCTATTCTATTCTATTCTATTCTATTCTATTCTATTCTATTCTATTCTATTCTACTCTACTCTACTCTACTCTACTCTACTCTACTCTACTCTGTTCTGTTCTGTTCTGTTCTATAATGTAGACACAATAACAGCAACATAGAACCTTGTAGCATGAGTCCCCTTCACCTCATACAAATAGGGTGCTACATGCAGCTTTTTGGGGGAGGATCACCTTTGTCAGGCTGAATCCTGTGGTGGTAAAGAGTCGTGGAAACATCTAGGTGCCAAGCCAGATAGGATTTTACAAGTGAGAACTAAGTGTTTGAAGAGCATCTCATAGTCTATTGGCAATCAATGCAGGTCAAGCCAATTACCTGTAATATGCTCAAAGCAGTTACTGCCAGACAATAAGCAGGCTGCTTCAGTTTGAACCAACTGAACTTTTCAAGTGGCTGTTAAAGGCAGCTCCATGCAAAGCGTCTATGGAGATTCTCAAAAGACAACTGGACTTTCTTGGTTTTCCCTTGAAAATGTTTCGCTTCTCATCCAAGAAGCTTCTTCAGTTCTGAATTTTCTTACAAGGAGGAACTGAAGAAGTTTCTTGGATGAGAAGTGAAACATTTTCAAGGGGGAAAAAACCCCAAGGAAGTCCAGTTACCTTTTGGAAAAACACCTTTAGGACTCCGTGAAAAGTGCATTACAGAAATCTAATCAGATGGTAGTAGGTCATGAGACATTGCAGCCAGGCCCCACTCCTGGAAGTGGGAAGATATATTAGAGCAGGGGTGTCCAAACTTGGGAACTTTAAGACTTGTGGACTTCAATTCCCAGAATTCCCCAGCCAGCATGGCTGGCTGGGGAATTCTGGGAGTTGAAGTCCACAAGTCTTAAAGTTCTCAAGTTTGGACACCCCTGTATTAGAGGAAGCCGGGAAAAGGTTTTTTGGTTATGGCCTTCTCTGCCCATCTAGCATAGTCATGAGTCAAGGAGGACTCCTGATCTCAAGGGCAATGCAACCCCTTTGAGAGACATCACTGGAACTGGCCCAGAACCATGATGAACAAATAGTAACCCAAGTCTTGCTTGGGCTTAGATTAAACTTGTTTCATGTTTCATCCCATCTGGACTCCAGCAACTTCTGGGCAAGACTTTTGACGCATCTTCAGTTGAGCCCAGGGTGGCTATGTAAAATTCGGCATCAGCAGCAGGAGTCAGAACTTAGAAAACATGAGCAACTTGCTGACAAATGTTGGACAAAATAGTCACTGAAACCAGATGAGAATTTTTCCTGCTTCTCTGTCCCTAAAAAGAAATCTACTAGTCTAAAAACAGCTGTTGACTGACAATCTGCTAATGTAACATAGGAGAAGTAATGATGCTTTGCCTGCCACTGTGTGGGATCAAACTTTTCATCAGACCCATGTTCAGATCCTCAGTAAAAAAAATGGCCAATTGCTATTAACGGTGACTTAGGGTTAGAACTTCTCACCAGTGAATAAACCAAGATACACATTCCCAAACATATTTGGCATAAACTCGCCTAATGGGGTCAGGGTCAGAAGAAGCCCCAGGCAATTAATCTTAATTGGATCAGGAAATTATCTGAGCATGTACAGAATGCACACTAATAGTATGCACAACAATAGTTTGCACACAAAGACACATGTTTCTAGATGTGCTTTTAAAATAGAGTACAACACAATCCACCTGCAATCCACCTACAAGAATTCTAATATTGCTCTTGCCAAGAGTTTTCTCAAACAGCCATTATATTGTATTTTTTTCTGCTTGGCTATGTGTTTAATTTTCAATTCTCTACTCCCACATCAACCTTTCCAATTTAAACTGATAGCAAGCACTCATTAAGAGTTGGTTTTTGCTGTTGTGCAGCTCAGGCAGGGCTGGAAAAATGTGGGGGATGGGGGAGGGAAAGAAAGTTTGTTACAAACCACAAAACCACTATTGCAATGCACAAGATGGAGCATTCAAGACAGCCAAATTTTGTTTCACACTTGGGCTAATTTGAACCCAGAGTATTTTTAGGTCAAAATGTCTTTACTCAAAAATTCTTCCAAACAAAGTAGTTTCCTTAGAATAATAATAATAATTTAAACTGATAGCAAGCACACATTAAGAGTTGGTTTTTGCTGCTATGCAGCTCAGGCAGGGCTGGAAAAATGTGGAGATTTTGTTTTTCAAATGGACTATCTGGGAAATAGCAGGATAGGTTTCTTTTGTTTCTATCTTGTCTGCTTAGGTCACTTAACTAAGGTGATGGAAGTTAGCTAAAAATAAGCATGCAAAATGAAGGAATGTAGGGCAGAGACCTACTCTCTGCTACCACCTCCCTGCTCTAAGTAAATTCCTCCAATTCTCCATTTATAGCCAAGTAGACGGTGCTTCTATCAAGTGACTCTTTAAAGGTTATAGAAGTTTAAGAGACGCCTGCCACAGAGGAAGAGAAAGCAGATAATGCTAAGTCAGTGATGGCTAACCTTTTCCAAACCAAGTACCCAAAGTGCGCCTGAATGCGTGTGAATGTGTGCACGTGCACCAAACCCCCAAAATACAATGCGTGTATGACACCCCTGGCCTGCGGTATGCCCCCTAAACTTGTGTACATGCCCCACCACATGCGCCCTGCCCCCTGCGAATGCGCGGCAAAGACTCAAAGACCAGCTGGCCAGCGGGAGGCAAGCGTGGAAGCAACAGCTTGCGTGCCCACAGAGAGGGCACTGCGTGCCACCTCTGGCACACGTGCCATAGGTTCGCCATCAAGGTGCTAGGTTGTACTGATGTACTGACATTACACAACTAAGTTTGGGGGCATAAGTACTCTTGCACATAATGCCACAAAGATTATAATCTGGGCCAGTCTGACATTTTAACCACTTATCAAGGGAAGTGGAGGAACACCTCAGTTTTCACTGTTTGTTCATCAGGCAGCATTTTTTTTACCTATTAAAGCTAACAAGGGAGAGGTTCTTCAGAAACCTGATTTTAGTTTACTTGAACAGTTGCATACTGAATATGCAACAGTGGTTTGAAAATGCTGATGCTGCAGCATTGGCTGAGAATAAGGGAGCTGTCAGCCTGATCTGTCTCAATAGCTCTATTTTCAGGAGATGCTTACCAATAGCTAAAATAATGATGGTTTACTCAACCTAAATTTGGGGATCATTCAACATCTTGAACTATAAATCAGTGAACGAACTAAATAGCACAGCATGCAATCTTTATGTTCTCTAGTTTATGATTCAGAATTGAGGCTGCGAGATCTGGGCTACAAAAATCTAGAAGACCACTAATTGGGAGCAGGAAGATGCATGAATATCCAAATTTTTGCTGGCATCCAATGTTGTCTATATTTTTTCCAGCCCAAATCAGGTGATCTTGTTTAATGTGTCAGGCAAACAGCCAGAAATGACACAATTGGTTTAGTCAAAGTTTAGGATTCAGTTAATCAAGAGTCATCAATATGTAACTTTGGCCTCCATAATTTATATAACTAAATGGTTTCAAAAAGGAATTGATGAGATTCCTTCTGTGATAGTTATGATACCTATAATTTATGGGAATTGTAGTTCAGTGTATTTGAAGAGCAATGAGTTGAAGCCAAAAATATACACCTGCTGGACCCTCTTCCAAACACCACATCCCTCAAAAAAACTCCATCCCACATATTAACATAGAGTTACTTGGATGTTAACAAAGTTTTCTGGCTTGTTTGTGAAGCCAAATTTAGTTGCTCTGCTATTATATCATGCTACGTCATGACTTGTTTTAGCAAACCATAATCACTTCATTCATATACAACTCTAAGGCAAAATTATGGCTTATAATCAATAACTGCTTGTGTTTGCAAATAATACATGCTAAGACAGAATCAAATAAACCATGCTAGAGCTTTAGAGAATACAAAAATGCAGAGGCTAAAGATTCCAGTCTTGTCAAGGGTCCAAATTTATGGCCAAGGGTCACACATTGCCTTAGCCATAATGTAGTTTGCACTGCACATGATATATGAACAAGACTTCTGTTGATTATTCAGCCAAACATTCTGAAACAAATGGCAGCTTCGTGCAATGTCTGAATTCAAGTAATCTATGCCTTTAGCATGGAGGATACCTTTGTGTCTATGTGCCGGCATAAATAGATTGCCATATGCTACACTTGATTAACCAAAACCTGCTATACTGGAGAATAGAGTGCCTATATACCTGATGCAAATCATTGGCACATTTTTTCATCCTTCTCTAGTGTGCCTTTAAAAATTCCATTACCTGATGCCAAGAACTCTAGCTAATTGTAATTCATGTTATGCTTGTACTTTGCTTTTTTTTTCTATGACTTTTTGTAATTATAAAATGCCTAGTGGTGCCCCATTAGTCTCTTTTTCTATTCCCCTTCCATTCTTTCCAGTGCATAAAACTTGTTCATATTCCTGTCCTTAATATAGACTCATTGAGATACTCTTTTCCTTAGGTGTTTTTTAATTTAGTTATATTTTTCCCCAGTCATCACTGGGGCCAGACAAAATAACTGTTTGGAATATGTAGGGCTGGTCAAGCTGATCCCTCAGATCAATCTGCCCCCTAAGTTTTCTGTAAAACCAGTCATTGTTGACTACTGTATCTTCCGAGAGAGAGGCTTCTTAAGATCAAGAAAGACAAGTCAGAGTCAGAAATATAGAAGCTAGAAGGGCCTAAGAAATGCAGGTGATGAATAGAAACGACCAATTTTATTTCCTCTATCAAACAAGCTAAGGGATCAAACAAACTCTTTACATGTGTAGCAACAGTGGTGGGATTCAATTTTTTTTTACTACCAGTTCTGTGGGCGTGGCTTGGTGGGCATGGCATGACCTGGTGGGCGTAGTCTGGTGGCCGTGGCTGGGGAAGGATACTGTAAAATCCCCATTCCCTCCAGATCAGCTGGAACTCGGGAGGCAGAGAATAGATGGGGGCAGGGCCAGTCAGAGGTGGTATTTACCAGTTCTCCGAACTACTCAAAATTTCCACCTGCTGAATACCACCACTGCCTAGCAGGAGAATATACAGGGCTGGATCTGAAAATGAGCCAGAAGGCTGAATTTGTTCTCTGTAGGATA
Source organism: Natrix helvetica (assembly GCF_964273705.1). NCBI lineage: Eukaryota > Metazoa > Chordata > Lepidosauria > Squamata > Natricidae > Natrix > Natrix helvetica. The sequence goes on from NC_138548.1 coordinate 251,928,076, forward strand.
CTCTTAGAAATCTGGAGGAAACAGTTATTTGTTGTACTATATATGCAATCAGCCTTCATTTTTCATTCAGCTGGCAACAGTAAGATAAAGAATCCTGGTTACGTTTGACTCCTGGTGACACATTCATGTGTTTTTCTTGGCAACAGAACAGAAGTGGTTTGGTATTGACTTCCTCTGAGAGGTTCAAGGCTGGCTAGGTGTTGCAGCCTGTTGTGAATATACGCAAATTAACTTTGTATCATCATAAAACACGTTCTGTCTCCATGTACTTCTTTCTAAGGAAAGTGAGTAGCATGGGTACACACTGAACCCTCTTGAAATTAAGCAGAGTGTAGGAAGTACAACTGTTTACTTGTCCCAGATTTGCCTTTCAGAAATTTCCTTAGTAGCCCATAGTGAATGCAGACTCAGATCCCCTTCAGCCAATGTATAGTTTGAATCAAATGAAGGTACATTTTGTCTAGTTCCTTTCTCAAAATGATGGGAAGCTAAAGGTCAAAAGTGCTCCAAGTTGGGAAGATAAAATACTGGCTCACAAAGAGTTGTTTTCTCTTTGGTTCCACACCCTTTCCCTTTAAGAAAACACGAGGAAGTCCTACTTTAGGGCACTGCAATTCTCTTGAAAGCAGTACTTCATGACTGAGAGGTGAGTAGAGATGGAGGAGAGGGGCTGGTCTGAAGTCCCACAGGTTGGGTGGTATAGTCTAGTTCTCCAGATTAGGCCTGTGGACTGGATGATCTCCATTCTTGCTACCAAGGAATTAAATAGTTCCAGTTACTACTGGATACACAAAATGCTACTGAGTTTAGTGAGAATTACTTAAAGTAGGTATTTTTAGGATTAAATTGTGAGTCAAGAAAAATGCAACTAAATACAAGCGGAGGTCCTGTAAATATTCAGGTACTGAACACAGGCATGGCCACCAGATAGAGGTGATAGCAGTTTTAGCCTGACAGCATTCGAAGGAGAATAGTTCACCAAGCCTGCAGTTGTACAAAACAACACATATTGTATAATTGTCATCTTACTGCTGACTCCCCAGGCTAATCTGCATCTTTCAAATGTAAGCAATGCTACCTACACAGCTGGTGGGGGGGAAATCCATCCACTCAATATTTTAAAGCTGTTATTCAATTTCGAACAATTGATTGTTCTAGAGGCACAGTGGGTTGTACATTATTGAGCAGGAAAGGAGAAAAACAAGACGAAACTTAGCAAGGTTCCTCAATATGCTGCCATCCAAATGTGTTGGATTTCAACTCCTATAAACATCAGCCATTGTGGCCTTGCTTGTGAGCTGATAGTGATGGGATAGTTGAACAGATTCAAGAAATTCCATCTTAGAAATACAAGTATCATTCCAACTTCCCGGAAATGTCTTTGCTGACTCCTTTGTTCCTATTCTTTTTTTCTTTGAAAAATGTGATGATTTTTAAAAAATCTCCTGATTTGCCACTCAATCTCTATTTTCAACCAATTCAGCTTGATTAGTCAAGATCAGTGCTAAAATAGCTCCTAATTACTCCCGCCACCTTTTGGAGCAAAATATGAATGCTATAATACCCATACTGGAACACAACTTCTTTTAGCCTTGCTACATTTATATGCATTATATGTATATTATACATACACAGTTATATACAGTTATATACAGGGCCGCAGTGGCTCTGTGGCTAAGATGCTGAGTTCGAATCCCTAGTGCCACGCAATGGAGTGAGCTCCCATTACTTGTCCCAGTTTCTGCCAACCTAGCAGTTCGAAAGCATGTAAAAATGTAAGTAGGAATAATAGGAACCACAGCATTCAGTACGCCTTCAGTATTTAGTCATGCCTGCTTCTGGGAAGTGTGGGATGTCTTCCCATTTAGTTATGTTAAGCATTAGCTAATATCCTAAGAAAATCACTCCAGATTTGTGATGTTAAGCACATAGAACTACTGGTTCTGCATAGAAAAAACTTTGCACTGTCATAGACGTACAAATATAATAGTAGAATGCCATACATATATTTACACCTGCTAAGAAATGACACAATCAATCCAATTGCAACAGTTATGGGTACAGTACTTCCAAAAGGACTTAGACTCTGAGCTTGTCAATCAGAAAGGTCGGCAGTTTGGAGGAGGAGCCAATGTCACAACGATACGGAGGTGCGATCTCGATGCTCTGAGACCGCAGCCGATACTTTTGCCGCTGGGTGGTCCAATCAGACCTAAACCGTCCCGCAGAGACAGTGAACAGGAAGAATATGTCTTGCTGATCTCAGGGACATGGCAAAGTCCCTGATCGATCCAAGAGAAGTTCTTCAAGCCGGCAACAAAAGCCCAGCCACCAGGCTGATGAAGTTGGGGCAGCTCCAAAATGGAAGGATATGGAAAGAGAAAGTGTTTCCAGCTGGTGATGAATTTTTAGCATTTTAAAAGAGACTGCCTATAAAAAACTTAAAGTTAATCTAAATTTGAGAACAGAAGAAATAAACAGCAGAATTAAGCTTTGAATGGTTTTGGACAGTGGGTTATCTTACTTTTTAAATGTTATTTTCATGGATGGAATTTATGCAAGCCTTTTAAACTGAATGGATTAAGTTTTCTTCTTCTTTTTTCATTATTATTTTTTGCAACCTATGGACTAACATTCTCCTTCTTCATTATTGCGTGTGTTTTTCCCTTTTTCTTCTCTATTTCATTCAAGAATTTGACTTTTTTTAAAACTTGGAACAAAAAAGATACAAAAAGCAACAAAGAAAATTGTAACAACAGAGGGAAAGATGACACTGCTACTCAGAGACGGGAGGTTTGTGTATTGGAAACAAAACACTTTTACTTTCCTCACTGATTATTCTGGCTTGGTACTTCAAAGTCTCACTGTTTTGTCTATAGAGAGTGATAAGAAGAAAAGCATACAGATGTTCCTTTGAAGTATATCTTTAACCAGAGAAAAGTGAAAATAAGACCTTAATGTGAATTTATGCTTAATCTTGTAAAAACTTTCCAAGATAGAGCAGCAGTGTTTGTCAGCTGGAGATAATGGCACAATCTCAAGAGCAGAAAGAAACTTTAAGTTTGCAAAAGATATTGTTAGAAATTCAGAAATTATCAAACACATTTGAGAGGATGGAGACGAAGTTGTAAAATCTAGAGCATCTAACAGAAAAATGATGAAGAAGTTGGAGATGTTTATCAAGTGGAAAAAGTGGAGGTTAGAGTCCTAAAAACCAAAGAGAAAAATGACTACAAAGAAATTAAATCCATTGATATCTATGGTGATTGGTTTGTGTCTGGAAATGGAAAGAGTGGAATACGGAAAGAGGAATTAAATGGAGGGGAACTCCACCCAGATGGCAAGATACAGAAGAAGAAAAAATAAAATTTATTTTATTTATGGATTTAAAGAGAGAAATTTTGTTAGCAACATTGTTGAAAACACCACTGACAATTAAAGACAAGCTGATTAAGGAAAACAGAAGAAGGGCATCAAAATTACATGAGAGACTTAATAAGCAATGAGTTGCAAAGAAGAGTCCATACAAATTTGATTAAGGAGATGATTAGAGGACTGATACCACAAATGACAGAAGACATGAGATTGTTTTGCTACTGGAAAGATACAAATTGATAGATGAAAGGGTATAATCTAAAACTTAGTGAAATTCAGTGACAATAGATATAGTTAAATAAATAATTGATAATGATAATAATGTATACATATGTATTGCTATGATAAGTAATAATTGGATATGAATATTGAATGGTACCTATGAAAGGAAGATTAGAATTTTTTTTGGTTATATATAAAGGTTAATAAAAAAGAACTAAGTTAAATTTAGTTAAGTTTTGTTTATTAGGGGGAAAATGTTATGATAAAGGACACAGTCAAATAAAGGAGGGATAATGATAACAACACACACACACACACACACACACACACACACACACACACACACACACACACACACACACATATATATATATATATATATATATATATATATATATATATATATATATATATATATGCTGGTTTTGTTGTATTCGGGTCTTTTCCCGTGTAAGGTTGAGATTGTCTTTGCAACGTTTCGGCAGGATCTCACCTGCCATCTTCAAGCTGTGGGTTTAAAATGTGATCGGAGCTGCCGTCTTTCTGTAAGTCTTGGTGGGAGGGGATGGGGTGCTGGCTTTGTTTCAGTAAGTGGAATGATTGGTTGTGTGGTTGTATCATGATTGGTAGATTGGTGCTGATTGGTGCAGGCTGTGTGTGCATTGTTGTTTTGTATTTTAACGGCTTGGGTGGTGGGTGGTGTTCGTTTGTTGGCTAGGGCTGGTTTCCAGATGTTTGGTAGGCGGGAGGTATCATCACGTTTGTTCATGCTGTGGGGGTGTTTCTCTATTTTGATGGCTTCCATGATTATTCTCTTGTGGAGGTGTTCTGTTTTGGAGATTAACCTGGCTCCTTCAAAGTTGATTTCATGTCCTGTAGCTTTAAGGTGCTGGAAAAGGGAGGAAGTTTTTTCTTTTTTTCTTACTGCGTTCTTGTGTTCTGTGATGCGTGCATTTATTCTTCTGTTTGTTTGTCCTATGTATATTGCTGGGCAGATTTTGCATGGTATTTTGTAGACTCCTTGGTTTTCTAACTGGATTTTGTCTTTGGGGTTTCTTAAGATGTTGGCTATTTTTTGGTCAGTGGTGAAGGCTGTCCTGATATTGTGCTTGTGGAGAATTTTGCTGATTTTATCTGTGGTGCCTTTGCCTACACCCCAAAATACAATTCACCATGGAAATAGAAGCAAACAACCAACTTCCCTTTCTGGATGTCCTAATCTACAAAAAACCTAATGGCTCCCTAGGACACACCATCTACCAGAAAAAAACACACACCAACCGCTACTTAAATGCACAATCCCATCACCACCCTGCACAGATCAACTCTGTAGCCAAGACCCTCATCTCCAGAACCAAATGCCTAGCCGACAAAGACCACCTGAAAACTGAATTACACAAACTCACAAATGTATTAATCTCCAATGGATTCCAAAGAAAAACAATCACCAACCTAATCCAAAAGGAGACTCCCCCAAAAAACCAAGACACAGAACAGGACAATGGCATCGTCCTCCTCCCTTATATCAAAGGCACCACAGATAAAATCAGCAAAATTCTCCACAAGCACAAAATCAGGACAGCCTTCACCACTGACCAAAAAATAGCCAACATCTTAAGAAACCCCAAAGACAAAATCCAGTTAGAAAACCAAGGAGTCTACAAAATACCATGCAAAATCTGCCCAGCAATATACATAGGACAAACAAACAGAAGAATAAATGCACGCATCACAGAACACAAGAACGCAGTAAGAAAAAAAGAAAAAACTTCCTCCCTTTTCCAGCACCTTAAAGCTACAGGACATGAAATCAACTTTGAAGGAGCCAGGTTAATCTCCAAAACAGAACACCTCCACAAGGATTCAGTGTTATTGGAGGATATTAGAAATAGCGAATGAAATGCCAGTATGTGGTTATGTTTTAAATCTTGATATTTTATGATGAAGGATGTTTAAACAATTATAGTCAAATGAAAATGGAGGTATGATGATGGTAATATGTATAAATATATCTGAGTTAAAATACTTGAGTTAATATGAATTATGGTTGATTACTGTGGAAGAGATGCACGAAAGTCTTTTGTAACCAACTGATACACTTTCTACAGTATGTAAAGAAGGAGGATTCTTTGTGTTGTGTCTGTTTTGAAAATTAAAAATAATATCTATATCTATATCTATATGTATATCTATAGATATATAGGAATACTGCATTCAGTTCTGGTCGCCACGATGTAAAAAAGATGTGGAGACTCTAGAAAGAGTGCAGAGAAGAGCAACAAAGATGATTTGGGGACTGGAGACTAAAACATATGAAGAACGGTTGCAGGAACTGGGTATGTCTAGCTTAAGAGAAAGAAGGACTAGGGGAGACATGATAGCAGTGTTCCAATATCTCAGGGGTTGCCACAAAGAAGAGGGAGTCAAACTATTCTCCAAGGCACCTGAGGGTAGAACAAGAAGCAATGGGTGGAAACTAATCAAGGAGAGAAGCAACTTAGAACTGAGGAGAAATTTCCTGACAGTTAGAACAATTAATCAGAGGAATAGCTTGCCTCCAGAAGTTGTGAATGCCCCAACACTGGAAGTCTTTAAGAAGATGTTGGATAGCCATCTGTCTGAAACGGTATAGGGTTTCCTGCCTAGGCAGGGGGTTGGACTAGAAGGCCTCCAAGGTCCCTTCCAACTCTACTATTGTATTGTATTGTATACCTATACCTATACCTATACCTATACCTATACCTATACCTATACCTATACCTATACCTATACCTATACCTATACCTATACCTATACCTATACCTATACCTACCTACCTACCTACCTACCTACCTACCTACCTACCTACCTACCTACCTACCTATCTATCTTTATAGATAGATAGTTGTAACACAAATACATACCTATTTCCCTGGCTCAACTGATAAGGAAGAGAGCCTGTCGCTTAGTGGCTAAGACTCCTGCCTAAGATATAGACAGCCCGGGTTCAAATCCCAGTAAGGGTATGGCTAGCTGATGAGAGCTAATTAGCTCGAAATAGATCTATACTAGTCTCCCTTTATTTATTTATCAGTACAAATACAACATATTGTTGCTGAAAGGTCGGCAGTTTGGAGGTTCGAATCCCTAGTGTTGCGTAACGGAGTAAGCTCCTGTTACTTGTCCCAGCTTCTGCAACCTAGCAGTTCGAAAGCATGTAAAATAGCAACCACCATTGGTAGGAAGGTAACAGCATTCCATGTGTCTTCGGCATTTAGTCATGCTGGCCACATGACCATGGAGTGGTCTTCAGACAGCGTTGGTTCTTCAGCTTTGAAACGGAGATGAGCACCTCCCCTAGAGTCAGGAATGACTAGCACATATGTACGAGGGGAACCTTTACCATTACACAGTTATATGGGAAATTAATAAATGGTCTTGAATTCTCTGCAGGACTTCCTCCACTTCTGCACCCCCACTAAACCTAAAGATAAGGCCAGATTTCACTATACCAAGTGAGAACAATAAACCGATGGAATGACTAGCTCTCAGAGGTTGTTGGTGCTCCATCACTGGAGACTTTTAAGAAGAGACTGGACAATCATTTGTCTGAAATGTATAGGGTCTCCTCTTGAGCAAGGGGTTGGACTAGAAGACGTCCAAGGTCCCTTCCAACTCTGTTATTCTGTTATGTAGATCCATTTGATCTGCAAATGTTAAAGCTTCTTCCAATGAATTCTGGAATGTCTTGGAGGTAAATTAATATCATGTTCTCTATGGTCAGAGTGCTTGGATTCAATCTCCTCACAAATAATAACAAGTATAGCTCTGAGCTTCCTTATCAAGTGTTTCACTTTTGGTCTGCAACAGGGTTTGTAGTCCTCCAAGTACTGTAAGGAATTTGGAGGCTGGGCTATGCATTAAGGGACAGTATACAATTGTGTCTAAATGAAATGCTGTAAAATTACTATATTCTCAAGTCAAGGTAAGTTTCTGGTTAATTCATCTGTTCAGTTTCCTTGGTTATGTAATAGAAGGGTTTACCATTGTTTTCTGGCATATTTTCTTGACCTAATCTCTAATTAGGTCTCTAATTTCAAGTTGCCTGCCCTCCAAGTCCTAACCAGGGTTAAATTAACTTAGTTTTTACAATTAGCCAAACTTTACTAGGTGCTATTACTTGATAAGGCCTGTCTTATACTTCATGGTGCTTGTCTGTCTGTCCACAAAAGATTTTGGATCCTGTTGATTAACACAATCTGAATTCAATGCTACAATATGTATGGATATGGCCCTCTGTTGACAGAGTCATCCATACATATTGCAGTATTCAGCTCAGATTGTGTGAACTATTATGATCCAAAATCCTTATTTGTTGCTTTACAGAATCTGTGGGGTGCAAAAAGCAAATATTGCCAGGGTATGGAAGAGGGGGGGAAACCCTTACTTTACACATACAAGTCAATAGAATGTAGTCCTATGTTCTATTCCAGGTGTCAACCAGGGGTGAAATCCAACAGGTTCTGGAGAACCAGTAGCAGAAATTTTGAGTAGTTCAAAGAACCGGCAAATGCCATCTCTGGCTAGCCCCAGAGTGGGGTGAGAATGGAAATTTTGCAGTATCCTTCTCCTACCACGCTCACCAAGCTACACCCACCAAGCCATGCCCACAGAACCGGCAGTGAAAATAATTGAATTTCACCACTGTGTCCAGCCTTAAGACCTGTGGACTTCAACTCCCAGAATGACTGACTGGGGAATTCTAGGAGTTGAAACCTATAAGTCTTAAAGTTGGTCACTCCTGCTACTTCTTTAGCCCAAGGGGATGTAAAAAATGGCCCATAATTTCCTCTTGCTTTCCTTTACTGACATATTTCAAGTCCCTGTCTAGCCACCTCAGGGACAGAGTTAAAGAACATTGCTCAGCTGCCTGTGCCTTGGCAAGAGGCCAGGACCAGCCTTGGTCTGTCAGATTCTTGCAGAAAGAGGCGGTCTCTCTCTCTGTCTCTCCTGCCCCTGTTCACGAACTCTTCTACCTTTTAAGCAACTGTTTTTTCAGAGACAGCCTCTTGGGTGACAAAAATCAGAGGCCACCCCAGCAAAACCTCCAACTCCGAGTGCTGTCTGATGCTTTTCTCACCCCTCATTGGCCAAGAAGAGAAAACAACAAAAAATAAATGTGCTTCTAAAGTTTACAGTAAACTCTCACCGGCCTCTCCCTCCCTTCTTTCATTCTTTCAACAGAGAAGAAGCCAAAGGAAGCCTAATGCTACGACGCCTGCAGGTTGTTGGAGCAACTTTGCTATCTGTTACCTTTATAAGAACCAGGAAATATTCCAAGTGGGAGAAAAGTCTGTGCCATACGATAGTGATATACATTTCTTTCTTTCTTTTTTACTGAGAAAAGAAGAGGTCTGAAAACGCTCACAAGCAAAGCAGGCTGAAGGGATCACTTTTTGAAGTTTATCTTTTTTTGGATTAAGCTGAACATTCGTCCTTCTCTTCGCCATGATCCAGTGCTACGGGACGCGTCTCGGATCATTCCTTGCAATCACAATATTGTTTCTATTCAGAGAGGTAAGAAAATATGTCACTTTCAGAATGATCAATTTCAACTATGAACATTCCACTGAGCTTATTTTCCAGTATTTGCACTTGGTGGGACATCGTCACAAGTAGTGCTTCTTTAACGGGATGATATGAAATTTGTAGACGGTTACTTTTATATGATTGGGCATGGCTTGCCTGATAATCCCCTGATGTTTTTGCAAATTGGCTGTGGCTTTTCTTGTCAATTGCAATCAGAGTCAGTATGATTCAGTTTTTCCATAACAGTTCGTTTATTTGAGCTGGTCAGCTTCTCAAATGTTATTTACCTGCTCATTTCCCTTTTGCTTGTTTCAACAACACCCATGCAAATATTTCATATAACTGCTAAAGATAAGTAATTAGGATGCAAACATTTTATACTTCGGGTTCACTACTACAATCTTTGCAGAGATTCCTTCCCAGAGTCCATTATAATCCAGCCATTTGTTCAGACTTTCTGAAATGCAATGCAGATGAATTCATGGTCTTCTTTTTATCCAGTAAAAAGATAAAAGATCTGTCTTTTTCCCCCCAGAACTTTGCTTTTACTTAAAGACTTGATCCACCTCCATGGTTGTTGACTTATTCAGATTTAACGTTCTGATTTAATTTTTAAATGTCTAAAAAGGTTTTCTTTTTCACCCTTAGAATGGATAGTTGATCTGAAAGCCTGAGTCGCAGTCAGATCTATGCCTAGAAAAAGGGTTTCGGTGTGGATGGTACAAAATCTTCCTCATGTTTAGAAACGTATTTAAGATGCTATTGTAAAAGTCCCTTCTTTCTTGAAACACAGCATGAATTAGACCTCAGTTTGAATGGAAGGCAATCTTTTGAGGATGATTTGATGCCGTTCTCTGAATTTCTGTCCTGACAAGTGAGCATAAGTATGGCAAGCAGTGGCTGCCATGCCAGCCCAGTTTGATCTGTGGCATCACCCTGCTAGCAAGAACCAAGATGTCCTTACACAGCAATACTTCATTGTTGGCATGCCTATATTGGCAACAGCTACTATCACCAAGTAGCAATAGCCTTGTTTTATTATAGGCTTTTCGGTTCTCTTGTGACATTATTGCCAGTCAATTCTTTCTTTGTTCCTATGTGTTGTGATACACAAAGCACAGATCAAGTTATGCAGTAAAGTGGCTTAATAGCACACCTCATGGGATGAAGGCCTATACCTTGAAGAGCTCAACTCAATTTGAAACCATTTGAGCTGAGCTGATTTTTGAGACTGATGCTCATATTGATACATTTTTGCAATGCATGCCAAGCAATAGATGATTATTTAATCTATTTGAATAAGTCATTTCAGACTTCAAGAAAAAGCCTGAAAAATGGGGTTCTTTATGCATTTTGCGAAAAGATAACAAAAGTCCCCCTTTTTTTGGCGGATTGTCATCTTTGATTGGGACTGTTGTTCCTAAGCCTCATTTCCTATTCAGAAAAGAATTCATTTTGTATTCAGTGCTATTGTGTAGACATAATATTGAAAACTGGGACTGAGCTGTAGGCAAAATCTAGATTCTCCATCCTGCATATATTTCTTAATCTAGCTTCAAACCTAATATTTCCTTTTTTATTTTAGTAGGAGCTAAATACCAAGACTCAGCTGCACAAAGAATTTACTGATAGTATTAGGATATTTATCTTTTCATGTTCCCATTAATAGAAAATTATTTTTGAAACAAACTTTTATCCCAAGACCATAACTCTTTCAAATCAGCAGGATATTTATTTATAGAGTAATCCATGTATATAGATTTCTGAGTAAGATCAATCAATACAAAGCTAAATGAACAATAATGGAAAGTAAACATGGTTAACCTCACAGAACCATTTTATGGTATAGGATCCAAAAAGACGGAATCGTCAGATTTAATGTGGGGCTCGAACATAAGTAAGGATGTTCAAATAATATAAAATCCCATTTGAATTATTGGTTCAATCAATCAGCTTAGTTTATGTGTAGAAAGAACCAAAATATTCAAAAGCGATTCAGACACATTTGATTTCATTTGACTTGAAGAGCTCAACTCAATTTGAAACCATTAGAGCTGAGCTGATTTTTGAGACTGATGCTCAATTTAGAAAGTTGATTTGAATTGCCTTCAGATTAAATTTCCAAATTAAAATATTTCTGTGGACCTAAAACACCAGTGCCTGACAATGAAAAACAGGACTCTGTAATCAAAAAATTCTTGTAGTTCCATATAACATATTGTTTTCAACAGGTGGAATAATGAAGTTACCCCTTCCCTCCATTCCATGTTGCTTTTCATTAGTGTATTCTCTCTTCGTTTTCTCTGTGAGGTTGGGATTAGAATAGCCTTCTTCAACTACTTTTCACCTCCCCATCTCCAGATATGTGGACTAAAGCTTCCAGAATCCACATGCGGACAAGGAATTCTGGGATTATAAGCTCCCATCTCTGAAGGATGCCCTAGACAATGAAGATTGGAATAAAAACATTTTGGGAGACTCCAGAAGTCCTTATAAACTTATAATATATCTATACGCTGTTTCAGACTAATATTTATAATATTGTATGTAGTTTGAAAATAATTTGGAAGACGTGCTTGGAACACATAGCATCTTTCTGGTCTTTGTGAAAACAGTCTGGTTTATTAAACCCAAGGCAATTCTTAAAGCAGTGCCAGCACCAGCAGGCTCATGTGAACCTAGAAAAAGTTGGGCTACTTTTATGAGTAACATAACAGCTCAATAATTTAGTCATCTCAATCTGCTTATTATAGCTTCCTGGTTACCTTCAAGGAAAATGCTCCATCAAGTACATTGCAATGTTCTAATTAATTGACTTTTCAAGAACGGTTGGAACAAACAAAAGATCAGCTCAATCTGTTTGAGCAATTTTGAGCTACCCAAAATTCCAGTGATAAAAATGAATAAAGGAATCTTTCTAGCCTTGTTGCTGCTCTTTTAAAAAAAACAGTATTACTGTCAGCAGTTGTATGGTTTTATTTATATTCTACTTTATTTCTAGGCACTCAAAATGCCTTACATGGGGATCTTTCTTTATTTTAGTTCCACAAAAACAATCAGACTATAAAGCCTGAATCCAAAGTCTAAACTATCCAAACTATGTTTTCATGATTAAGTGTGGGCAAGCATCTGGGTTTCCCTGATCCAGACTTAGGCCAATGTCTTAACCTCTGCATCATAGTAGCTCTTTAGCTCCTGGGAATCTAGTGATCGTGCTATCTCATTTAGTCATTATTTATTGATTCCCATCCAGACCTGTGATCAATACCTGCACAAGCTCATCTAATTCTTACGTGTTTTGGGTCAAACTCTAGTCTGAATGATATGTTATGAATGAAGTTCAGAGAGCAGAGACCAGACGAGGCTCACTCCATTGGAAGTATTTGCTCTATCTTTTATATTTCAGGATGTAGAATAAAAGGCCTGGAAAACAGTAATCTATATTTAACTGGGAATTAAATAGTGGGAATTTGTCATCCAACAGCACTAGTCCAGCTATAGCCATTGCAAACGGGATAGGACTAAGTTTAATTGTATCTTAGCAATACTGTTTATTTTGACACATTGGAATGCACTGAATTCTAGCTGTTTTCCCTTTGCACATCCACTAAGAATTCTAGTTAAATAGGCATTAAAGGAATCAGGAATGTGTGAGTGGATCAACATTATAAGATTGCAAGATTGGTGTTGAAAGTGAAGATCCACCCCTCCCCACCCCCACCCCCTTTTTTTGTACATGCACCCTTTGAGAAGCCCTGAAAACAGAAAAATGTGATGGCAGAAATAGGTGATGACCTGGTTGGCTAAAGTTTAAAAAACAGCTTGGGTGATTCAGCATAATATAGTGCAATTATGCATAGGTCTGTATGTCGGATGAACATAGCCCAAGAAAGGTGCATGGAGGCAGAATAGAATAGCTACTGGCAAACATAACTTTTCAATCTGCATTGCTTGGGTTATTAAGGTAGACTTGTATACATTTGTAAAAGTTTGTACACTATGTCTTTCCCCCTTTCAGTGGAGCAACAGGCTCCCAGCAGTTGCCTGTGGCCCCATGAAAGGATTCATGTAAAAAGGTTCATAACTAGCCCATAACCTTGAGTTGGTGAAGTCTAATGAGTGTAGGCTGTGGGATGGGGGTAAAAGTCTCTGTATGAAGTTCAAAGTTGAGGAATCTTGAAAAGAGAGGAAGGAAACCTGTATGGTTATTCTATCTAATTGTTTTACTCAGTTGCATCTATTAATCTTAGGAAAGTTGAAAAGTTTACTTTTCTTGATATTTTTGTTTGCCGTTCCGATGGCCTTTGTTTGTGTAGTACAGAAACAATCTTAAGTCAAACATGGCATATTGTTCCAGAAGGCAATCTGGAAATTCTCCTATAACTTTCGGTTTGTGTCTGAGCTGGGAGATGAGATTGTCACACTTTTCTCTCCCTGTCCTCCATCCCCATCCTCGGGGAACAAGAGGCAAATTCAGCAACGTGGTGGCTGACTTAACATAGCCATAGTTGACCATAGCTTATGGAATTAACTCAGTTTGCTGAGACTGAATCATAAACCAACCATGCAGATTAGACTTGAATAACATCTTGGGCTACATAATGATGGTGTCTTCTGTTTCATTGGGCTGTATAAATAGAGCCTCTTAAAGATATTAGCTTCAGTCATTTAAATTTTTTTCCTCGACTAAAAACAAGTAAATTAATTTACCAGGAGACTGTTTCAAAGGGTCCCTGCACATTTCTCCCCATAATGGAAAAGCAACTGAGGGCAGGATGTGAGGAATACTTTGAGCAAGCTCGCCATCAGAGAAAAGAGCTAAAACTCCACACTTCTAAGCTGGTTTTCTGCTCAGAACGGAAACTACCACTGTTACATTTTGAAAAATAAATCAAAAGCCATTGGTGAAGGGGAAAAAAACTACAAATGACTGATGGACATGACATAGCATGTGCAAATAAGCTGAGGTCCATGACTAACAGCACTTTTTGTTTTCCTTTCAAGGTCCCCACTGTTTATTTTAAAGCCAAGTTGTGCCTTAAGTTAAGTGCACTTTTTTTAAAACACACACAGACACACACACAGAGCAATGCAAATGCATAACACCCATTCCCCTAAGATAAGGTTCATTGACCAACAAAACTCTAATTGCTTACATTGGGAAGGACAAACGGAAAGAGTAGGAAGGACCTAAGTGACTCCAGCCTTCAGAGGAGGATTCCTTTCTCATGGCTCATGTAAATAATTGTGTACCATAGCCATAACTGCTGTCTATGAACATTGGACCCATCCTGTGGACTGACCCCATTTATCATCTTCAACAAATAATAAGTTAGATTGATAAGTTGCCAGAATAGATGCAGAAGAGACTGCAATCCTTCTTTGACTGGAGACATGTTTCTGCCTCCTTCATCTGTCTCAGATGGGATGTCAGAAAAATGAACATAAATAGCAGCAAAGCTAGAAACAGTCAATGGGATTAGATGTTCATGATAGCAAAGGGTTTAGAAGTTCATGATAGCAAGCTTGGAGAATGTTTGCATGGGGAAAGATTGGAAAGAGATTTGAATTGTCATTGTAATTGAGTCATGTCCAACTCTTCATGATCCCACAGACCATAGCACTCCAGGCTTTTCTGTCTTCCACTGTGTCCTGGAGTTTGCTGAAATTCTTGTCCATTGAATTAATTCATTCATCTAACCATCTCATCCTCTGCCATCCCCTTCTCCTTTTGCCTTCAATCTCTCCCAACCTTAGGGTCTTTTCCAATTATCCCTTTCTTCTCATTTGGTGGCCAAAGTATTTGAGCTTGAGCTTCAGTATCTGTCCTCCCAAAGAACAGTAATATTCATGAAGAATCTCATAGCCAGTTCATGAACAGAGATTTCTGTCTCGCTGAAGCAAAGGCAGGCATTTGCTCATATTTCTTGGCAGCATATGGGATTTTGGCCAAGGTGCTAACAATTCACGCAATGGCAAGGGCATAAACTCAGCCAAGTGACAAATGGCTCTTCCCTGGGATGATTTTCTGTATGGGCAGACACTAAAGACAGCTTAGAAGCTTTGGCTTCTGTTCCAAAGGCTGACTTGAAAACTTGGGCCCCTGTCAAGAAGCAACCAATCTTCCATTTTTGGTTAATATAGTATGGACAAATCTGTAGATAATTCTAGCTTCTATATTGATATTGTGAAGTAATTCCAATGATGTATGAAATCAAATTGATGAATATGCCTGTTTTTAATGACACATCAAAGCTGTTCTGTTCTTCCAAGCTTTGAAATATTCCATTTTATGTCCCTACAGCACACTTTATAGTACTTTACATTTTTGGAGTTGTGTATTTTTATGCAGGATTGATGTCATATTTAGTTTTTATTCTAATTTCATTAACTTTTAATGATACTATTTAAATAACATTACAAATGCCTACAACCATCTGTTAAAATAAATAGCAGTGTAATCCAGAACCTGATGAAGAAGAAATCTTAATTAACAGAAAAGTGCCATATTGACAAGAAGCTTAAATGTTGATATTTTCCTGCCAACTTGCAGATTTTGACATCTACTCAAAATGGTCAGTTTGGGACATTCCCCAATGGTCTGCTTGTAAATGGTCAGTTTTCTTAATAAAAGGAAATAAAAAGTGAAGTCTGTCAGAAAACTGGGCTGCTCCTTTTACATTTACTCATAAATTATCTCAATTTAAGCAGTGAGCAGGCTAAGTTTGTATATGACACCCAATTATTCAGATGGATGGTAAAAACAAGATAAAATTGTGAGGTGCTCTAGAAGAGTTTCTTCAAACTGCGTGAATTTAGTTGAGTAGTCAAATGGCAAATTCAATTCAGATTTAAAGTAATGCACACCAAAGTAAAAAATATCCTATTCCACATATATGGTCCCGAGATCAGAGATGACTGTAACAAATCAAGAAGCTCTTGGACTCATCGCAATGTGCAGCAACTGTAATTTTAAAAACAAAGCAAATTCTGTGCTGGAGATCATTAGGAAAGCCAATAAAAATTAAATAGCTAACACTGCAATGCTGCCCCTCTCTCTTATCTTTCTCTTTTTCCAGTTTTCCAGCTTCATTATATCCAAATGTAGATGTCTGTCTGTCTGTCTGTCTCTCTCTCTCTCTCTGTGTCTCTCTCTCTCATCTACATTTGGATATAATAAAACTGGAAAACTACCTAGGGGCTCAAATACCTTCTTTATGAGAAAAGGGACAAACATGGAATACTTTTGAAATGTAATGGTGACTGAGAAATATGATCAAGATGTAGAAAATCACTCGAGGCATAGAGGAAGCACGCAGAAAACTTTTCTCTGCGTCTCAAAGTGGGCCAAAGGTCCTCCCAAAAAACCTGATTGGAATGAAATTTAGAACTGTCAGAAGAAAGTATTTCTTCACATAGCACATAATGAATTTGTGGAAATAATTATCACCACACATGGTGATTGCTACTTATAATACATGAATGATTTTAAAAGGAGGTTGGTTAAATTCATGGAAGACAGTTCTATCAATGGCTGATAGTGTTGAAATTTAGTATCACTTAGTTGTGGGCAACCAGCCATCAAATACCTTTTTTCAGGGGGGGAAATTAGGGGTCTCCATCTCTTATATTTAGGTATACCAGAGGCATGTAGTTGACCATTCTGAAAAATATTTTTTTGACTAGATTTGACTTTGGTCTGATCCACAAGTTTGTTTGTTTGTTTTATGGAAGACTCCTTCTCTATAATGTTGTCCTTAGTGTTTGTCCCAGTTGGTATGAAGCTGTTTGGTACTGCATCCGCCTAGTTCATGCAGAGAAGCTATTGATGCAGGATGCAACAAGAAATTGGTGTTGCCACAGTTTTTGTCACAGAGCTTGATGTTTATTAGGCTGAGTGGGATTGGCTTAAGGCTATTTAGCTGGCTCCAGGGGCTAAGAGAGGACTCCAATTTTTCCTTCTCCTACTCTAGTATTTTAGCTGCTCACACTATGCTATCTGAAGGATTCTTACCTATTTAACACAGCATAGTAGTTGTCTGAAGTAGATATTGATCTTTAACCAGATGTTTCATTTTTTCTCAGTAAAATATCTTAGGAGAAAGCCATGAGTGTTAAATCAATTTATTACACTGGAACGAAGATATGTCTTAATTAACTTTTTACTAAAATGTATTTCCTTACCAGGTTACATCTGAGACATGAGTCTGTAATCCAAATAGTGACCATTTAGCCCATATACCATTGTTTAAAACCAAGGGTTATAGCAGGCAGACTCAAACAGCAAACGACACAGATGGAGAAGTTTGACTAAAAGCATCACTCATCACATCTGTAAAACCGCTATTGTCACAAACCACAGATTGCATGTTATGTTATAAATAACCAGTTTCCATTCTTTCTATTAAGAGGGCCTGCTATATTTATGTCACACCATGATTTAATCATTTTCCATGTCAACAGCACAAACAGTGAAGTATCAAAAATAAGTATGGTCCCTTAAATCAATCTGTTTGATGTTACGCTTCATTCTGTTTTAAAATAAGGGCCTCCGTTTGTATATCTTATATCCATTGATATTCACGTTGACTTTTCAGAGTTAAGTCATATATAATAGATTCTCATCCTGGATATGCCAATGTTGGGGGTGGGTGGGTTTGTTATAACTGTTTTTCTAGATGTCTTTAGCTTTTAGACACAAATACATTTTTAATCTGGTGTTCTCTACACAGAACCTTTATGTGTTTAATCTTCTGAAATTGATACCTGTTTAAATATATATCCTTTCATTCACTGCCCAGGAGAGCATTCATATTACCTTAGTTCAGTGTTTCCTGAACTTTTTAAATTATTGCCATTCTAAGGAGCCTTTTCCTTATTATCTCAATGAAATTTGAATATCATAGACATGCTATATCTCTGTTTATGTAGTTTATCTATATCTATGCTTCATATGATGACTGCTATCAAGTCTGTGCCAAATCCTACATTCATACATTTTCTCCCTGTTGATATGCCTTTAATTTGGTCTTTAAGATCTTCCAAGAGTGCATTATTGCCAGGATAACTGAATCCACCAACTTGCTGCTAGGCATCTTCTTTTTCTCTTCCCTTCTTCCTTTCTCAGTATTGGTGCCTTTTCCGGAGAGGTAGGCCTCCTGACATAATGTGTCCAAAGTAGGATAATTTAAGCCTGGTTATTTGTGCCTTGAGTGAGAAACTTTGGGTTGATTGTTTTTGATGATCCATTTGTTTGTTTCCTGGATGTCTACCCAAATCAAGTTCAAAGGCATCAATACTCTTCCTATCTTGCTTCTTCAAAGTCCAGCTTTCCCTTCCATAGTGTCGTAGGGACTACTATGGTTTGCACTATTCTGATCTTTGTAGCTATGGACCCATCACAGCATCTAAATATGTTTTCCAAGAACTTCATCTCGGTTTTACCAGGTGCTAGTCTCCAATACATTTCTTACTTGTTACTTTACTGTTGAATTTTATACAGACTTACTTTTTTTATGCAATGGAGGAAAAGAAAAACTAAATAGGATGTTTAAGTTAAAAGTTAAACATTAAAGATCTATTAACTTTTAATGCAAATTTATAACTGTGTTTGCTGGGTAACTTTAAATGTTATTTATTTAGTTATATAAATTGTAATGTATCAAATTATATATACAAATTAGGATTTTATGTAAATACATAATGATTATAACAATGTAATCATTTTTTTAAAAAATCATTCAAAACTGTTATTTTCCAGCAAAAGTAAAGCAATTGAAAAAGTAAAATAATTTTTTAGGAATAATTTTCGTCAACTTTTAACATTTGCTTGATATGAGAAAGTAACATTTAAATTAAGCAGTTTAGAAAGGAAAATTACTTACCCAAAATTTCTGAGCTTGATGGTTTTTATCTAAAAGTTCAGTGTTTGGTAAGATGTTAGTAAATTTAATTCTGACTTCTCCTCTTGAACATACATCAATTATATTTCTTTCCTTTGTTAATATATTATTTATTCAACTACTTTCAATGTACAAGACGTTGGAAAAGAGAAGCACTTTTGCCATTTCAAACCACCATAAACAACAATTACAAGGAAGCCCATAGAAGCCAATAGGCATGGACAGGCTATTCGCAATATAACTTCAGGATTTAGCAATCAAGTGAAAGTACTCAAATCATACATTAGCTGTAGTTTTGCAGTGCTGATCTTTGTTTATCTTTGTTTTGTTTATCTTTCATGAACTCAGTGTCAATGCTGCTCGTTTGATACCCAAGAAAACCCAACAAAAGGAATTAAATGCTAAGAAATAAGATTTTGATGGGAAGGATTGAGCTTTGGAGGGCCACAAACCATTGTAATATTGAAGATGTTTTTGCTGTCTATATTTGAACTACCTGTATAGTTTTGCTGTAGTATGTTGTGGTTTAGGTAAAATTCCCAGTCTAATTTCTGGTTTATTTTGTCCCCATGGAGAAGTGGTGGAATACGACCGGTACTCCCTAGTACGTGTGTACCGGTGCCTGCTGGGAGCACCAGGTACCGTTCTGGTATGGTGCTCCGGAGGGCCCACCTGCCCGCGCTCCTTACCTGTATTAGAGCCGATCAAGGCTTCTGCACATGCGCACAGAGTGTACAGCACCTGCGCGACTCTCCACCAAGCAACTGGAGCGTCACGGAGCTGTCGCAGAGCATCGCAGGTGGTAAGTTGCATGCGCACGCTGTGCGCATGCATATTGCATGAGTGCATGTGGTGGACGCCCGGCCCCGTTGCACCATACCAGTTGTACCAGGATCCGGAACCACCACTGCCATGGAGTCATGTTATCATATTGGAATCGTCTTATACAAGTAGTAGAGTATATTTTAGTTATTCTTTGTTTAGTAATTATAGCCTATTTGTCTCTGAAAGGATTCTAGGAGGCATACAACATCAGCAAAAAGAAAGCCTACATAAATAAACCAATAAATCAGAACATCAAAATAAATAAAAAATTATTAAACTGCAAGGTGGCCCCCTAGAGTCAATTGGTAGGGTCTGAAAGTACATTTGGAATTAAGACTATTTTAACCTGTTTCTGAAACTGCAGCAGCTGCACATTCTTCAGGGACTGTTGCAGCAAAGGTTTGTCTTCTCAGCCTCACAGTGCAGACTTTACTAAGGAAGGGAAATATCAACAGGCCCCCTCTAGATGACCAGACTGGAATTTGATCGTGCAGGCAATCCTAATTTAATATCCATTCATTCCACAACTCTTCATAGTTGCAATAGCACTTAATGAGAGGCACTTGTGGCTGGCCCTCTGAGTTGTGACTGTCAGTGTCCCTATGGTCGTATGATTGTGATTCAGGTATTCAGTAACCAGCTTGCAATTATCATGTTGCAGCATCCTGGAGTCATGTGATTGGCACTTGTGATCTTCACTGCCAGTTTCTTACAAACAAAGTCAAAGGGGAAGCCTGTGGGAGGTCACAAACAGTGATCACATGACTGTGGGATGCACGACTGTGTGAGATTCAACTAATGATGGGAAATGGAACTGCTAGGTCTGCTGTAATAAGCAGTGTGGTCACCATGACACATTGCTTTACAACCACTTCACTTAGCATCAGAAATATTGTCCAAAACCATAGTTAAGTAAGCAGTACCTATAAAATAATTGACAAATGTGCACAATGTTCTCGACTGGTTTCAGAAACCACTTGTCTATGTAAGTTCTATTTTCTGGGCAGGAAGTGTGCTTTCAAGTCCTGCTTGTGAGCTTCTCAAAAACATCCAGTTCACCACAGAATAAAACAAGAAATAAGTTTGTCACCCCAGTTCTCATTGACGGTGCGCAACAAGTCCCTTGAAGAAAGGTTGGAATGAAATGACATCGGTGGTGTATCAAAGAGCAAACAAATACAGAGGGAGCCACAGAAGTTTAATCTCGTGAGCTGCCTGACCAATGTTATTGACAATGTGTCATCTCAAATTGCATCAGACAGCAAAGAGAGGCATGCTTGAAGTGTCCACATACTGAGGACACTGGCCCATTTAAGCTTAGCCTCTCTACTTTAGCTGTCTCAAACTGTCACATTGTAACATTCTGCTTCATGTCAGATGTTAAAAGTCAGCCATTTTGCTAAACTGCCATAGAATTTAATGGGATATGAAAAGCTTACAGTATGTGTCAAAAATTCACCAGCTGGCAATTAACACGTCCTGCTTACTTCATTGTTAAAAGGTTGCAAGGGTAAACCTTTTCACAGTAGCGGAGTGGACAACTGAAGGTTGTGGTTGTGGGTACTCAAAACTTCATTTAACAAGCAATTGGCAGGATCCTGTCAGAGGCTAAATGTGTTTTCTTTACTTACAGGTCAAAGGAAATTTTGAGCTAACCAAAGCTAAATGGCTTGAGTATAAAGATGAATGTTTGAAGAGACTACAAGAATCTAAAATTAGTACAGGTAAGGCAGAAATCCATCTTCCACCATCTACCACCAGGAACATGAAGAGAACAGCTCTTACATGTCCACACCATGTTCCAGTGGTCTCCACATATTGAGACAATGCACTTCAAAAGTCAATCAGCTGGACCGGGTCTCCAGAGCAAAAATAGAAAAGACAGATTTGTTGTTGTTTTCCTCTTCACCTGCATAGTAAGCGATGCCCTCTTGCTGGAAACATCGACCTTGATATCTTCTGGTGTCTTGGAATTTCTTTCCCTTTTCCCCTGAAAATAAGACCTCCCTGGATTATAAACCCAATCGGGCTTTTGATCACTGTGCTAAAATAAGCTTTCCCCCGAAAATAACCCCTTCCCGAAAATATTGCAACACAGCAGCAGCTATGTTTGCCGCCTCCTGCACCTCAAAAATAATAAGACCTCCCTGAAAATAAGTCCAAGCACTTATTTTGGGGGAGTCAAAAGAAAATAAGACCCTGTCTTATTTTTGGGGGAAACACCGTTGTATGAAAGCAATTGTAAAATACTGTGGTCATTGCCCCATTGCTTCTTAGCTACTTTCAGAGACGGCTTTGCTACTTTGGATGAGCATAGATTTTTCTTTGTTTTTTTCTCTTCACTGTCCAAAGTACATGTGGTGAAAAAAGAACAAGAGGTTGTGGGACTTTTATATTGGCTAGATTTGGGGGGAGTTGGGAGCGGGCCTGTAATAGCAATATGATGAGATGGAATTGATTATAAAGGATACTCAGCTTCATGAGGGAAATAGATCCTGTTTTGGCTTGTAGAAAACGTAACATGAAATAAAAATACTGAAAATAGTTTTTGAAGAATGGAATCACAAAATAGTGGCCATATTATCAACAATGTCATTAATGATATCAGTTACTATCAATGGATTATGTCCAAAAGATGTTACACCAAAAAATATCAAAGGTAGAAGAACTTTAATATGACAAGGTAGAGATAGTATTGAAAATGGACAGGTCAAGAGAATGATTTAGGAAATAATGTGTCACTGGACCTATAGAAGAAATGGGCGGAAGTTTTAAAATTTAAAGGGGAACTACAAATGACAAACCAGGAGAGTGACCTTGATATTTTTTTCCTAATGGATTTACAAAAAGAGGCTTGTGTGATAGGACAAAGAAGAAATTAAAACAAATCAAATCATATGATAATATTTTAAAGAGCTAAAGTTTATGACTGTTAGAAGTAAAAGGTCTCTGGTAATATCTCTACTCCGGAAATATTTTTGGCCAAGTCCTTTCAAATCCAAATCAAATCTTTTCTTGAGAAAAACCAATGTCATTCTGAAAAATAGATATTACCCTTGAAATGCTGTTTTTCTGTGTCAACCAATCCGAAACTGTCCATCTCAAAAGCTCTGTCATTGTGGAGAGATCACTCCATTCCAATCCTCCATCCAATATCAATTTTTCATAACAGAAACCTCCATAAGCCTCTATAAAACAATATTTGCTTCTTATTAAAGGCACAACTTCCTAATATCAAAGTCCTAACCACATGTAGAATAATTTCCAACCCAACAAATTTACCATGGTTATCAGTCAAAACAAATCCTAGTTTTAATTCAGGATAAATATATAAAATAACTTTTCTTTCTCTTGCAACTGCTCAGATAAATTTTTCATCCTGAGTTTTATAAATCTAGCATTTTATATCTTTTTTCTGATATGCATTTCTTGAAAGCAAATGTCTTGGGTTTTTTAAAAATAAGAGTGATTAATTTTTTTTCTATGTTGATGAACATTTCCTCCACTTAAATTTCTTCTAAAACATTTGTAATCCATGATCAGGCCCAAAATTTTAGAAAAGCCAATAAACGTAGCATCTAATTTAGAATTATCTCTTTCAGATTCCTATTCAATCTATTATGATTTTGTGTAACCTCTTCTGATATCTCCATTTGTATTTCCTCCAATTCTTCTTTAAATCTTTCTAGATAATCTCTTTTCTTCTGAACAGCAAACTATCTGCTTGGAAAGTAAAAATCATGCTTTCCAGTCTGGAAGGACCTTTTTCTGCTTTACTCTTACCAGTAAAATTTATGAGCTTCTGCCTCATTATTCTTCTATTCTTGATACAAAAAGTTTGCTAGAGCTAATCCTTTCTATAATATGTTTATCAGAAGGCTCAGCAATTGCTCTACATCTCAAACAAAATTCCTTCACTCTTAATTCCAATAGAACCAAGTTGTCTAATTCTCTTTCTAACTGTCTCTTTAAGTCCTTCTTGCTTTCGAAAATTTCCACTTTGTGTCAGGTGCAAAGATTCAGGATCAAATGTTAAGTTCTAGTCAAACTTACTTATTACTCAAGCCTGTGCAACAGAATCTAGGCAACTAACAATCAGCACTAAACTGGTGCTGGATGAGTGAACAAAAACCAGGGGAGACTAGACTTCGCTCACTTGCGGAAACAGAACAATTCCAGGCTGATTCCTCTCTTGACTCTGCCCTCAGGTTCTGCCTCTTCACTTTGTTATCAATCTGTTTTACTTCTCCAGATTTTTTTTACAGAGTTTTAAATCCTTCTGACTTCTTAATTCATCATTTCCTTCATCTTTATAAATATTTCATTCCATCTCATTTTGAAAGCTTAGTACCAATTAACTTAGTTTCAATTAAGCTGCGAGTTTTGTTTATAAAAGAAAACATAATTATTTTAGATGGAGATTAAATGAAATGTTATTATAAAAAGGAGCAATAGCGAAGAACTGTAAAAAGAAAGTAAAATATTTTTTTTGAAACTAATTTTAAATGAAGGCATTGTTTTAAGAATGGCTTGGATGCAAGTAAAGCTTTTATTAGAGGCTATTTTATATAACATAATGCTGAATTTAAGAAGAACTGCTAGAGAATAGTCCTAATAAAATGGGAAAATAAGCCAGCCTACTTACTTAAAAAACCCAGCTATCTGGAAAAAGTCTAATCTGAGAAAGCTAGAAGGAAAGAGAGGAAGAGGATGACTGGCAGCAAGGTGGATGGATTTAATCACAGTGGCTATGAGTTGGAAGTCCTAAAAGACCAAAGTTAGGGATAGATTGTCATGGAGAACATTCATCTATCTGGTTGCTAGGAATAAAAAAAAAGAGCTGCTTTCATGTTTTCAACCATTACTGATTTCTCTCTTTGTTTCCTTTCATTCATCTTTATATCCTACTGAGATATAACACAAAGTTGTGACCTGGCCAAGGTGATAATTAGCTGAAATATTATTTGTCTGCCTTACCTAAACACTGGTTGTTACTCATTTTTAAATTTTCTGACTAACCTTTTGGCGTCTTGAGATCAGTTTGAATTAATTTCTGTGGTTTATCATATTGTACTTGCTTTACATTGTACTTGCTTTAGTAGGTGGCCAAAGAAATTCTGAAAATGAAAAACAAAGCAAAAAGTCTGTGTATATATAAATAAAGGGATGTGGTTTTTTAAAATGTAACATTCAAAATGTACTGTATATAAATACAAAAAAAAGGATAAAGAAAAGACAAAGAGAGGAAAAGCAAGGAGGGGGATGGAAATTTATTTTACATTTACACTCCCATGCCGTTTAAATTTATTTGTCATGGTTACAATCAAACAATTTGTATTTATATTTATTTGGGTTGGTCTTGATATTGTTAGTTTAATAAGCTGTGTCCTAAACAAAATTACCATTTCTATCTACCTGGAATCTCAGCCAACTATGTTGGCTTGCAATATGGTGCCATGTTAGTGTTAAAACAGTAACAGAATAAGTTTGTGATAAAGAAATAAAAAGTGAAATGGCTTCATTTAAAAATTGGCTTGTTATCAACAATATCTGTTTGGTTTATGAAAGAAAAATAAGTTGGTAACTGGTATTCTTAATTTGCTACTTATGGTCAGCATTTAAACCTATTTTCAGAAAGGTACTGTGGCTTGGTTACAAATAGTAATTTTATGTTCACACTAACTAACAAATATGCAAAGTTACATATTGCTAACGTAATTACTGTAGAGCTTAGTTTAGTGATACTGCATTCCTTGATGATCAATTTCTTGTAACGTTTTGTTACCTTTCAAAAATATTCTCTTACTTTCTTCACAGGAATATATTGTAATGGAAGTTTTGATCAGTTTGCTTGCTGGCCTCATTCACCACCAGGAAATGTCTCAGTTGCTTGTCCATCTTATTTACCGTGGCTTAAAAATGGTAATGCAAACTTGGAAACTGCGAAATTGTAATACACTATATAATTTTCTTTCCCTTTTGGAGTTTCATATTGAGTACACCATGACCTAAAATAAAATTATTCTGTGCTAATAGTATCTGATAGCTTTTGGAAAAATAACTAAATTACAATCAGATTCTGCTATCATCAGTACAGAGTATAGTAATTATAAAAGTAGTGGTATTAAGATCTGGAACTTGATTACCTTCCTACATTTGCAACAGTCCCTGAAACTGAACATCTAAGCTTGGGAGGGGGCACCTCTAACTTTCCAGATGTCCTGAATTGCAGTTCCTGTCATCTTTTACCACTAAGCCTGCTAGCAAAATTGGGTGCAGTTCAGCAGTCTTTGGAAGTAAGCTAAAGGTAAAGGTTCCCCTCACACATATGTGCTAGTCATTCCCAACTCATCTCCATTTCAAAGCCGAAGAGCCAGCATTGTCCGAAGATTACTCCGTTGTCATATGGCCGGCATGACTAAATGCTGAAGGTGCATGGAACGCTGTTACCTTCCCACCAATGGTGGTTGCTATTTTTTCTACTTGCATTTTTACATGCTTTCGAACTGCTAAGTTGGCAGAAGCTGGGACAAGTAACAGGAGCTCACTCCATTATGCGGCACTAGGGATTCGAACCTCCAAACTGCCGACCTTTCTGATTGACAAGCTCAGAGTCTAAGTCCTTTTGGAAGTACTGTACCCATAACTATTGCAATTGGATTGATTGTGTCATTTCTTAGCAGGTGTAAAGATATGGTATGGCATTCTACTATTATATTTGTATGTCTATGCCAGTGCAAAGTTTTTTCTATGCAGAACCAGTAGTTCTGTGTGCTTAACATCACAAATCTGGAGTGATTTTCTTAGGATATTAGCTAATGCTTAACATAACCAAATGGGAAGACATCCCACACACCCCAGAAGCAGAATACAAGATTGATGTATTCACATTTTTATTTCTAGCCAAAGGGAACATAAATAGCAGAACTAGAAAGACTTCTGTTGGCTAAATGAAAGATCAGTTGGCTTTGTTTATATAAGAATGATCATTACAAAATGATTGCGACAGTAACTGATAGAAGCAACATAAAACAATCTAAAAATCATGGAAAATGGGGGGGGGGTGTTCATATGTCTTCAAATATAGTTGTTTTTGGCTAGAACTGTTCATGATCAATCATGCTTAGGAAAGAGATACATCTGAAGGAAGGATGGATGCCTTAAATTACCCATGGAAGATACATCAAAAGACAGTAGAGATGGAGAGCTCCCTTTTGACCAGAAATCTATTTCCATAGAAAAAGACCCCAATTATGTTGAATTAATTAATGCTTTGTAACCTCAAGTGCAATTCATTTAAAGCATGACAAAGATATTAAAAGTTATTTAAAGAAACACAGTCTTATCCCGCGGGTTTAGGCTTTTAAAAAGATTTAAAAATAGGGAATTGTGCAGCTTTGGCAGTGTTAGTCCACGGAGAAATATTAAGCTTTTTACAGTTACCTCCCTAATAAACAAGCATTAGAAAGAGCTGCCCCACAGTAAGCCAAGTCTCCTTTTTTTGGTCTTTCCATGCATGGGATGAAAGGGTGACAGCAATAAACCAGGGCTGAAAAATGAAATGCATGGCTTGACCTTTGAGCTTGTGTCTGTTTACTTTTAGGAAGTGCAAGGAACGTATACAGAGTCTGCTTGGACCAAGGGATTTGGCAAAAGATTGAAAATACAACAGAGGTTTGGAGTGATCGTTCGGAATGCCTTGAGAATCATTTCAAAGTAAAAGTGAGCAGAGTCATCTTTTGTGGGAGACCCATTCACTCTTTAATCTTCTCTGGGAATCCTCTTTTGGCCTACTGGGTATCTACTTTTGACCTACTGAATATAGATTAGGTGAAAATTGGCTTAATGCCAGTAACTGTGAGAAGGACCTTGGAGTCCTAGTGGACAGTCCCTTACAAATGAGCTAACAGTGTGCGGCAGCAGCCAAAAAAAGCCAATGCAATCCTGGGCTGCATTCATAAAAAGATAAAATCAAGATCAAGCAAAATTCTACTATTGCTCTACAAGACCTTAGTAAGACCACACTTGAAATATTGCATCCAGTTTTGGTTGCCATAATACAAAAAAGATGCTGAGACTCTGGAGAAGAGCTACAAAAAATGATTAGGGGGCTGGAGGCTAAAACATACAAAGAATGGTTACATTGGATATGAATGAAAAGAAGGACTGGGGGAAGGGATGTGATAGCACTGTTCCAATATTTGAGGGACTCCTACCAAAACGAAGGGTCTGTGTGTGTGTGTGTGTCAAACTATTTTCCAAAGCACCAAAAGGCAAGACAAGAAACAATGGTTGGAAAGAAACCAAGGACAGAATCGACCTAGAACTAAGAAGACATTTCCTAACAGTGAAAGTAATTGGAATAGCTCGCTCGATCACTGAAGGCCTTTAAAATGAGACTGGACAACCATTTGTCTGAAACAATATAGGGTCTCCTGCTCAAGCAGGGGGCTGGACAAGAAGAACTCTAAGGTCCCTTCCAACTCTATTATTCTATGTTCTCTCTTATTTGGTACTTTTGATTACAGCTCACCTGTGGTGCAACTTACCTTGCATGAAAATGGGGAGCAGAAAAGAGGGTTAGCATGATTTAGACTGGAGGCTTAAAGGAGTCCCTCACCCTGTCTCCTTTGGGATACCAGACTACAGAGTTTATTCAAAAGAAGCGCACCAAACTAATCTGAGAGATAAGCCATAAATACACGGAGCAAGATTCCACATTTGATTTAGTTTCCTTATTGACTACACAGCCTCCTTTGAGAATTTGCATACTGGGTTTCTACACCCCAAAGAACCCTAACTTGTAATGATTTTTTTCAAGATGAGTTCAGAAGTACAGTTTTAACAATGTTATGGCTCCCAGGTATAAAATATAGAAACATTCAGGAACATGCACAATGTTTAGATAGCACATATGATCTATTTTCCACAATGGTCCTATATAAAGAAGAAGGGAAGGGAAGTCAATACAGAATGGAGGTTTGGCTAATAAAACAAAATAAAGAAATGTCTCTTACAGAAAGAAAGAAAGAAAGAAAGAAAGAAAGAAAGAAAGAAAGAAAGAAAGAAAGAAAGAAAGAGGGAGGGAGGGAGGGAGGGAGGGAGGGAAGGAAGAAAGGAAGGAAGGAAGGAAGGAAGGAAGGAAGGAAAGAAAGAAAGAAAGAAAGAAAGAAAGAAAGAAAGAAAGAAAGAAGAAAGAAAGGAGAGAGAGAGAGAGAATATTGTGCCTTTTTATGATGGAGAATTTTTCTTTTGGTAGCAACACCATAATTCTTACTTCCAGCCATTACAATTTTTTTGCACAGCACATTTTAATGCCTTCTCCACTGCAGTTATGAATGGCAGATATAATAGAATCCCTCTAGTACTTAAATAATGTCCTTGTTCCTCTGGTGAACCTGAAACTCTAGAACATGTTTTCATAAAGCATAAATTATATGTGCAACTGCATTTTCAATTAATGTGTCCTTGAATGGAAAGAATGCCTAGCCAGGCTGAAGTTTTCTACAATGACAGACATTCTAAAATCACATTTTTAATTGCTAGGTTTTGTGCCCTAGCCATAAAACTGCATCACATCCCGTTTTGTTAATAGAACTACACCATGTGTTAAAGTATTAAAATATTATTATATTTTGGGATTATATTTAGGTTGTTTTAACTTATGTTTACAATGGTTTTGACCATCATAAAGATTAATTGACTACTATTAGCTCCTGTTTTTGAGTTTCCTCTGTCCTGGCACTTTGGAGCTGTCACTGGAGAAGCAATAATCAAATATAGAATTATGTTTCAAGTACGGACTGCTAAGTGTTTCTCTAAATATGGCATAAAGTGGGTGGTTATCTCCTTGTTTGTTGCATTAGGCAATCAGATTTGTTTCTTAATATGATACCTCTGATTGCTTTCTTTTTTTAAAAGGAAAATCCTTTTAGGAGAAAAGCTGAAGAATTAAAAAAGATAGAGTGATAGAGGAAATGGACTCAAAATGATTTGCAATAAGGGTAATAAACCAGAGGTATTGCAGCTGAAATTTCTGATGATCTTCAAGGAAAGGGCCGAGTATAAGACGCATCAAGATTTTGAAGAAGCAAATTTTAAAAAAAGGTTTTGCACTCTGCAACTTCCCCAAAATGGCCCATTTTTCACGTTTTTTTGACCAAAAAAGGCATGCATAGCCTTTAGGAGGCTTGTAGAGTGCTCCTGGGGGCTGGGGTGGAAATGAGCAAAAAACGGCCTGTTTTTTGTGAAAATGGGCCTGTTTATTGTCAAAAAAATGGGCTTGCATAGCAATTATGAGGCTTATAGAGTGCCCCTGGGGGCTGGGGAGAAAAAATGAGCAAAAAACGGCCCATTTCCCCCCACATTTCTGCCTTTCCAGCCCCCAGAAGCACTCTATAAGCCTCCTAAATGCTATGCACGGTAGATGGGTAGTTAAGAATTTTGATATATGGTTGGATGGATGGATGGATGGATGGATGGATGATATCCAGGGTATGAGTGATGGTACTCACTGGTGTAGTTTGACCAAGGATGCCTAAAATTCTGCAGTCAGCTGTATGTGTCAACATAGTAGTAGCAGTTAGGCACATAACTGATATTTATGAATTTACCTCCCTCAGGAAAACTTGACTACATTAAGTATGTTGTTTCTTTGTTGTTTTCAGACAGAAGATCTTACATTGTTTATGGTGTTTGAAAAACTTTCCACTGTGGGATATTCTATTTCTCTTGTTTCCCTTGTCTTAGCACTCTTCATTCTGCTGTTATTTAGGTCAGTATAACCATTTTCTTTTTCAGTAGAATATGGTCTGTTTAAACTATTCATTAGAATATTTGATTTATTTGATTTATGCATCACCACATATGTTAGAACAGAGAAGGAGATGATGTCAGACCTTCCCAAAGGATTTCCCTTGATCACAGACTATGAAATATACAAAGAGGTAAAAAATGTCTTCCTACAACGGCCAAATTAGATATTAACAAAGGAAAAATAGATGAGGGAACCTTTCAGGAAGAAGTTGGGGAGGGTCAGAGGAATGAAATACAAAATTATAGATTTTACTCGAACAATGAAATAATGTTTTTCATCTCTTGCCTTAGTATAATAATTTGTTTTTGATGACTGTCAATAACATATCAAATATTTAAAATATTTGAAATATATCTTATCCTAGCATATTTACCCTGTCACCCAAAATTTTTGGCCAAAAGTATTTGCATTAGAATTAAATCATCCTTCCTCAAATAAGTCTGTGACAATCATGACTAGCTTGGAAATGTCAATCATAGAGAACCAACACTGAAATTAAAGGAATAGCTGAGTAACCACTGCATTTGATTATTTGTTTATTTAGTAGCCCTCGTGATGCAGTGGTTAGAATGCAGTACTAACTCTGCTCACAGCCTGAGTTCAATCCTGTTTGACTCAGCCTTCCATCCTTCTAACATTGACAAAATGAGGACCCAGATTGTTGAGGGCAATATGCAAATAATGCTGACTCTGTAAACCACTAAGAGAGTGTGGTAAAGCTCTATGGCATGGTATATAAGTCTAAGTGCTATGGTTATTACTATTACTGCAAACAAATATTTACTACCAAGCCAGCCTCACATATTCTCAGGTTTGAAGACCTAGAATGGAATTGTCTTAGCAGCTCAGCTTAAATACAAGTGAACAACCTTACCATGAGTTCAAGAGGGAAGATTGTTAGTAAAATCCATATGTAAATGGAACAATGGGATTCCTAAATTACAATTAAAATTTTACTACCAAGAATAGGACAGTACAGATTGTAATGAGATGAAAGGAGAGGAAAGAACCCAAACTCTCTCAAATCATTTTGACTGAACAGAATTATAACTGACCATGGAAAAACATCCGGAACCTCATGTACTTGGTTCAGTTCCATTGCAATTTGCATTGTATGATTTTATGTTCACACATAAAAGCAATGAAATATATCAACTACTGAGCTTGAGAAAGAAGAATAACCAGCAGAATTTTGCCTAAAAGATTTAATATGCTTACTTGATGGCAAGAACATTATTCTTTTTTTAAAAAATGAACTTTGACTGTGCTAAATATTACAGTGATGTGTTGAGTACCCCTTCACAAAGTCATCAAAGATTCATGTTGTGTTTGACGTATGCTACATCATATCAGTAATGAACCAAGTAATAACAGGCACATAATACAAGAGTAACATTAATAAGCTGATGCAAGATAAAGTTGTAGCAAAGACTTTAACGAGAAGCCACTTAATGTAACGAAGTGTATAGTCTGGAGAATAGGAATGGAAAGAACAGGAAAAATGAAAAGAAATCTTAATAGTTCCATATGGGGATTGTTTGTTTTGATACCTTTGAACCAATCTTGATTCCTGCTGCTACGTAAAAAAAGGTCCCTGCAGTTTTCTTTGCAATATTTTCAGAAGTAGTTTGCTCTTGCTTTTTTCCTGGGTCTGGGACAGAGAAACTGGTCCAAGGTCACACAGCTGCCTAAGACATGACTAAAACTTATGGTTTCCATCTTTTTAGCCTGGTGCCTTTAATCATTATGCCAAACTGGCTCTCATATGACAAAAAATAAGGCAGTTTTGTACAGGTGTGGCTTAATAAAAATATGCCATGGAATGGAGTCTTCAACTTTTTTCCAATGCTTATTTCTAACTTTGTACTTCAATCTGTTCTTCAGTGTTGCGTGGCAGTTGTTGTTTTTCATCATTGTAGAGTTTTAGTTATTCCAAAGTTTATTATATAAACATGGCTATATAATTCATGAAGAGTACAGCAATCATTTCGTTTTAAAGGGCCAAGTATTTGGAAGGAAATGGGCTGTCTTGTAAAGATTGTTTATGATCCTTGGTTAGATAGCAGACAAATAAGGAGAATGCTTCAAAGATGCAGAAACAAGACAAACATCGTTTTTTTTCTATGCATGATCTACAGTTTAGGCACATTTTGTTGTATCTGTTTCATTGATGCTCCACAAAATATGCCAATTCCTGGTGGATCATTTCTAGTCAACATAACTCCCCTTGAGTTCTAATTAGGGAAAGGTATTAACCTTCATCCCAGACTATTAAATCATTTCTGAGTTTTGACTTTTACACAATTTCATTTTTGCTGACGTGTTACTTATAGAAATCACAGCTATTTATTGCAAACATGTCATGGGAATGGAAAGCATATTCTCAGATTAAAATAGCAATAGAAGTAGCACTTAGACTTATATACTGCTTTACAGTGATTTTCCAGCCCTCTCTAAGCAGTTTTACAGAAGCAGCCTATTGCTCCCAACAATTTGGGTCCTCATTTTGCCCACCTTGGGAGGACGGAAGGCTGAGTCAACCTTGAGCCTGGTGAGATTTGAACTGCCAAATTGCAGGCAGCCAGCAGTCAGCAGAAGGAGCCTGCACTTTAACCATTGTTCCAGTAGTGCACTCTAACCACTGCGCCAATGTACAAATGATCACTCCCGTAGTTGGATTTTATAATATGAAGGTTACATAAGGATATTTTCATAAACATCTAAAATATCCTTATTTGTTAGTATTTAGTATTGCATTATCTTTTAGTACTAGACCAAGCTTCCATTTCCCTGTGCAATTTATTTATTTTTTGCTCTGAATTGGGCTAGCCTTAAAGTGAAAAGATCCAGAACCAAGGAACAAATGTAATGTTTAATGTTACTAAACTCTTGTAGACTTTTGTTGTGATGAGTGGTGAGTGGTGAGCGGTGATAAATTTGATTCCACCTGCAACCCTTGTTACTCTGATTTTGCTCAGTCCTGCTCAGTTTTATATATCTGCATGCATTTCTTTTTTTCTATTTTTTTAAAAAACTGAATTAGAATTTTAAAATACTGCAACGTTGACATTTCAATTGCAGTCATCAACATTATTACACTCTCAGCTAAACAGCTATATTTTCCTTTGCTCTGCTCAGACTAGAAGAACATTTTCCAGTACATAAGCAGTAGCAGGAACGTCTTGCAAATAATAATTCTTTTGTTTTAAATCAACATTTATTCTTGCTATGCATAAGGCAACACAGGTCCTCAGGAGATGAATGAGATGCATAATGAAGTCACCCACAGTCTAGCAAATTATATCTGAACCATTCCTCTATAAGGACTCTTCCAGAATACAGTACATTAATTTGTCTTAATTGACCTCTGGAATCTGGTTATGTTGCAAATAAGAGCTTTCATTTGTCAAACGCAGGAATATTAATGTGATTATATTATGATAGGAGGTCTCAAGTAGTGCTAAAAGTCTGAGCTTTTTGAAGTGATGCTTTCATTCCCCCTCCCCCCTCCCCTTTAAAATGTCTGAACCCTCACAATCCTTCCTGTACTGGAAGCACACAAGAGAGGAACGCAATAAAGAAAGTTTGAGCAGGCAGGGACAGGATTATGAACATCTGAGTAGAGGTAGTCCTTGACTTACGACCCCAACTGAGCCCAAATTTATGTTTTTAAGTGATACATTTGTTAAGTGAGTTTTGCCCCATTTTACGACCTTTCCTGCCACACTTATTAAGTGAATCACTGCAATTGTTAAATTAGTAACACCATAGTTAAGTAAATATGACTTCCCCATTGACCTTGCTTGTCGGAAGGCCACAAAAGCTGATCACATGACCCCAGGACACTGCAAACGTCATAAATATGAGTCCGTTGCCAAGCATCTGAATTCTGATCACATGATCATGGGAATGCTGCAATGATCATAAATGTGAAAAATGGTCACAAGTCACTTTTTTTCAGCACTGTTGTAACTTCAAATGGTCACTAAAAGAACTGTTGCAAGTCAATCACTACCTGTACATCCTATCATGATCTGATCACCTTATGGAGGGAACGGTGTACTATGGGATCCTTTGTAATAGAACCTTTGAACAGAAGTTAATTTGTGCAATAACTGGGGGGAAAATGATTATGTTGGGAGGAGGACGCAACATCAGAAGAATAAAAGCTTCTCATCCAAATGCAGTGAAAGCTCACTGGGGGTTTTGAGCGCTCCTAATGTTTGGAAATTGAAAGTTGAAAAATTTGACACACCTGAGCTATGGCATCATAGACAGTTTCACCTGCCACACAACTAGCTAAGCCGGGTGTCAGCAACCCGTGGCTCCAGAGCCACATGCGGCTCTTTCATCCCTCTGCTGCGGCTCCCTGTTGAGTGATCCCACCACATTTCCCACAGAAAAGAAAACACCAGGAGTCACAAAACCTGGGTAGGTTGACTGGGGAGTCATGTGACGGGGTGGGAGTGAGTGATGTTGAGTTGGCCATGAGCACCCAGGTTTTGTTGGTCCCAGTGTTTTTATTTATTTTATGGGAAATGGGTCCAAATGGCTCTTTGGGTGTTTAAGGTTGCAGACCCCTGATCCAGTAACACTCTTCATGGTCAGGCCACCCTCATCCCCAAAGAAGAGTATAACTTCCCACTCTCATCAGGAAAAGAACACGCTCTTCTGATAAAACTATAACAAACTTTGCCATGTTCTTATAGATTGTGCTTCTCTTCCCCTTCAGGAAACTGCATTGCACGAGAAACTACATCCATATGAATCTCTTTGCTTCGTTTATCCTCCGAGCTGCAGGAGTTCTAATAAAAGACAGCATAACACGCAGTACTTACAAGTTTCTTTCTTCAGAGTCAGAAAGGCCAGCTGATGAAAGTGGATGGATTTCTTCCTTGAGTCCAGAGGTATTGCAGCAGGCACTCTCTCGGTGTTCACATTAAGTGACCGAAGCAGCAAGAGTGATGTCTGTTGTTGCCCACATCTATTTTTAAATTCAGAAACAGTAATAGTTGCAGGGTTATATTTTCTGACTACATTCATCCATAGCGTTTATATGATGCTCATCCCTTGTTTACTGCCTGAGATCTAATAGCTAATTTTAAGCAACAATAATTGATGCACAAAGGCAAGGTCAGAAAGCAGATCAAAATTGTTTTTGTCTGCATATATTGTTTATTGGCTACTATTCTGTGAACTCTCAGAAAAACTAGCAATAGCCGTAGCACCTAGACGTATACACTTATTTACAGTGCTTTACAGCCCTTTCTAAGTGGTTTTACAGAGTCAGTATACTGCCCTGGGGTGGGTTCCGGCTGCTGCTACTGCTGGTTTGCTCAGGGGTGCACTGCGTGTGTGCTTGATGCGTGTGCTTGATGCACACATGCACAGTACTAAAAATCCTTCTGCACATGTGCAGAAGCAAAAAACAAGATGGTGCTGCCTATGGTGCCACTGAGAGAACTGGTTTGGGGGCATGGCAGGCCGAGTTACTACCTACTCAGCCAAACCGGTCCAAACCGCTAGGAACTCACCTCTGATATTGCCTCTCATTTTACTGACCTCAGAAGGATGGAAGCAGGGGTGGGATTCTACCAGTTTGGACCAGTTCGGGTGAACCGGTAGCTTCGAAGATCAGCTGGGTGTGAACTAGTTCGTTCCCACTAGCAAGTGGGCCTGCCCCCCCCCCCATGCCTTACCTACCTTTATCTTCTTAGCTGAGTTGCGCTTAGCTGAGTGGATTTCTCTGACTCAGCTGTTTTCCTTCCCAAGCAGTAATTCGGAAGGTAAGTCTTCTCTAAACTGCGCACTCAGAGAATCAGTTGTTTAACGGGTAGGATCCCATCCCTTGAGCCAGTGAGAATTGAGAATTGCTGGCAGTCGGCAGAATTAGCCTGCAATAGAGCACTCTAACCACTGCGGCACCACAGCACAATAAATTAAAACATGATATCCCAAAACGGGGAAGTTTAAAAGAAGGGAGAAAGAAAGAGGAACAAAATTCAAACACTAAACTTCTGTATGAGTTTTCAACAGCCCTGCTTAGTATCAGCAACTCTTTTCCCCATGGACTTGAAATGTAATGTCTGACCAATTGTTTCCAGGGAAGTAGCATATATTCCTGAAGCCAATAAACTCAAGGGCAAAATAATTCAACTCCTACTGGAATGCTGCACAGTGTTATTAATTCTTCTTTTTGTCTCATTTTTGCAGAAACTAGCCTTATGCAAGATGGGCCCTCTTTTCATGCAATATGTTGTTGGAGCAAATTCTTACTGGCTTTTAGTGGAAGGAATTTACCTCTACAGGTTATTAGTAGCTACTGTGCTGTTTGAGAAACATCAGCTGCTGAGATACATCTTCATTGGATGGGGTAAGCTTGGATTTTTCCAAGGAGAAGATATAGACTGATAGATTTACATCTTTCAGTCAGTTTCATGATTGGTTCAGCTATTCAGCTGGGATGAGTCAAAACTAACCTTTAGTTTATTACCTGTTTATTATCCTGTTGATAATATTTCAGTCAGCATAGGAAGCTAAACTTGCTGTATATTTTTACATCAAATTATTAGGTAAATGCAAGTCTTAAAAGTTTGCTGCTGCCATTATTTGCTTGGAGACTTTCAAAGCACATGCAAACCAGAAGGCAAATGTCTATGAACATATTTGTTGAATGGGGTGGGGGAGGTTTACAAGGAACAAACTCTAAAGAAAACAAAATTATTGAGACCATTAGCCTTTTCTTTATTTACATAACTAGTGATAATTCCCATATATCAGCTATCCTTGTTATATTGATTTAATAATATATTAGACTGTGAAATTTGTAAAAAAATAGAAGGCCATTCTAACCAATCAAACTAGAAGAAATGCTTTTAACTCAAAACACTTGATATGGTCAGAAATCATATTAAGCCTTGTCATATAAGAATATCCACCTCTTGTTTTTCCTTTCAGGTTTTCCAATTTTGTTTGTAGCTCCTTGGGGAATACTAAAATACCAATTGGAGCATAACGTGTAAGTTAATGCCTTAAATATTCCCTTAATCGGTTTCATTGTTTCTATTCTTGTCTTTTTTGTGCCAATAGAAAAAGAGCCTTTTGTTTATTTTTCCACAATGTTTAGATTAAAGATGAGCAACCATTTGTTGTGGCGGCTGCATTGCTAGGCAATAAGAAAATTTTTTTGCAGCCTCCTAAACACATTCTTAAAAATATATCAACTAGAAAGTTTAGAATGCAGCAAAAATCACTTTTATGGCCTTCTCCAGATTGAAAGAGGAGCAGAAAAAGGGACAGAAGAGAAGAAACAGCAAGAAAGGACAGAAATTTTCATCATGTTAAAACAGAAATCAGATTGCAAATATGTATACAAGCACTGACACAAAGATATGTTGGGCTGTGAATAATCCTAAACAAATGGCAAGGCATTGAGATTAGAGTCAATGCATGTTTATCCAGCCAAACAACAGACTACTGGGCTTTGGCCATACTTAGAGTTGGGCTGGAACACCAAATGTGATAAGATAATTCTTGTGAATGATAAAGAAGGGAAACATGTAATCAACAGCTCTTAGACTCTTCATTCTTAATGTTAAACCAGTCTGGACTCCCGGGATAGGCAACGTTTGGTACTCCAGATATTGTGAACATCCAACATCCCATGGAAATATGGGTGATGGTGAAAAATGTGGGGAATTGCAATTCAGTATCATCCAGAGATAGAAGATTGTGTGCTTGTGTCCTTTACTAAGAAATTAAGAATGTAATTCTGTACTGTTCTTATCTGGAAGTAGACTCCATTGCAGTTGCAATTTGCTTATTTGTAAGTAAGCATTATGGGATCTTAAAGTTTAGAATGATACCCAATGGGACAAATATTTTTTAAAAAAATATTATTATTATTATTCACTCAATCTATTGGCAATCTCCATTCCCATTATAAATAAGAAATTATGTTATAATCTGCTACAACCGAAACCATCAGAGATGTTTTTTAAAGGCTAAAAAAAGGGAGGGTAAAATTTGGGATTTACATAATAACAGAATGAGAGTTGGAAGGGACCTTGGAGGTCTTCTAGTCCAACCTCTTGCTTAGATAGGAAACCTTATACCATTTCATACAAATTTATTTTCTAATCTCTTCTTGAAAACTTCCAGTGGATTATTTGTTAAAAAGCAAGAAAGGTTAGTGTTGGTTCAATTCTTCCTTCCAAAATCCCTTGCATATCAAGTTTAGTTTTAATTTCTAAAGTGTTGCAGAACTGAGAACAAGTTTTGAGTCTAAAATGATCCAAAGATATACCTTATTTATATTATCATCCTTTGTGAAGACTAGTGATATAAAAATCTGGATGACACTTTTTATACTATGCCACAAAAAAATTGTCATGAAATGGAGATCAGTGCATTGCTGGGTTCTGAATATTTTGAAGAACTCCTGACTCCTCTTCTTCTTCCTATTGATCCTCTGGTCCATAACACTATATTCCTTTTCACCAGAAGAGTGACGGATGGCTATCACATTCTGAATCAGGTGTCAGAGATTCAGAATAATTTCTAACAAGTGATTCTAGTTCCATCCCTCTCTACAATGAATAAATTAGTTCAATTTCAGAGGTTCTGAAGAAATCTCAAGAGGAAGGCTGGAGAGCTAAATTTTGTTTAAAATTGTGGTGGGCCATCTATTCAATGGATTATTTTCCCAGAGAACAAAACATAAGGTCTTGGGAAGCGATGAGAGATCTTGCATATAACCGTAGTTCTGCTGATCTTCCTTGAAACTTTTAACTCATATGAGTCTTGATACGATTCTATAATTCATCTTGAGTTTTAAAAACAATAATAACAAACATGGTTTATTGTTTGTTATTACATGAAATAATAAAATGTTATTTGTTTTCTAGATGCTGGTCAACAAATGAGAACATGATAGTCTGGTGGATCATTCGAGGACCCATATTATTTTCCATTGTTGTAAGGATCACTTGTTTGCAAATCATAAGTAACATCAGGTCATCAGTTCACATACAGGCCCTCCATTTACATAGAGTTGCCTTTTCAATGTAAGAAAGACATGAAGAATTCCTATTGTCCTGCTATCAGGTCTTAGGTAGCAAATATGTAGTTCAAAAGACTGTAGATATTTGAAAATATTATATCTTGTGTCAATGTGAAGTTGTAATTACTCCTTAACAGGAGTCCAGAGTTGCCAAGCAGCAACTTAGTAGGAAGGATCTATGTCCAATAATTCCTATCAACATTATAAATTAGTAAGAAAAACATATTTATTTATTGTTTTTGTGGAAATACGACATTCTTTATGTTCAATGATATTTTATATATTTTTTTCTTCTGTAGCAGCCACTTAGCTACTAGTACTAAATCTCAGCACTTTTCTCTTCTTTTTGATTCACTACTACTCCTTTCCTTCCCTGATCTCCAATTACTATTAGTAAGCTATTTCAAAATAACAAGCAGGACAGAGAAACAATATTGTATAGGAAATACTTGAAAGCCAAGATTCAATACATTAAAATTATTAAAAACAGACTGAACAGTGTTTCTTGCAGTTGTCTTGCCCTTAGGAAATCCCTGATGGAAATAATTTTGTGGACAAACAAAATTTTAGAGGTACCAACTGTAATGTGTGATGTGTTTTTTCTAAGATTAATTTCTGCATTTTCCTGAACATTCTGAAACTGTTACTTTCCAAACTTAAAGCTCAGCAGATGACCTTTCGTGACTATAAGTTCAGGTAGATATCACTTTCTTATAATTTTCTGCCATATGGGAGTCTATATATTTGGCCACTATTGTAATACATATCTGTTTGATGTTTCACTCACCTGATAATGTAAATGAAAATCTCCAAAGATTTATATCAATGTTCCTCATTTTTTGCAAGTTTTAGATCTATAGACTTTAACTCCCAGAATTCCTCAGCCACCTACACATCTTAAAGTTGTCAAGATTGAGAACCATTGATTTACTTTGCTAATTGCATTTGTTATTGTCCAGAAGAATCTTTGCTGTTTCTTTTAGAAGAATGTGTTGCTTTTAAAGAAGCTGAAATTGCAACAAAATGGATACTAAACTTAAAGTGAAAAGTGGGACAATAAGTTGTACCAATCATGTTGCATTTTAGATAGCAGGTTAGATGGATTTTCACAACTTTGCACAGAATGCAAGATGCAACAAACAAACAAACAAATCCACAATTTCAAAATGTAAAACTGATATGGTATGATATGATATGATGTGTGTGTGTGTGTGTGTGTGTATGTTTTTGTAGATTTTCATGGGTATAGGTATGCTGGTCTTGTATTCGGGTCTTTTTCTATGTAAGATTGAGATTATCACAAACACGAAGCCGAAAACACCAGCTTGAAGATGGCGAGTGAGACCTCGCCAAAACGTTGCCAAGACAATCTCAATCTTACATGGGAAAAGACCCGAATGCAATAAGACCAGCACATATCAATCCAAATTAATCTCCAAAACTGAACACTTGAACAAGAGAATAATTATGGAAACTATTGAAATAGAGAAACACCCCCACAACATGAATAAACGTCATGATACCTCCCACCTACCAGACATTTGGAAACCAGCCCTAGTCAACAAATGAGCCCCACCCACCACCCAGGCTGTTACACCACAAAACAACAATAGACATTCGGCCAGCACCAATCAGCACCAATCTACCAACCATGATACAACCACACAACCAATCAATCCACTTATTGAAACAAAGCCAGCACTCCACACACACCCACCAAGATTTATAGAAAGACGGCAGCTCTGACCACACTTTAAGATGAAAACACCAGCCTGAAGATGGCGAGTGAGACCTCACCGGAATGTTGCCAAGACAATCTCAATTTTACATGGGAAAAGACCCGAATACAACAAGACTAGCATACCTACACTGTGAAAATCTATGAAAACATATGTGATCAGGGCAGAAACAAGAGAACCATATCCACTCTTCTTAGTTTACTTAGCATTTTAAAACAGAAACAAATGAAATATACTTACTCCCAGGCCCTTTGTCTTCTCCTTCAATCCTCACTAGGTTCCTTTGGGGAGCTTTATAAACTTAGATTTTTCCCAATTTCACAAAGCCCCAGTTTGGGAATGCAATGTTGGATTCCTTCTCCAAGACCAAGGAAGGCCCTGTCTGTGACCTTGAAAGGGAGAATTGGTTCTAAAGTTGCTCAGATATTGTTCCAAGAATCACAGGGTTGCAGTCTTATTATGGAATGATCTCTAATATTAATCCCAATCAAATATTAATCCCAAATCAATGTCTCAAGGAATTGACTGTTATCATTCCATTATGTGTTTCTTGTTGAGTATTATTTCAAGAATTTAATTCATGTTGGTGATTGTTTTTATTTTAAGGTTGGCAAGGTCAACTCTTGTGTTAATACCTTTACTTGGAATTCATGAGATTATTTTTAGTTTCATCATGGATGAGCATGTTGAAGGATTCTCCAGGAATGTCAAAACCTTCATCCAGCTAACCATTGGCTCTTTCCATGTAAGTTTGGGAAGTGTGATGGAAATGGGTTAAACAAATTTAATGTCAACTTTACATAATACAGATGAAGAAAAATAATAATCAAAAACCATTATCACAGCTCATTAATAAATGATGCATAATAAAAATATTTAAAATATAATTTAATACATATTTTTAAAATAGGGTTTGATGCAAACATTAAACATTTACTACTGAATAAACAATATCTAGCATAATCTTTAAAATACCAGCATCTCGTTAAATTATTTGTCTAGAATTCTTTGCAAACTTAACATAATTTTTCAGTATTGTCATTTCAATTATTTGATAGAGTTTTTTGAAACAATCTTCAAGTGACTGCCAAATTCAAATTTTCTGTTTCCTCATAAGTCAGAGGAACAGATCTGGCTAATATGTATAGTAATAATTCTTCAATTAGCAATGCCTTCAATAAACTGAATCTTTGTTATTTAGCAGACAAAAAAGCAACAACAAAAAGCAAACCTAGCTTGTCATTGCCACCAAAAAAGAATAAAAAACTTGTGAAGAAAAATCAATGTGCAATATTTGGCTTAGTCTATATTTATATAACAATATGAGATTTATATCAGTCCAATATGGATAGTTCTGAAAATATAATTTTAAAACGTGCCTAATAAGTGGGGAAGCAGAATAAACTGATCTTTTGGAAAACTTCTTAAATTTAATACTCACCTTTCAAGATTCCACAACCACATTCTAGAATCTATACAGAGGTTATTCTACAGGTATAAATATAATGTGCCCTAAACTTTAGATTAAAAGTTTTCCTGCACAGTATAAGGTAAAAAAAAAGCCTGATTAGGGAGAAATGATATATTTTATTGTAACCAACCATAGTGGTTTAAAATAGCAAGCCAGATGTTTTCTCCAACAAAATGTTCAATGTAAAATTAAGCAGATTATTCAGGAAGGATACAGGTCGAAACCTTTATAATTGTTAAGAGGCAAAAATGATTCTTGAGCAAGAGGAAGATAGTTGCATTTATGTTCAATTTGCCATCATGATGGCTCATATTTCAGGTAGTTTTTTGTAGAAGTATTCTCTGATTATATAAA
Organism: Natrix helvetica; assembly: GCF_964273705.1. Classification (NCBI taxonomy): domain Eukaryota; kingdom Metazoa; phylum Chordata; class Lepidosauria; order Squamata; family Natricidae; genus Natrix; species Natrix helvetica. The sequence continues at coordinate 251,971,409 of NC_138548.1, forward strand.
TTCCAAGTCAAATGATACTTTGTCATTTGTTTCTCTCAAATCTAATTGACTTTCTCTTTCTCTTCCAGGGTTTTCTCGTAGCACTTTTATATTGCTTTTATAATGGCGAGGTACATCATCTTTTTCATTTCTCATTGTTCAGCCCTGCATCCCAACCCCAGTTGCTCAGAACACACTGGCTTATAGTTCTTTGATGATCATTTAGTTATGGAAAAATTGATTAAAGAATTATTAGTTTTTCCATAATATTACTCGTAATAGTTGAAAAGACCTGGCTTGACCAGAAAGTTGGCCACCTACCTGCGAACATATGAACTTGTGAGAAGCATGCATAATCTGTCATACTACACAATAAGCCAATAGCCTTCCTGGGAGGGCCTCTGTCTATGGAGAGAGGGTTTGGGCTGCCCATTTCTCTAGTAGAGAAAAGCAGACATAATCCAAGTTGAGAGAGCAGATTCAAGAATTTCCCCAGTTTTGTTTTTCAGTGATTTTTCATGCCCCTTTGCAAAATGGTGTAAAATGGATTGCAGTGATATTGGGATATTCCCATTTCCACATTAACTGTTTAAATGCCTTTCACTTGTCATGCAGAATTAATGAGGCAAAATAAAAATATGACTAACCGATGAACTCAGATGAATATGACATTGTTTAATCTGATGGATGTACATACATTTGAATGTAGAGAGACAGAAATCAGTCATTCAGTAGAAGTGGAGCTCTCGCCTCACAATTAGGAGGTTGTGAGTTCAATCCTAGGTAGAGGCAGATGTAGGGTCTCCTGCTTGGGCAGGTAGTTGGACTAAATGACCTGCAAGGCCCCTTTTAACTCTGTTAATATGTTAAAGGTAATCACCAATGGCCATGCTATATAATAGCTATATTATGTTGGCAATAGCATTAAGATTTATATCTAAATGCTTCACAGTGCTTTACAGCCCTCTCTGAGTGGTTTACAGAGTCAGCATATTGCCTCCAACAATCTGGGTCCTCATTTTACCAACCTCAGAAGGAGGGAAGGCTGAGTGAACTTTGAGCTAGTCAGGATCGAACTGCTGGCAGTTGACAGAATTAGTCTGCAATACTGCATTCTAATCACTGCACCACTACAGTTCTTATTTAGAAGATTCCCACTTGGAAATGGCTGCTATCCTAACTGTCAACCTTTTTCCTTTTTTTCCCCAGGTAAAGGCTGAATTACGCAAGCAGTGGTCTCGTTTCTTGCTAGCATATCCCTTTGTCTATATGCCCTGCTTTCTTGGAAAAAACATCAAGCACCTAAGGAAATGTCCAAACAAGCAGCATTTGGGCAATAACGATCCCTCCGTTGAGGTGATGCAGCCTCCCAAAAAGCAGGTGGCCAAGGTGAGAACATGCTGCAATGTGGAACGAGGCCCCACAGCGAGACACAACCTCAGAGCAAGTGCTTCTGACAGCAGCGAGGAAGAAATTGCCAATGGGGAGACCATTGAAGAGGCTCTGGAGGAAAACGAGGGTTAGGACTTCAAGAGAAAAATGAATTTGTTGGGATCTATCTTTTGCATGGAAGCAACTGGAATTAAAGATCCGATGTAAAGGGCAAAACGAAAGCGGCTTTGATACATCACCTCTCCCCTCCCCCCCACCCAAAAAATCCATTTTTCATTTTGTCAGTAAAAAAAATTATTGGCATAAGCTAGGAACCGCAACAGGTAATTTTTCTTAATTCTCAGGAACTGGATCTGGTATCAAAACTACATGGGATAAAGTGATCTCTCTCTCTCTCTCTCTCACACACACACACACACACAGAGTGAGAGAACCTGCTGCTCTTTCTGAAACTTCCAGTATTAGGTCCACCAGAGTCTGATTGCTACTCTGACTGAACCAAGGCTCTGATCCCAGGAGGCTGCACTTCAGGACTACAAAGACCTTTTATGATACCACTGAAACAACTAGCTAAATGCTTGTGCCTATACATCTGAAAGTGTATTTTTCAGCCTTTGCTAAACTAATAGTTAAATCAGAGCTACCATGTTTTGGAACACAGTTATTAATGCTTTGTCTTTCAATATACTTTGCAAGTCCTAATTTCTGTTATCCTTTCAATATATCTATAAAGCAAATCACTATGAATTCCATTACACAATTGGAAAATTAATTTGACTTAATCCAGAACAGAAAAATCTGAGAAGTTTGAAACAGCAGGATGAAATGAAAAAGAATAGATAGATAGATAGATAGATAGATAGATAGATAGATAGATAGATAGGTAGATAGATACTGTAGATAGATAGATAGTCTACCTGGATCCGTTTCAGTCGGGTTTCAGGCCCGGGTACAGCATGGAGACGGCATTGGTCGCGTTGGTCGATGATCTCTGGTGGGCCCGGGACAGGGGCTGCTCCTCTGTCCTGGTCCTATTAGACGTCTCGGCGGCTTTCGATACCATCGATCATGGTATCCTACTGCGACAACTCGGGGGGCTGGGAGTGGGGGGCACCGTTTTACAGTGGTCCTCCTCCTACCTGTCGGATCGATCACAGTTTGTGTTGACTGGAGGGCAGAGATCGACCCCCAGGTGCATCACTTATGGGGTGCCCCAGGGGTTGGTTCTCTCACCCCTCCTGTTCAACATATATATGAAACCACTGGGCGAGATCATCCGTGGTTTTGGGGTACAGTATCATCAATATGCTGATGATACCCAACTTTTCATCTCTACCCCAAACCACCCAAATGATGCCCTCAACGTGATGTCCCAATGCCTGGAGGCTGTGCGGATCTGGATGGGAAGGAACAGGCTCAAGCTCAATCTCTCCAAGACTGAATGGCTGTGGTTTCCGTCATCCCGATTTGTGCATCTTGTTCCATCTTTGACGATAGGGGGAGAAATTTTAGCCCCCTCAGAGAAGGCTCGCAATCTGGGAGTCCTCCTGGATACGCTGCTTAGTTTAGAAGAACACCTGATGGCCGTGACCAGGGGGGCCTTTTACCAGGTTCGCCTGGTACGTCAGTTGCGCCCCTTCCTGGATCGGGATGCTCTGTGCACAGTCACTCATGCCCTTGTCCTTTCTCGCCTGGACTACTGCAACACTCTCTACATGGGGCTGCCCTTGAAGAGCACCCGGAGGCTTCAGCTGGTCCAGAATGTGGCCATGTGGGTTATCATGGGGGTACCTAGGTGCTCCCATGTTACACCCCTTTTAGGCGGCCTGCACTGATTGCTGGTTGTTTTCCGGGTGCGATTCAAGGTATTAATTATGACCTTTAAAGTGCTCCATGGCTTAGGCCCAGGCCCAACTTTCGGCATGTGTGTTTTTTAATGTTGTACGCCGCCCTGAGTCCTTTGGGAGAAGGGCGGCATATAAATCCAATAAAACAAACAAACAAGATAGATAGATAGATAGATAGATAGATAGATAGATAGATAGATAGATAGATAGATAGATAGGGGGGGGGAGTTGAGGGACTGCTGTATGAACACATCTTATTTCTCAAATAGCCAGACAAGGTGAAATGCAACTTAAAAAGGCAAGATGAATCAAGGGAGTTGGAAAGGATTCATTTAGGAATGTGTATTTGTTCTGTTTTTGTTTTAAAGGAAGAATGACAGAAGCTTTTGTCTCTTTCATCTCTGTCTATGTTTCTTCTCCACATTGTCCTCAATTGTACTTCTTTCCAGAAGAGAGAGAATAGAGGAACTCCAAGCTCCAAAGTAGCCAGAGTCATCTTCATTCTGGATTCATGAGAAATGCTAGGTTTCTTCTTCCACCATCCTGGATTTTGGGTTACTTTCAGTTCCTGTTTTTTCTTTTACTGCATGCATTGGCCAGTAGCTGGGTGCTGCAGAGTTTTCTCTTCTTGCTAGTTGATGGCTTTGCTCCTTGCTCCAAAGATTAGGTTTATCTAATAAGTATGGAAACATGGACATGGCATTGCACATGAGTTTAGTTTAATCAGAGTTTAGATCTGAATTAAATTAACCTTAGTTTAATCATAATCATTATTCTTAATATCTCAGGTATCAGTCATAAGATTTATAGTATCTCATGTAGTCATTGTAAACCAGGACTTTGACCCTAGGGAAGTTCAAAAACGTCCTACTTACACCCATTCGCCTAATGTAAAGAGTTGGCTTTATTTTATGGGTAGCCGGTGATTGGAGGCTGGAAAAGTGGGCAGAGACTTAGATGCACAAGCAACTGAAAGCTAAGTGGGGCAAATACCAACCATACCAACTTCAGAATCTGCAACAGTCAATAGACAGCCTGCAGCTGTAATAACATTTTCCCCTTGCAGCCTTTGCTTTAATGGCAGGACCAAGAAATCCAAAGGTAGAATTTCATTACCCATAGAAAAGGGAGTATAATGAAATGAAATGAAATGAATGTGTGTGTGTGTGTGTGTGTGTGTGTGTGTGTGTATTCCTAATTAATAGAAAGCTGTTGTTTCTAATCCAGAATAAAAAGAGTAAACAGTCATATAATTAGTAGATATATCTTGATTAAAGGGGGAAAAAGAGGAGATTTTAGAACTTCAGAATCTGGAAATAAATCTAAGCATAGTAAATGTTCTAGACACCCTGGATTTAAATGGAAAGAACAGGGCATGAAAAAAAAAAAGAAATAGATAAGAAAAGAAGAAATGCTAAAATGATTTTTGGATAAATTAGTAGCCTGTAGAAGGAGTGGGTGAGGAAGATAGATGAAATCTCACTGAGCACAATCTGCTTACTATGACATCCATGAGTATATAAGACCAAGAACTCTTGATAGACATTGGCTAGGTACACTCTTGGGCTCAACTGTAATGTATGATTTATGACTGAATCTCCTATGGCTTAGCATTAAGTATGAACTGAATGGCTGTGGCTTACTCAAAATCCAGTGGGATGTATGTACCCTGCAAATGAGTTATAGATCAGATGAAAATAGTTTTCAAGAAGTCTGTCTCCTTTCACCTGCAAACTTTTGTAGTTGGTTGTGGGCAGTGGTAGGATTCAAATTTTTTACTACCGGTTCTGTGGGCGTGGCTTGGTGGGCGTGGCATGGCATGGCTTGGTGGACATGGCTTGATGGGCGTGACAGGGGAAGGATACTGTAAAATCTCTATTCTCTCCCCACTCCAAGGGAAGGTTACTGCAAAATCCCCATTTCCTCCCGATCAGCTGGGATTTGGGAGGCAGAGAATAAATGGGGGCGGAGCCAGTCAGAGGTGGTATTTACTGATTCTCTGAACTACTCAAAATTTCTGCTACCGGTTCTCCAGAACTGATCAGAACCTGATGAATACCACCCCTGGTTGTGGGAGTCTAGAATGCTTCAAACATTTTGGGGTTTGTTTCAGGGCAGGGAGGACCTGTTTGTTTCTCTCTCTTTTTTTTAACTTTAATTGCTTTGCACCGATTTCCCTTCTGTCATGGATCTTGCCGTTCCCCCCCCCCTCTCCCAATCTCTTAGCACCAAGTATTAGTAAAGAAAAACATTATGTCATCGTCACAGGAGATAAACCCCAAATGGCCATCTGAATTGCAAACACTGGGCATATTCCAAAGAAACTTCATTCAAACCCTACTGAAATTAATGAGACTTATTTCCACGCAACTCCATTTACAAGCATGTGCGCCCCACATGCTAAAAACATCAGCTCCTCTGAGGCAGGCTTGCACACTCTGGGATTCATCTCCCTGCTGAAATGCTGAAGCCATGTTTATTCAAGGGAAGTCGGCAAAATTCCCACTCATCCCTGTTCTATATCATTATTCTGTTCAGAAGACTCCCCAGTTAATAAGCAAATCTCTCCTTCTGGTCACGGAGGAGTGAGTGGTTTGTACACAAAGTCCTTTAGCAGGGTTTCTGTTGGCCTTCTCTAAATAGGCAGGTAGTCAGAGCATCACCCATCAGACTTTTACTTGTTTATATGCATATGAAGGGCGGGGGGATTTTTAATGATCACCTCGGAGACACAGAATAAGTAATGATGCCAGTGCTTTAGATCGACTTTGTTTGAGGATCTGCTGAAAATTATTTGGATTATAAAATACGTCAAAGCAAAATTGCTCTTAAACACGAGCACTGAATTTCGTGTTGCACATTGACTGCCCACCAGCCTACAGATACTAGCAATTCCCAGATGTCTTTTAATCTTTCATAGGGAGAGAGAAAGTGAGGAATATTATATTTTCGAAGTCATCTCCTGATTTTGTTTTCCTTTGAAGTGAAAGCAAACAGATTTCCACTCACTCTCAAATGCAAAAACTGACAGTCAAACATCTGTGGGGATCTGAACACTGTCAGAATCTACTCACTCTCCTCTGTCTCCGACATCACTGTCTGCCACTAATATTACTGCTTGCCATTCCAGTAAGTAGACTGAAAATCAGATAAGAAACGCAGCAGATGTCTGAAGAAGCATTCCAAATTATCCAAAGGATCAAATTCTGCCTTCTAGTCTGTGTTGTTTTTTTTTAGTAGTAGTTGTCTCTGTTAAATTTCCTTCTGTTATTCTCAGCTTATTTTCCTAGTTTTCTAATTCAATTTAAAATTTTACTTCTGTCTTCAAGAGTGTATTAGTTACTCCACCCAATTTTACATAGACTGCAAATTGGATGAGCATCTTTATTCAAATTGTTAATTAAGAAAATGAAACACACAGAACTGAAACTTTTGGCACATTATTTAATACCACACTACAATTCAGTGAGGAACCAATGATGATCCCTTGCTCCAAACAAGCAGCATGCTTCCCAGGTCTGTGTGTTCACATGTTTGCCACATCCCCTGTGCCTTTAAATGATCCATTGACCTATGTCATCTTCTCAGTGTCTTTCTCTTCCCCTGAATATTAGGAGTCTGGTTCTCTTGTGAGGCTCTAAAACCTACTCTTAATGGCAGCAATGCTGAATTCAACATCTCTTCTGGATTGTTTCTCTTTAGGATTTCTTCCTTACCGAAAGTGGCTTCCTTCTTCCAATTCCCATCTTTGTCTCCTTAGTTTGATTTGATAAGTCTCATTTCTCTGTCAAAGTAGGCACACTGATTTTGTTTTTCAAGCACTGCTACCAGCTTGTAGTTACTGAAAATATATGTGAGAATCATTTTAGTCATTTTTAGTTTTGTTTCTTAATGTTCCACTAGTAGGAGGAATCTCTATGGAGAAACACAATCAACCAAGTCACGGTTGTCACTAAGATGCTTTTCAAAAGACAACTGGATTTTCTTTGACTTTTCAAGGGAAAGAAAAACAAGAAAACTCATTTGCCTTTTGAAAAGTACTTTTGGGATACTAGTAGGAGGCTTTATTTTCACCTTTACAGGACACCCCGGAACTTTAAAAAGTAGTTTCTTTTTGCATTCCCTGTTTACTTACTCAGTGATAATCAGAATGACCCCAAGTTGCCAAACCTGTTACTTCTCTATTTGCTAATTTATTAGGAAATAAGAACCAAGTTGGGGGAGTGAGAGTGGGAATGGGGAAGATTGTAGAGCTGCAGTCACCCTGTATGAAAATATTTTCAATGGGCTCATGGAAATTGTAAAAGTGGGTGAAATAGTGTCTGCTTTCTAGGAAAAGTAATAAAATGGGATTACATGGGATTAAAAGATTTAGCGCTCCAGTTACAGGCAACAACAGATTATTTTCTTGCAGAATGTTGAAACTAAATCTAGAAGAGCAAAATAGATAGTATGGCCTAGACTCAGCACTGTTGGCCTTGCAGCTGTAACGAGAAGACTTTTTTTTAAATGGAATTTTCCGATTCAATTCGAATATTCAAGAATTCTGAAAGGAGATTTGATCATTTGGAAATAAGATATCTGACATAGTAGAGAGAACATACATGGCAAAATTGTCAGTTTGATTAACAATCCCAGTGACAGAAGTAGGACAGGAAGGTGCACAGAGTCACTTGATTTCAGATTTAATAAAAAAAATTGCAGGCATTAAATTTAAAAAAGCAACTCCAGAAAATATTTCTGAGACCTTCTCCTTTTTAAATATTTTTTTTTATTTTTGAATAAACACAAACAAACAAGACACAACAAACACCATAAAAACGTATTTCATTACAAATTATAAAAACTGTGTCAATTGGTTACAAAGAACTTTCATGTATCCCTTCCACAGTCATCACCTATAATCCATATCAAATTATATATTTTACATCAAATATATTTATATATATATTACTATCATCATACCTCATCCTTCATATGACTATAGTTGTTTTAACATCCCTTTATAACAAATATTCCAAAATTCAAAGCAAAACCACATAATGGCATTCCATTGTCTATTTTCAATATTATCCAACAACATTCTATCTTTGTGAAATGTTCTAAATAAAAATTAATTATGTTTGATAACAAAGTTTCTAAACCTCCTTTCTTAATCACTGTTTACAATTTATATCCAATTTCAATATTATAGGCTTTCATACATAACTAAGTTTCAAAACTTCCTTTCATGGTCACCATTTAAAATTTATACCAAATTTCCTCTGGTCGAACCAATATATATGTATACATTATATCATTATCAATTGTTTATCTAACTGTATCCATGATCAATCCAATTTCAATATTATAGGCTTTCATACATAACAAAATTTCTAAACTTCCTTTCATGGTCACCATTTAAAAATTTATACCAAATTTTCTCTTGTCAAACCAATACATATGTATACATTATATCATTATCAATTATCTATCTAGCTATATCCTTTATCACTTCATTTTTAACATAATGTTCTAATTTTAACTATTTAGCCAGTATTTTGTTTTCATATCTCAACCTGTGTCTTTCCAGTAGTAGTACAGTCTTATTTCTTTTACCTTATGTGGGATTAATCTTCTGGTTATTTCCTTAACTAACTTTGTGTGGACTTCTCTTCGCACCTTGTTGCTTGTTGCATGTCTTATAAATTCTCGAAACCCTCCATCAGCTTCTTTAATCAGCTTATCTTTGGTTATCAGTAGTGCTTTTGTCAAAGTTCCTCTTCTTAAATCCATCAATTCTTCTCTTTTTTCTCCTTCTATACCTTGAAATCTGGGGTAGAGCTCCTTTCCATTTCTCTTCCCTTTCCATGTTCCATTCTTTCCATTTCCAACCACGCTCAGATCACTGTCAATATCCACAGTTATTTGTTCATTTTTCCCTTGAGTTTTTGAGACTCTAACTTCCACTTTTTCCATTAGCTGGCTCTCTTCAATTTCATCAAATTTTACCATCTATATTTTCCAATTTCTTCTTAATTCTCTCTGATGTTTCTAATAATTTTTGAATTTCAAACCTAATCTGTTGTAATGTTATGGTTTCTTCTTGGTATTGTGTCATTGTCCAATTTATAAACACTGCTACTCTAGTTGGAAAACAAAGCTTTGTTTTTCACTTCTCTCTCGCTGCCAAAGAGACATCCAAAGGGCACCTGCATAAACAACCCATCTTATCTCTTTGCAAGCTAAAACCTTTGAAGTGCAAGGTCAAAATGATCAAAGAAAAGAGAGAGAAAAATATTTCCAGAACTCAGCCTCCAACCTCCAAGTGGCAGTGTAACTTCTTTCCCTCTGACGTTACCGCTCTTTTTATGTTCCTTTTATATCCTCTTTATATTCCAAGCTTTAAAGAAATAAGGCTCTTAAATGGAACAAAAGAAAAAGAAAAAAAAAACCCATCCAAGCCAGTATTGTGAAAATAAATAAAAAAAGATTTAATCCATTGGTAAAAAAAAAGTAGAAGAAGAAAAGCCAATACTTTCACTTTAAAAAGTAGGAAGTGTTTGCAAAACTTCCATCCATAGAAGACAATTAAAAAAAAGATAACACACTGTCCAAAATAGCTTAAATTCACCGCTTCTTTTCTTTTCTTTTCTTTATAAGTTTAATTTGGTTTTAATCTTTTTTGGGCAGTCTCTTTTGTAAAAATAAAATTTCCTTACCCGATGGACACACTTTTTCTTTCCGCTTTTCTCTGGTTGTGGAGCTGTCCCGACTTCAGCAGCTTGGGGCTGCGCTTCTATCGCCGACTAGAAGAGATTCTATTGGATCAATCAGGGACTTTGCGATGTCCCTGAAATCAGCAAGACATACTCTTCCCTGTCACAGTCTCTTTGGGACAGTTTAGGTCCAGATGGACCACCCAGCGGTAAAAGTATCGGCTGTGATCTCGGAGCTCCGAGATCGCACGTCCATATTGTCGCAACATCAGCTCCTTCTCCAGACCTTCTCCTTTTTTGATGCCATTTTTTTTTTATTTCTATACATCTACTCCGCATTACAAATTGAGGAATGGGGTGAAATTGATTAGCTATCAATTCGGGAAAGAAAACAGAAAGAACAGACAGTCCTCAATTTACAACAATTCATTTAGTGACCATTCAAAGTTAAAATGTCGCTGAAAAATGTGACTTATGACCGTTTTTCAGTTATGACCTTTGCATCATCCCCATGATCATGTGATCAAAATTTAGATGCTTGGCAACTGACTCATAGTTATCACCATTTCAGTATCCTGGGATCATGTGATCCCCTTTTGCAACCTTCTGTTAAGCAAAGTCAATGGGGAAGCCAGATTCACTTAACAACTAGGTCACTAGCTTATCAACTGCCATGATTCACTTTAACAACTGTGGCAAGAAAGATCATGAAATGGGGCAAAACTCTTTTAACAAATGTCTTACTTAACAACAAAAATTTTGGGCTCAAAATTAAAATCAAGGACTACCTGTACTTGCAGAAATCAAGGACTACCTGTACTTGCAGAAATAAATCAAGGACTACCTGTACTTGCAGAAATCAAGGACTACCTGTACTTGCAGAAATAAATCAAGGACTACCTGTACTTGCAGAAATCAAGGACTACCTGTACTTGCAGAAATAAATCAAGGACTACCTGTACTTGCAGAAATAATCCACAGGATTTGCTTCACATAATGAGGAGATTGCAAGAAGCTAAGAGGTCTTTAAAAGAAAGCAAATACTGTAAATGCCTAGTGAAAGAGGTTTTTTTAATCTAAGGCCATCTTACCTCTGATCATCTAAGTAGATCATCTATCTTCAGCTTCAGGAAGTCACAGAAAATATGTTGCCTGAAAGCTAAAGATTTGGGATTTGAAAGTCTTTTAATATACATTCCATTGAATTGCAAAATAGAAGGAAAGCCCCCCCCCCCAAAAAAAACCCAATACAGAATGTCATCAGGAGCAGTTATGCTGCAATTAACAAAGGAGAAACCTGCATGAGTAACAAACATACTTTCAGCTTTTAAGAACATTTAGAACTGAAAACAAATAATTAAGATCATGAGTGAACTATGTGCAAAAATATTCTTAAATGCCTTCCAGCAGCACGCAGGATTTCCATAATCAAATAGCTCCTTATATATTCCAGTAACGGTTGCGCTTATCAAGTTTCTGTGCATGGTAATCATGATCTTATTATGTGGCAAATAAAATAAAATATCTGATCATAGCCAGTGAAAACACAATGCTGTAAGAAAAGACCATTTTTACATCTTTTTGACACAAGTAATCATTGCCACATTAAATAGGACTACCTTGAGTAGCTTAGAAAGGGAACCAAAATGTTCTAATTGAAGTTGTTTCAGGTGAATCAGATGACCTTTACTATACTTTTGGCACTTCAGATATTTCATTACAAGAAGTTAAACATGAACTTTTAAGGTCACCACTAAAAATACTAAATATTGGCTTCCTTTCAGAAATACATTTTTGAGGCAAGAAAAGTAATATCTCTAGAGCCAGACAGACATGCTGTAAACAAATCAACCAACCAACCCCACCCCCCCAAAAAAATCCAAATTATATCAAAGAAGGTAGATTTGGTTTGCAATGTTAAGACAAACAATGTAGTTTGGAACAATGTAGTCAATGACCTATACGATTACTTGCATTTACATAATTTCTTTATTTTTATTGTAGCCAGAAAAATCATGAGCAAAATCCACTGTAGGTTTGCTGTAAACATTTTCAAAGAGCTGATTTCAGGAATGTAGGAGTTACCTCAGGTTTCAATTGCAAATAAAAATGATTTTTGCTATTTTGAAAGGAGAAATGTATGATATTTCTAATAATGCATTTAGGGAGGGAGAATGGTTTATGTACTCAAAATAAATAGCGGAGACTAACTTTTCAATACTTTGTCCATCTAACTTTAAGTTTCGAGTTCTGACATATTTGCCATCTTTCCTCTTTGGCCCGGTCCCCCTTTCTATTCCATTGTTTTTTCTTTTACATTAGTTATAAGATGGCTTTTACATAATTCAACTGACACCCTGTGGTACACTAAGCCCAAGCAAGCTTTTAGAAACAAGCTAATCCTTTCAACAATAGACTTCTATATATCTTTAATGTTAAAAATAAAAAGCAATTTGAGGCATTTCATAAGAGCTAACAAACTTTGAAGGTTAAAATATGTCAGACTTCCCAAATCTGTCTCTAAGAGAATGAGGGCTACAGAAACTTGCTTCTTTAATGAATTAAAAAAAAATTCATGGGTTATAATTCTCATAATCCCTGATTTGTCATTATGCAATGTTGTCTGTTAAATATCAATACTTGTTCCAGTGCTTCTCTCCCATTTTCTTTTGTTACCAGATAACTAGAGAGATCTGTCTTTGCACAGATATAGGAAATTAAAATAGGAGTGGGAAGGCTGCTAAATTGAATTATCTTCTATTTGGCATTTCGTCTCAAACCTCCATTCCTTTCCTCAAGCTTCAGAAGATTCATCAAGAAGTCATTTGAATTTAAGCCAGGCTAAATTCTACAACAGACTTGATGAAAGCTAGAACAAAGCAATACTTTTTCTGAAATCCAATCCTTAAATAATGTCTATGATCATCATATAACTGTACTAATAGATTCAAGCTTGGGGACAAAGCATTTCTGTCACCAGTTATCTAGCTGTGCCTTTCAAAAAGCTGTGTTTGACCTTGTGCATCAAGAGGAGAGCCCTCATCTTCCTAGCAATATAATCTAGTAAAATTCACCCCATGAATCACTGCCTTCTGAAAAATGAGTTCTCCCTCCTTTGCTGTCAACCAGAATTTATGTGATGTGTGGGTCACTGGCTCCCAAATGCATAAGGTATTGAAATAAACAAAATGGCCATCGCATAAGAAATGCACAGTGAGGGGACCAATTGATATATCATCCTGAACACCAGCAATTTCCAGGTTTGGAAAGGGGAATACAATCCCTCCCCCAACACATCTCCCCAAATGCAGACATGTCTGAACCATTTGTTTTGAGTATTTGAAATAATAACATTGGAAATCCTTGTTCATGCCCAGGAGCATGATAATAGCCGTTTGGAATCCTTGTTTATCCCCAGGAAGGCATAACAAGGGGGGGGGGGAGGAGGGAAGAGGAAGATTGAGAGAAAGGCCAGGTTAGCTTCCTCTCCCCGCTCCCCAATTTCTTTTACTGAATTCTGGAAGGAGAACAGCTGCCACATTCCACAAGGCTTCTCCCCTCCTTGGGATTCCAAGCATAACTGCTGGGTTGTCATGCAATTCTTTTTAAAGAAATTTATGGATGTTCCTAAGCCACCTTTCTCAGCAGGTCTGGCCAACATGATCCATGATGAGGCAAGTTAGTAGATGTAGCTTAGCAATAGCTGGAGAATCTTCCATTTTCCATTTCTAAACAAAAAGAGGAATGGGAAATGGGAAAGAAATACATTGCTGTTTGTCTGCGTTGAGGCAGAGGTTGATGACTAGAATTATCCTTTGTATGCTGAACAAAACCCTGAAAGGAACAATGAGCAGGAAAAAAAATCCAATTTCATTCATTTCTGATACTTGCCTGCCGCTATCCTCCATAACTGTTGTGAGCAGAGTGCAACAGATATGGAACTTAAAAATATTAAAATAGTGACTATATACAGTATATGTATGTATGTATATAATCTTAATATTTCACTACTTTCAATACATGTATATTAAAGAGATATATCCCCCTATGCCTGAAAAGAAAAGCTTTCAATCGGTGTGTGCTATCTGCTCTAACATATGCCAGTGAAACATGGATACTAACCTCACAATCAATACAAAAGCTACTATTCGTGCAAAGAGCCACGGAAAGGTACATGCTTGGCATCATAAGACAAGATAGAAAGACCTGCACATGGATTAGAGAACAAACGAAAGTATACGATATCAGCAAGAGAGTAAAATAATTGAAATGGAAATGGGCTGGTCACAGAGCAAGAAGAACTGATGACAGGTGGACCAAGGCAGCCATAGAACAGATTCCACTTGATAAAAACTGTCCATGAAAGAGACATAAAACAAGATGGATTGATGACGTCAGCAAGTATTGCGAGCCCAATTGACAAAAGAAAGCTCAGGACCGAATTGGTTGAAAACATGCAGAAGACGCCTTCATTCTTCTGCAGTGGATAGATAATGGCTACAGGTTGGCCATAAATGAAAACCTAACAACCTTGAAGTATTAGATTCTCCCATTTTTTTTCAGAAATTCAGTTGGGAGATGGTTCTTGTACGTAAGGGCAAGCTTTTCCATAGGAGGGATATCTCCACTACAAAAACCTTCTTGAAAAATATCTGTAAATGGAATTTCTTTAGAAATAGGACACTTCAAAAGGTGTCTTCCAATTATTACAGGATAAGCAAATTCATTTTGGAGAGAAGAGTCCTGGAGGAAGCATTTCTGGAGCCATGCGTTTCTTAAAGGTGATAACCAGATTTTCATCATCTTTGTCTGCCTCTCCTCTGCAGCACACTTTAATTTGGATTCCTGAACTAAGCAGAGAGGACCTTCTATGGTCCTCCAGCCAACCAAATCTTTATTACACACTTGAAGGGCATAATGAATAGCTTGGAGGAAGTAGAAATGCATGTCTCTGCCATTCATTCAGGGGCCATTTATAGAAGTGACATTAGGTCACCTCTAATCCTGCAGACCACAATTCAGATGTATTTATTATCATATTAGTGATGACTTGCTTTATTTCAGAAGGGGCCACATTTTAATTCTGCATTTCATTTGAAGGGAGGCAAACTTTGAAGATAATGGGTAGCATCTAGCAAAGGGAAATAACTGGAATTGGGTTCTGTTTTGCATTTTACAGCTGTCAATTGTATTTTCAGAGTTTTTACTTTTAAAAGGTGTTCATAGGTAAGGTAAAGGTTCCCCCTCAACATGCGTGCTAGTCGTTCCCGGCTCTAGGGGGCAGTGTTCATCTCCATTTCAAAGCTAAAGAGCCAGTGCTGTCCGAAGATTTCTCCATGGTCATGTGGCTGGCATGACTAAATGCCGAGGCGCATGGAGCGCTGTTACCTTCCCACCAAAGTGGTCCCTATTTTTCTACTGTCATTTTTACATGGTTTCGAACTGCTAGGTTGCCAGAAGCTGGGACAAGTAATGGGAGCTCACTTTGTTACATGGCGCTAGGGATTTGAACCATTGAACTGCCAACCTTCTGATCGACATGCTCAGCATCTTAGCCACTGACCCACTGCATCCCTTGAGCCACCGCATCCCTGGTGAGCTCACAGGTTACTCCTCACTTAATGTCCCTTTGTTCAGTGACTGTCCAGTTAATTATGGGCTTGCCACTAGTCTTTGAAATTTTAACCATTACAGTGCCCTCTGATCATGTGATAAAAGTTCAAGCCAGCAACATTTATAACAGCCCCTCCCCCCCAACCCTCCCCCCCCCCCAACAACCTATTTTCATCATCTTTGTCTGCCTCTCCTCTGCTGGGCTCACCATTCTGGCTACACATAGTACGTTGCTGAGGCTCTGTGGCTTCTTGCACCCCCTTTCCCACATGGCAGCATGGTCGTTAAGTGAACCCAGCTTTCCCTGTTGACTCTGCTTGTCAGAAGCTTCCTGGGAAAGTGATAAGTGGCAATTGTGTGATGCAGGGATACCGCTACTATTGTAAATGCATGCTGATTGCTACACCTGGAGCCCTGGTGAGACAGTAGTTAGAATGCAGTATTGCAGGCTAACTCTGCCCACTGGAGCTTGATCCTGACTGGTTCAACGTTGACTCAGCCTTCCATCCTTTCGGGATCGATAAAATGAGGATTCAGATTATTGGGGGCAATACGCTGACTCTGTAAACCGCTTTGAGAGGGCTGTAAAGCACCATGAAGCGGTGCATACGTCTAAGTGCTATTGCTAAGTGCTATTGATCATGTGACCTTGGGGATGCTATTATGATCGTAAGTGCAAGGACCAGTTGCAAGTCACTCTTTTTAGCACCGCTGTAACTTCAAATGGGTATTAAATGAACAGTTGTACCTTGAGCACTATCTATATGTGTTTATTCTATCACTAATTGCTGGGCTCCAAGCAGGGTTAAGCCAAGTATGTTGTTTTAAAGTTTTATCCCTCAAATGTTTACTTTTGCTGAGACCCGTGGTGGGATCCAGGCAGTTCGCACCACTTCAGGAGAACTGGTTGATAACTTTCTGAGCAGTTTGGTGAACTGGTTGTTGGAAGAAATCATTAGGGCAGAGAACCGGTTGTTAAATTATTCGAATCTCACCACTGGCTGAGACCATGAGGACTGTAGAGAGCAAAATGATTGCAGCACATACCAATGTCTCCCCACTTTAAGATTTATGACTTTAGAGAGAACCTGCCTGCAAGATAAGACCTCAGGAAAATGTATCCTGACAACTTCCCCTAAGGCAAACCATGCCAGTGTTCTCCAAGTTATTCCAAAACAACTTGAAAATAGATTAACTATGCTGTAGCATATGTTTTTGCAGGTAACAGCCTACCTGCCCAGAGGGGGGGAAATGGTGTAAATTACAAAGAGAATCCGTGTCATACGACACTATTCCAAAACATCCCATTAATAAATAAAACTAAGTCATATTTTGTGTATCGAGGAAAAAGCAATTGCTGCACAGTAAGACTGTAGTCCAGCAATCCTAAATTGAATGCTTTGCTTGTAGTATTTGTGTAAAGTTGGTTCATATTACCCAATTCATGCACAGAACCTTATGGCATCTCTAAGTCTTTGGGGTGAAGTGTGCTGTAAGTTAAACTAAGAAGTGCTTTGAAGAAAAGTGTATCTCTAGAGGAGACAAACCTGTAGTACCTTGCTACATAGGGCTTTTTAAATTATAATAATGATTAGTGTTTTGAATATAAACGCAAAACACAAAACTCCAGCAACTCCTATAAAATTAGTGTAGTATCAGTATGCAGCTCTCAATATGAACCGCAACAAGTTGCCTGAGTTGAAGCTTCTGAGTTCAACTTTATGACTGTATCTTTTAGCGATGGAAATTCTGATCTCAATTGCTGTTTTTAAGTTGACCTGTATTCTTCAAGAACAGCCATCTCAAATTGAGAGCACTGGAGTGTTTTGATTCTGAGTAACAGGAAGAGACACTTGCTGAAGTTTCCTAATTAAAATTATAATAATAATCTACAGTTGGAACACCAGTAACCATACGGGTAAGTAGGAGTCCTAAATTGTATTCCCCTTGAAGGACTTAATCCTTCAAGGGGAATACAATGTCACCCAGAGTTAATTTAGGGACTACCAGAGAATCTGCTGACACCACTCTGACTTATGGTGATTCGGTTACAGTCTATTATTTTATCACATCCAGATTCTTTACTGGTGAGGCCACAACATCCACATTTTTTGAATAGTACAAGATGAAACATTTATATAAGTCTAACAGAGAGCTCATTCATTGGTTTGGAGTATAGATGCTATACTCCAAACCAATGAATGAGCTCTCTGTTAGACTTATATAAATGTTAAATAATATGTGAAACAATACTGTGCTTTGTAGCACCCTGTAGTGGAGTGACAATAAACTCAACCATTCTTTCTCCACTAAAACCACCTAGAGCAGCCCACTTAGGAAAGAGCAGAAGTATTGAAAAATAGTGGCCCATAACCTCCTATCCTTGAAGGTTTTCAAGAAAAGTACCCTTGTTGATGATATCCAACACCACTGTGTGGACTGGGTGAGAGGGAGTTGTCTTATTAATACTGGATAGAAAAATGTCCTCCTTAAGTAGAGGCTAACCACCACTGTCTTCTTCACCATTCCTCTCTCAAAAAGGAATCCTTTCCTGAACCCTCCCAGCCACAGCTGCCTGAAGGAGTCAAATGGGGTAATGATTACAGATGGTCAAGATTGTGCTGCAGAAAACTCCATTTAATCAGTTTCTATAAGCAGGAGTCCTAATTACTCCTTTTGATACTGCCCATGTGAAATCAAGATCTGAACGATTGTGAATGTTTTCATTAGTGAAACATTTAGCAAGTGTGTCATAGCAACCTAAAGGAAGGTCTTCCAGACCACTTTCCCCAAAGAGGTACAGGTCATTTATAATACAATGTCATTCTACTGATGCAATAGAAATGGAGAAGTAATCATGCCTTGCCACCATTACTATTATGGTGGCTTGTGCCTAGGGTATATGGAAGAGGATGCTCATATACACTGCCTAGAAGTCCTGCAGAAAGAGCAGGGCATATTTAAGAAATAAAATAAATTGCATCATAAACCAGTATTATGAAGGCAACTGGGAAATGAGAAGACAAACTAGATGACCAGTCTGAGGCCTGATCAGGGTCAGTAACATCATTTGCTTCTATATAGATCACAAAAAATTATCCTATAAAAGAATTTTATAAGTCAACCACAGTGAGTAGATAAGACTCTGTCATTGAAATCTAAATACTTTGTTTTGCACTAATGTAAATTGGTAAATTGGCTCCCTTTGTGCTTTACCATCATCCCTACAAATGGTCAATAAAAGTAGTATTGCAATTACCTCTCTAAGATATCAGTTTCAATAAGGTTCCATCCAACTATGTTACTGTTAAGGTGCGACATTGTAAAATATGTTGTGGAAAGAGTGTTTGTAAGTAAAAAAAAAAAAACAATTCAGGACTTAATTTAATGGACTGTACAGTTTATTTTACATGAGATGAGACAAAGCTTTTCAAGTGCATAATACAAATTTGCTAAAATAGGAAGAAAATACAAAGTTTATGGAAATGTTTATACATAAAACAATTTTTATAGCAAATACTTTCAACATTTAAAGGATAGATCTTTAGCTGGGGTAAATCAGTGCAACTCCATTGACATTAACACACAGGAGACATACCTCAACCAACAAAGTTTCCCTTGAATCTTAACAAGCATTTACCTCTTCAGCCACAGTATTTTAATGATAGAATTGCATGGGACAAAAAGCCATATAATGGTGTTCACAATGATTAAAGACTCATTGCTATTATTAATACAGAGGGCTTACAGTAGAATTAGGTTTTTATATGTAGTTTGCCAAAAATCAGCAATAAAGTATTATGAAACTCAAAGCCATTACCGCTGGCAAAAGACATATTTTATTGTAAAAAATTAGAAAGTGTTTAGTAAAAGGGTACAGAATAAAAATACCAGATAGGCAATGCCATTTTATTTTATTTTGTTATAAAAATCCATCTTGGAGGAGAGCTGATGGCTGGCCAAATCTATCCTCCCAAGCTAATATATCTGAAAAACAATTATTTTGGATAATGAAAATGAATACATTATCCGAATTTGTTTATACCTATAGCCTGTGTTAAGTCTAAAACATTTGGAAATACACATATGAGTAAAACAAACTGCTCTGATATCAGGGATATACTGCAAATTTAGCTAATTTAGAGAAAGGCAATGAAAAATAGCTTCTCATGCAAATTAGTTTCAGAAATGAATACAGTTTTTATCTGCCCTATTTCAAAAGCAACGGACACATTTAAGCATGATGATGGCTCCTATGAACACTTAAGTGGAAATAATGTTTACTGCCTAGGAGTAGTAAATGAGAATAGGGTTCAGGTTTTGCTAATTGTGATGGGTTATAATTTCATCTTGCTAAGTTTTTGACTGCAACAATTTTCACTTGCTCATTCAGCAACCAAAGTTATTGCTACTACATAGGCACGGCTACTACTACCAAGTACTCAAACATTGAAGATGGTCTTCCCTGCCCTAGATTTAATCTTATATGTTTTAGGTTCAAAAGATCATTGTATAGCATAACAAAGACCTACGTTCCTTTATCAATTAAAAAAAAAAAGTAATGTAATTGATTCAAACCACCTTCCATAAACATTTCTTTGAAAAAAAAAAGGTAATAAGCAGAATCATTTGTAAACAGCATCTGTTTGGTTCAAAGATTGCCAAGCCTGGAGTTTGCTGGTTAAGTATGATGTGTACCAGTTGTAAAAAAAATGCCAAAGTTTTACACCTGATACTTTCTTATTGTTAAATCTGTAAAAAATGTTCTATTAAAATTCACAAAGTGGATTTTTACCTCACAAGTGCAAACTCTCTAAAGACTCTAGTTATAATCCCATTCATCTAAATATTCAGGAAACTGTAATAGAACATGTTTCTGCACTGACATGAACAGGACTGAAACAAACCATTTTAAAACATCGTAACTGGCACCTGCATTTTAGCATAAAAATGATATTAAAAGCTTAGTGCAGAGGTGACAACTTCTAAAAGTTCAGAACCACAATTCAGGTTAGAGGTTGAAATATTTTGGTTTCTTCTGGCCTAAGACAGGGGTGTCCAAACTTGGGAACTTTAAGACTTGTGGACTTCAAGTCCCAGAATTCCCCAGCCAGCCATGCATGGCTGGCTGGGGAATTCTGGGACTTGAAGTCCACAAGTCTTAAAGTTCCCAAGTTTGGACACCCCTGGCCTAAGATGTCTATTTAATGACCAGAGAACCTTGGAAAGCAACCACTACCATTCCTATTCTTAAATCTCTCCCAATCAAGAAAAATAAGCCAAAGAATCACTCTGAAATTTGGCCATTTGCTACCCAATTTTAACGGTACGCTAAAAACACCACTTGGGCTCCTTAGCATTTCACGATGCTAAGAAGCCCAAGGTCCGCAGGCCATCCAACCTCGGCTCAGTGTAATATGTAAACTTGATGAAAAATTATTGTGTATTGTCCATCAACAGATTTAGCGAGCAAATCATGGCACATGAGTAGAGAATGCATTTCAGCACTTGTCTAGTCAGAGGGTTGAAAAGACACCACCCACCATCCAAAAAAAAAAGAAAGAAAGAAAGAAAAGAAATTAAATACTATGAGTATACTGATTAATACTGATTAAACATAATCAGAAAACTTCATTGTCTCAGAAATGGAAACCTACAAGATTTCTGCATTGGAAAATATCAAACTAGCAAGGATATACCACTCTTTTTTAATAGTTTTTATTTCCCTGCCTTGTTCTTCAGGAAATCATAGTGGCAAACTGCTAAGGCATCTTTGAAGATGTTTCACCTCCATTTTGGGTTACAAACTTTTTTGTTGTCATACCTAGATAAAAAACAAATGACAGTTATAGAAACTGTAATCAAGAAAATTCACACCGCATTGGCAACGTTAGATGCCATATGGTAGTGCCACCTCCTGGTACAATATATAGTGTGCAAGACTACACTTGAAAGGAAATGCCCATCAAGTTGCCGAGAATGATTTGAGAGCATTGTGCAAGTTATCCATGATTTGTTTCAAGTGGTCAGTTCAATCTGAATCATCAATTCAATTTAACTTTGCACAAAAGCCCATGGGACTCTAGAACAGATCCCAAAGCAACTGATACTGTACCAAATCCTACAATTCAAAGAATGATTAAATCCATGATTAAATCTAATGATTAAATCCACCTAAAGCTTCACATAGCTCTTCCTTTCCCTTCCTGTGAATCCTATGTCTTTGAAGTTTAAAATCCATTTTGATAAATGATAGGGCCAACAAAAATCATATCTGCATCTTTGGGCTTATCTCAATAGATTTAGCTATTTTTCCAGCTGCTTTTAGCAGAAATAACACCCATAATAATTATTTGCTATGCTTTAGCAAAGCAAAGAATATCTTACTGGTGGACAGAAAAAAATTCAAGGTATTGGATTGCATAAAATTTATTTATTTACACTATTCACATAACCTTATCCACATTATCTACATAAGCACTGGTATTAACGTTCATAACTATACTCCTAAATTATCCCAATAGATACTTCTCTTCAGGTGGCTCTGAAAACTATGCTTCTGAACAGGAAGTTAAAAATCTGTAATGAAATGTTGTCACCAAACTATTAATTCCAAGGTTCTTTGAAAGAAGCTACAGCTTTTCAATGGATAAATGTTGTAAATATGCATGGTGTATAGAAAGTTCCATCAAAATACTTGAAGCGCAACCATTTCATCCCATTTTTTATATGGGCAAATTGTCTTTCACTAAATGTTCATCCTGCTGTCTAAAAAAAAAAAGCACAACAGCATTCCAGAAGATCCCATTTCACCCATCTATTTAGAGGCATGTGATGCAATTTTTAAGTATCTTTCTAAAATACTTCAACTAGCTTTCTTAGCCAGGGACACTGTAATAATGACTGAAAATTGAAAGAATGGGTCCAAATCAATGTTTCAGTGGCGATACCAAATTCCTTTAGAGATTGAAAAAAGCCAACTCTACCTGCCATTGGAATTACAATCTAAAAAGTCTCAGGAGGGTGTTTCAAATGTTAATTTTCCACTGTCATCAGTGGAAAGTCATCAGTGACTTGCTTTGTACAACATGCTACAGTTTTGAGTGGTACCAAATCGGAGGCATCACAATACATGCAAATATATTATTGATTTTTCGCATACATTGGTCCATGGTCATTAATATATTAATAGTCTAAACATCTATTTTCTAAATTTCAAATAACTATGAATAAATCTATGAGGGGAAAAAAAGGACCAGAAGGTATCTTAATATTGTTTTTTCTCAAAAATAACCTTGTTATTCTCTTGAATGTGATGGTGGCTATTCCTGAATATGAAGAGGAAAATCTGAACAAAACAGGGCAAGTAATACAGATTTGTCATTCCAAATTCCGCAAAAAGAGCAACTACTGTACTGAAAAGCTAATCCAACTACGGTACTTACTGATTGACATATATCTCCCATTTATTTACTAAACATTTTCTTTTAATCAATCTGATATTTAAACAGCTCAAACCAAACTCCTTCATGGGTTAATTGCTTGGGATATTTTTCTCTTGTGTTATCTACAGAATGACTTTTTTTTAAAAAAAAAAATCATCTGGCTATTCTGAGACATTGGTCTTGTCTGCCACTTTCCTTTCTTCCAATTTTCTTGAATGATGGAAACTTAAAAGCTGTTTTTATGATGGCCTTTCTCTCCCACTTTCACATCCAACCCTGGGTTAGTAACAGAATGGAGACTGGCCATGCCAGCAGAAAGCAACTGTAATGGTAGTTGACTACAATGCATCAAAGTCTAGAAGAAACTTCCATTTTCTTTGATGGCAAGCAGTAGTTGGCTTTACCTTCCCATTTCTCCCTAGGCCTGGGCTAAACAGAGCAGAAATGTTTGCTGCATGCAGGAAAACCTGATAGAAGAAAATGCCCCTTGATAAGATTTAAGAATCTTAATAAGAATCTTAATTTAAGAATCTTCATCCCTGCTGCAGGAGATGAGGGGAAAGAAAGAGGTGTACATAAAATTTGAACTTTTTCATATTTTTATTAGCCTGGGAGGACAATGCCTTAAAAGCATAAGAAATGGTTCTGAGTGCCTCCAAAGGTGTGCATCTTACAGCGGGAATTTCAGCATGCTGTGTCATTAATTTAACAACAACACTGTTACTTTTTCCTTCCTTATGAGCCATAAATATTGCCTTCTTCAAGATGAGTTCAATTCCGATACAGGGAAATGCAATTCTGAAGAGCAGGTAGGGTGGCACTAAGAAAAGGTAAATCTATTCCCTTAGGCTTTCTACCTGTAATAGAACAGAAATAATTTAAAGAAACTTATAACGAGAAACCATACCTATTTTTGACCTTTCTTCACTGAATTCAGGATTGGAAATTCAGTGTTAAGTCTGCTTAGCCCCATTCACAACAGAGACATAATATTGAAGTAGGAAAAGCAGAGGTGTAGTGTTATATTATGAAGATCACAAGAGAACAGAACTGAGATTAGATAACAGAGAATTTGCTGTGGTCAATAGATTTGCTATGGAAGAACCAAACTAACTCTGTGCTCCAGATCTGATCTGTGACAAATCACATTGACAAGCATTGTGAATGAGCTAGGTACTAACTAGTCAGCAAAATAAAACAATAAGGATCAGCTATTCATTCTAGGGACACAATACAGGGTGAAAATCCAAACGGAATCCAAAATACCACTTTCTATTTGGATACCACAAAATCTTTAAAGAACATTGTTTCTCAATTCTCTGAATGCCAATCCTTATATAAAATGTCACCATCTATTTTCAGGGCAGAAGCAGCAATAGATTCACGGGAGCCTCAAAGTTTCTGAAAGTGCAAAGGTATTTATAGCAAACCTTTGGGAAGGAACCCTCCAAACAGCTTAGTGAGAACAGACTCTGTCCAGTGAACATGTAACCATGATTGGAGGGGGAATAGAGTGGCATAGTCACAATATTAAATAAGAAGTCCTTCATACTACAACATTACACTGTTGATCTATGCTTGCATTCATCTCTAAAACTGACATGGAACTAAAAATATGCCAAATATCGCACTTCTATCTCAGTAATCCAATGTGCTTCCTTTGCAAAAAGAAAAGCAATTCTCTCTTAATATTTTTCTCTCTAAAATACTTGGTTAGAAAGAGAATTTCACAAAGTATTATTATCTTATGAATCCTGAGAGGAGAATAAATCACATCTTGAGCATTGGGAATGTTTAAGGAATGGGAGTTATGTAATTAAGAGAGATTAAGCAGCTAGAAACCACATTAAACAAAATCAGGTTGTAAACGTCTGGCTAATCTGATGAACATCCAAGCTAAATATGAACGGATATAAACATTCCGTGAAGCAAAAGGCACAAAGTACACTTGCAAATCATCCCACAATTGTAAGTCATACCAAAATGTCATGTAACAGGAATGCAATGAGTAAGATTTGCAAAGGAAAAAAAAACCCAGTGGCAAATCCACTGCAATATAAAAGGGTAATAATAACAGGTATATTTAAAAGGCAGTGAGGTGTTGAACTTCAAAAACAGAAAAAGGGTCTCACAGATCTGACATGCTAATCCTCTTGTTCCTCTGCGTCCCTAATATATGGGCTTTCTCATTCTACCTTTTGGAGTCAAGGAAGTCTAGATGTAGACATATCACCAGTCCAAAACACAAATCAGAAAGCAACTGAGCGATGGAATGTTCCAAAGAGCAAAGCTTAAGAAAAAATATGCAGGTTTCACCCACAACTACTTTCCATGGTGAAAGAAAACTTCAACGAGACCATTCAAATGAGTTATATCTTGTCCTAGAAAAACAAGAATGGAAAAAGAATACTAAAAGTAGCACCAGTGATCTGAGTCTGATGGGCCAAATAAATTTGAAAGCTCAATGGTTCTGAAGAAGCTGGCAAAAAGACTTCTACCAAGCTAAAACAAAGGGATTGGTGATTATTTTCCTTGAAATAACTACAGGTAGTCCTCGATTTGCAAGTTCATTTAATGACTCGTTCACAGTTACCATGGCACTGAAAAAAGTGACTTATGACCATTTTTCACACTTACGACAGCTGCAGCATCCCTATGTTTGTGGGATCAAAATTCAGATGCTTGACAACTGATTCATATTTATAAAGGCTGCTGTATCCTGAGGTCACATGATCCCCTTTTGCAACCTTCTGACAAGCAAAGTCAATGGGGAAGATTCACTTAACAACCACGTTACTAACTTAACATGCCATGATTCACTTAACAAATGTGGCAAGAAAGGTCATATCATGGGTCAAAAACTCACTTAACAAATGTCTCTCTTAGCAGTAGAAATTTTGGGCTCAGTTGTGGTCAGAGGTGGAGGATTGCCTGTAATGGATCCCAAATAATAGATTTTTTAAAGTAGAATTGCAAGGAATGCTATTATAAGACTGAAAGCATCTGAACTTTGCATGACACGTTGAGGGCTGAACCCAAAAAGTACTGAGACCATGATGTCATGAGGAGTTTTAAGTGATGCAATTAGCATCTTAAGCAATTGCAAGGCTTACAGCCCTGATTTTGACCCTTAATAGCTCATAGGCCCTTAAAAGACATAGAAATGGTTCCAATCTTTTCACCAAAACCTTGAGGAGCACAAAAAGGAGTCTGGTGAACAATGTGTACTTTTATCCTTCATATAAAATAATAATGTTTAAAAGGCATGTAGAACTTAAAAGGAAACATAGATTAAGCTAGTCAGGGAAATACACTGTAGTATTTGAAATAATAACAGCAATAGATGTACAAATCTATTTACAAGCTTCTCTAAAATTTTGGGGATTTTTCTGCAATCAAATCACATTTTGCCATCACCAATCACTGGAGCTTTCAATGAAAGAAGAAAAGAGAAAAGCATAGTAATGGTTAAGATAATCATGGAAGATATACAAAAAAAAAAAAAAAAGACAATTGTTAGTTGATAGAAAGCAGCAGATACATGAAAATCAAATGATCCAGGCAGTGTTTTACATTTACAATTAAGGTGCTTTGACTATTTTTTAATCTAGAAAAAAAAATACAGGTATTTTAAATTAAGTCAGATTTAAAGTGAAATCTTAAAATATAATTTGGAAATAGCAATTTTCGTAATATGCCACGAGCAGTTTGCTTGATGATCGTGAAGGAAATTGGAGTGGAATATAACAAAGAATTGCAGTCCATTTTATCAAAAGAACATGTAGTTAAACAGTATAAGTATGGAAAACAGAAAAAGCCCAGAAAATCAATGGGCAACAACTGAAGGAAGTTCTGAAAACAGACAGTTAAAGAAAGGTTGCAAGGAATACTGAAATATCACAAGCTTCAAAACAGGAAAGAAACTTAATAGATGCCTTAGAAATTCTTTTTTTATTGTTTTGGATCCAGGCCTTAATGTACTCACACATACCAGCAGGATAAATTGTACTTTTTGCAAATCTTGACAGTCAGCTTCTTGGGAAAAAGACAATATATATAAAGAGGATTTTGTTGATAATAGAAAACAAGCTGAAGGGAAAGGGAAAAGAATCAATCAAATGAGGGCACATTTGAGTGGTGATTAACTGGAATAGCTTTCTTCATATTGTATTTAATAATGTAAGCATCAAATAATCCAGAAAAAACAATGCCATCTCTTATCCCAAATTTCCTCCTATATGTTTTTAAATGTAAGAGGATCAGGTTATCTATATTACATTTTTGTAGTTGCAGTTAAAACCATTACTTTGAAAATAGAAAGGACAAGAGTTATAGTGCTGATGGAAAGTCTGGTCCAAAAAACTGGCAAATGTATTCCTGGAAAAATAAAGATTTAAGAAATAAAGAAATGAATAGTAGATGTTTGTGATACATGTTCAAACAAAATACTTGGCAGTACAAAAAAAAAAAATTAAAGCCCTGATACTTGAAGCAAATAGTTGTCCTGTACAAACACCATTGCAAGACAAATGAAAAAAGGAGGGGAACAAAGAACATGGTGGTTTCCCCACAGCAGTTTCTGAAATATAGGAGCTAAGGATCAATTGGTAAGGCCTTGAAGTACCATCATAAATAGCTGCATTTCTGAAAATATCTAGCTGTATAATGCGTCTTTGGCTGGATTCATATAGTCACTTCTTAACTCACTTGTGTTGATTTTTGACCATCTGATAGTTTTATAACGAGACTTAATATGGCCTGAACTCTGTTATAAAATAAAACTTTTTTTTAAAAAAAAAATAGCTGCCAGTGTGTGGGAACTCAAGAGCCAAAGGCTTGCAAAATCTTCCCCCGTACCCAAGTTCCATTTGAATTTTGCTGTTGTCATCAGTGCAGTTCATATCGCTGTGACATGAACACAAAATTGGAAATCAGGGAAGACATATTTGGCAGAGTCAAGATCCTAGCCTCTAAATAACCTAACACTCATGTAGGGTTATTTTGCAGATGGAGATGCACTTGGAATTTGGTTTCTTACACTCTGCCAAAGGCTCTTGAAGCACACAGGATAAGAGGCAACTGTGTCTTGAAAGTGCTCTTTTTCTATTTTGGGGAGGGGATGACTCAATAGTTCCAATTCTCTGATCGTTTCTGCAGATCCTGGAGAAGTCAAAAGATCACAAGTAGCTTGAGGACTGCAGCCAGTTAAGTACCTGAGACAGTATAAAAGAGGGCCAACCCAAGCGTTTTTCTTTGGGTACATTGTCTCCTGACCCACGGCCTCCTTTTCTTTACTCAAACAAGCCTTTTCACTGTAGCCTTGCAATAGTATTTGCAGTTATAGGAGACAATGGTTGTTAAAACATAACACTCTACACAGATATTATCCTCACAACATCCCTGTGAGGTAGGTAAGCATTATGAACTCCATTTCCTAAAGTGTAGGTGGGAGAGGAGGTGGTGGTGGGGGATTTAAAACCACCTCCCCACTCCCGCCTAATTCAGTGGGAACGTTTAGGAGGATCTCCCTACTTCCAGAATCACATTCAAACTCATCCGTCCATAGGTTTGGCACAGCCTTATTTGTGTCTGAACATTACGGTACAAAACAGAGCATCATGCAAGGGGAGTAGCACAAAATAGATAACCACAGAATAGTAAGATTCTTTTTGTACCAGCAAACAGACCCAGCCATTGATCATGGGAGCTGCACGTGCTTGGCTGCTAGGAGCCAGTTTCAAAAAGAAGGAAAAAGAGTAGCTTCTCAACCCTGGAATGTTGGATGTTTAAGGCATAGCACTATAGGAATGGAATAATGATCAAACATGACAGAAATAGTCCCTACAGACAATAATAAATAGATACGGAAGCTGACAATGGAACATCTCTCCTGTTCCTCCTCTTGAAGCTTTATGGAAATCCCTCAAACTGGGTGGACTCAAAAGCCCACCTGGTCACGGAAGTCTATATCTCCATATCCACGGGTCTGATGTTACCGGTTTTGTGTTCTTTTACCCACAGTTCTCTGTCTTTGGCTGGGTCCACTTTCTGAAGCAACTGATCCACGGGTTCCACTGTCTGAAAAACACAAGAGCCACATGCCATTGTTTTCCTGTATCTACAAATGAATGCCTGGCAGACAGTTAGAGTAGAGTATACATGAGCCCATTTATTTTTCTTCTACAACATGCAGATCTGCTCTTTTTTGTTTAACTTTATGGAATTAGGCATTATAAATGCCCACTTCCAATGTGGGTCTTGAATCCTGACCTTATACTGTCAAGAATCTCATTTCAAGGGTGCCACATGACTCATCCCAACTCAAAGTAAACAGTACTTACTGAGAGAGCTGAGTTATCTGCTTTTATGCGATCACATATATTAGCACAGAGGATTCTATATAAGTTTTCAGATTTCTATAAATCTCTCCAAAGTACAGCATGAGAATGGATTCCAAGATAAGCAGACTCACACTTTGGTTGAACATGTCTGTCTCGTGTCGCAACTGTGTATATTGGCAAAGGTGCTGCCGGATCATTTCCACCCTCTCGACTTCTAGCCTCTCAAGTTCCTGAAATGAAAAGAATGAAATACATTCATTAATGGATAAGGAATAAAGCCCCACCACTGTGAATCAAATATATAGCAAATGTTTATTCATTTTGGTCTGTTTTGGTACTTTGTAATTGCTCCCTACCTAAAGCAAAGGTGGCCAATCCACAGATAGTGGGACAATTTTTATGGCCCTTTTATGGCCATTTTATGGCCCAAAAATCATGACATCAGAATTTGATGGCAAGCCAGGCTAGGTATGATTGTTAATAAAAAAGTAAAATAAAATCAAAAATAGAATATTAAATTCTTTGATAGGTTTAATCCCTTAAAATATCTTATTTTACCGAACTCATAACTTTTAGCAGTACCAGCAAAACAAGTCAAAATCTCTCACTATGATACACTATTGTGACTCCCCTTGAAAAATTTTCTTTTCCTTTCCTTTCCTTTCCCCCACACTTCAAATATAATCCATTGTTCTGATCTGAGTGGACAAATCAATATTTTCTCAAAAATTGTAAAATTGAAGAAAGGAGTATATGTGCTAAGTAAGTCAATAGTGTGGAAAAAAAATGGAACTTGGTTTTTGTGTGTGTTTATGTTTGTGCTTTCAAGACAGCTTTTTGATTCCCTGGGACTGTCTAGACTAGGCTCTGCAGTTTTCTTGGCAAGGTTTTTTGGAAGTGGTTCATCGCTGACTGATTCTGAGGGCTCAGAGAGTGACTGGTCCAAGGCCACCCAACTGGATTTGTGCCTCAGACGGGACTAGAACTCCCAGTCTCCAGCTTGGTGGCTTAAGTACCACACACCAAACTGGCTCTGATCTATTTTACCATGTATTTATTTAACATGGTATCCCACTGGCTACTAAGATGTCTCAGCATTTTATAATATAAAACAATTTTAAAATCAAGACATTAAAAACAGTTAAAATGGCAATTAGAACAAGCTAGTTGAAAATGTTCATCATCGCCTTACAACAAAAGAATATATTTTAAAAAGCTTTTTAAAAAAGTTAATAAAGGTCCCGCAACATTGCAGGCCGTGCATTCCAAAGAGCTGAGTTAGCAACCAAAAAGGCTTAATTTTGGCTCACCCCAAGACAAGGGCACAGCAACTATTGGCAAACCTCCTCAAGTGACCTCTTAAAGCATGGAGGTTCATATAGGAAGAGGCATGGCTTCAAGTAGGGGATCTACATAGTAACATGACATAGAACAATTTCTAGACAGAAGACTAGGAAGTATAAAGGGTAACGATACAGACCGTGGGATTTATAAACATGTAATATAAATTCATATGATAGCCTTATTATTATTATTATTTTAAAAATTTAGTCTAAGGAAGGGAGAATATACAACCAAGTTTGAACAAAAATTCAAGCACAGGGATTTTAGTATTGGAAACACGGCTATAAATAAAATGGGCTAATATATGTAAATTACACTCAAGGTGAAAAAACAACACCTTACTTCTGAAATATGCACTGTAGGACGAGGCTAAAATTTAACTTACCAGAGAGGTGGTTACCATTTCTTCAAACCATTTTGACTGAGCTTGGTTATACAAATCCACACAACGCATGAGATCATCTCCTAAAAAACAAATTCCCCAAACCATCATGTGAGTGCGTCTTGCAATTCATTCATCTACCCAAAGGGTGCTTTACTATTAATGTCGGTGCCATTATGATTTCATTTTCTGATCTTTCCTGGGTTTGTATTGCAGCTATGCGGGGCAACTGCACAATTTTTGGGGAAGATGCTGCTGCTTTAAGGAAATGCTATGTGACAAGACAGGTATTACATAATTGCCTTCCTGCATATCCAAACACTTTTCTGCCTTTCATATGAAGCTCTACACTACACAGCCCTGGTAGCTCATTCTAATTAATTAAGAAAAAAAGCAAAAACTAATCTCTTCATCATTAGTAGAAGTGAGAAAGTCATTAAGAAACATATTGCAAATTCAGCTGGCTGGTTGGCATGTCTCATTAACTTCATATTAAGAATGTTTAAGAGAAGATGTAGAAAAAAACTTCAGTTCTATTATTGCCTACTCCTTTATGGAAATCTCCCTAGGTTTTCCTGACCAAAGAATAATGAAAAATAATATTTGACTACAAATGAAAAATTATTGTTTCTTTCCTTTGGAGATTCCAATTTATAAATTGCATTCTAAAGGTTTAGATACTAGTGATCAAATTATACTTATCAAAGAATCCTTAACAGGATTCTTTGATAAGTGAACAGAGGTGAGACAGCTTCCCACATGGAAGTTAAATATAAAATCCTGCTGAGATTTGATTGCATACTGCCTATTTGTGTGTAGTGGATTTGAATTTGAAATAAGGAAACAGCCAGTCAGTATTTTATAACACTGCTTCTTAGGCAGAAACAGAAACCTTCAAATTTCTTTTGAAATTTCTTCCCACTCTACCTTACAGAATTGCACATAAATAGTAAGGATGTGTTCAGACTTGCAGAAAGATGTCCTGTTTAAATTTGGACCTTAGCCAGGTAAAGTCTGTGTCAACTTCTGTTCACTTCAGGATTCAATGAAACATACAATTTGACCAGCAATAAATAAACTTTTCATGCAGCTGTAAACAGAGGCACACATCAGAAAACTAAATGGGAGGATAATTTAACCAAGAGTAGATGAATCTTCACACAGCTTTGCCTATTGGCAGCTTTACTGACTGAAACAAACACACTTTTCACACTTTGTATGCTTTTTTCTTTCTAATCCAGTAATTCAATGTCCCAAATTCTGCACTGAGATAGAACAGTAGGATCTATATTAATCGTATGCAATAATACATATGTTTTCTTGTAAAGCTGACTTAGGCGCTAATTTGACTTTCTGTCCTGCCATCTACTGTTCAATGCAAGCAGCTTTTTTTTTTACAAAAGCAAATGTAAGTAATTTCAAACTGAAAAAAATCTAAAGGTTGACTCCAATTCTGTTTGACTCCAATCCAGTTCAGATAAATACATAAAAAAGAGAAATACGTTAAATCGATTTATCTCTATAGTACCAAAACGTACACACGATTCAATTTAAGAAATATTGGTACAGTGATGACATAGGTGGCTTGCCTTCTGCAGCTGATGCTGTCCAAGTATGTTGGACACTCTCAAATCCATTTGACAGGAACAAGGAGGCCTTCCTGGCTGGAGGTATAAGAGATGGTCCAACCCAGCTGAAGATTGTGCTGGACTCATGTCCTCTAATACTGGCTACTTTTCCTTAATTTCTTTACATGCATCTTAAAAGTGAAAGTATGGGATAGCTATAATGGTCTTCATTACAAAGGAACTAAATCCTGGAAACAGGATCACGATGGCCAGAAGGTCCAAACTGGTTTTTCATATATGGTTTATCAGACAAAATATAGATAAAAACTTAAAGAATGCAGTTTTGATCAATGCCAAAATTTAATGAATCGTGCTCTTCTTCCTAGATAAATCAATAGAAACCCTTTTATACTCCATTTCCCTTTGACATTCAAATTTCCTTGTTTCTGAGTCTTTGTACCGCACAGTATCCTCATTCTACATACACTCACCAGCTTGAGTAGACTTCCGCCTGGCCTTTTTAATTTCCTCTTCTGTCTTGTTGCTCAGTTTTATCTCCAACTGCTGTGTTTTCATCTCTAAATCCTTTTGCCTCTCTGTTAATGCTTTTCGAGCCTTGAAACAAACCAAGAGTCATAAATTTCTTCACAGAAAGAAATATCTATCTGCCTTTTCCTTTCCATAAGATTTATTCTTTTACAGGCTAAATCACTGCAAAAACAGAGTACGTGCTAAGACTTTTGCAGCTAGAACATCAAGGAAATGAACTGGCACGCTATCTCCTGGATGAGACCTTGAACACCAAACTATTGGGAAACAAAGTACCAGTGTCTGAAAAAAGGTGGTATCTAGGTGACACTATTGAGGAGCCTTAGTGGTACAGTGGTTAAATGCAGTATTGCAGGCAAACTCTGCCCAGAGCCTGGAGTTCGATCCTGATAGGGCTCAAGGTTGATCTTTCTGAAGACAGTAAAATGAGGACCCAGACTGTTGGGGGCAATATGCAAATAATGCTAACATTGCAACCCACCCAGAGAGTGCAGTAAAGCACTGTGGGTGGTTTTTAAGTCTAAATGTTACTGTTCTTTGGAACCCTATTTTATTTAGTCACTTTAAATCATTGCTGAATAGATTACATTGTATTTCCACAAGCTGGTTCTTTTCAGGACCTCTTGCCAGCAGAAGCAAAGGATGAAATTATTGACCTACTCATTTCACTTATCAAAGTTGTCCAAACTAGTAGCTAAAATATTCAGTATTGTTTATAGGACACTAGGACAGCATCTTTTGTTATACCTTAGGACATAGAGCATAAAATATAGACTAGACAACATGGCATAAATAATCTTGCCCTCCTGTCTCTATTCTGGCACTTTCTTTTCTTCCCAGTGTGACTGTCACTCCACTAGTATAGCCAACCAGACTACTTGGAGTGATGGGTTACAATTTGAAGAACCATATTTTTCTTACAATCATATTACATACATACTATTTTTTCAAATATCTTCCTGCCTGCCTCTTTCTGAATTATCTGTCTGTCTGTCTGTCATCTCTCTCTCTCTCTCTCTCTCTCTCTCTCTCTCTCTCTCTCTCTTATCCATTCATCCATCCACACACCCCCAGACCCCCACACACCTACCTACCTACCTACCTACCTACCTACCTACCTACCTACCTACCTACCTACCTATCAATCATGGTGGTGCAATGGCTAGAGTGCAGTACTGCAGGCTACTTCTGCTGACTGCCGACTGTCTGCAATTTGGCAGTTCAAATCTCACCAGGCTCAAGGTTGACTCAGCCTTCTATCCTTCTGAGGTCGGTAAAATGAAGACTGATTGTTGGGGGCAATATGCTGACTCTAAACCACTCAGAGAGAGCTGTAAAGCACTGTGAAGCATTTAGATATAAATCTATCTCTATATCTATCTATCTATCTATCTATCTATCTATCTATCTATCTATCTATCTATCTATCTATCTATCATCTATCTATCTATCATCTATCTATCTATCTATCTATCTATCTATCATCATCTATCTATCTATCATCATCTATCTATCTATCATCTATCTATCATCTATCTATCATCTATCTATCTATCTATCTATCAATCAATCAATCAATCAATCAATCTATCTATCTATCTATCTATCTATCTATCTATCTATCTATCTATTTATCTATCTATCTATCTATCATCTACAAGGATTTCTATGACAAGCTTTTGAGCAAGCACACCAGTTTTGCCTTATTTATGAGAAATTCTTACCTTTTCCACTGCTGCATACCTACTAACCAGTTGTTTTCGCAAATCAGCAATATGATGGTCATACTTTTTCATATCTTTCTTGAAGTTTTCACGGAAGTTGAGTAGTGGTTTCTCCACTTCTGCCTGGAGCTGGCATAAAGAAAAAAAGAAAAAAAATGGTTTAAAAGATTTTAGATGCTAGGAACTGGTGTGGGGATGGGGGGGAAATATTTGGATTTAGAGCAAGAGAAATGGGAGGAATTCTTCTTCCTTTCTGAATTTTAGAGCCAATTAGTTTCTACACATTGTGTGGTAGCAATAACCAATCTTGGCTAAACACTAAGATAAATCAGTCAAATTTGTTTGTTGTTAAAAGCCAGAAAATATTGATAATATGAACTAAACAAGAGAGTTTTTAAAAAATCCAACCTATTTCTATCCTCCTGTCAAGAAAACTATATGGACTACATGTGCCTGAAGCTATTACATGAAGTTTACAAAAATGCTATCCCTTTTGCATGGGAGGAAGAACTGGAAAGTGCTGTAGAAAGTTCTGAAAAGTAAGAAAAAGCTAAATTATATAATCGTGGATTTCATATCTGTTTTGATCTTCAGATATCTGTGTGAAGCAAACACTTCAAAGCAAGAGAGGAAGAATATAATCCTGAAGATTTCAAAGCAGTTGCCATTTCAACAATGAGATATATACGGATTTTCTGTTTCTTTCCTCTATGTTGAAGGGATGGGGGAAGGGATGGCAAATTTTGAAACAAAAAATGAGCACTTAAGATACAATTCCTGCAGGATTTGATTCTTGCCACTTAGAATAGCCTACTCTAAAATTTCAGTATTTCAGAGAGGAATCAGTTACTTTCTTAACTGTAAATAAGTTACAATCCAAATTGAATGGTTATTTAGGCCTTTGTCCAAATATCATCAAATTATAAAATATTGAGATTGCAATCTTGTATGCGATGATGAAAACAGGAGTTGCTTAAGTAATAAGTAGCCAGTTTTTACTACTATTACCACTACGATTAATATTTTGATGAACACTAGGATATTAATTTTTTTTTTTGGGGGGGGGGGGGGAAACTGAAGAAATGATATTGTCCAATCCAGAGTATCAAACTCGTGGTGTCACGTTGTTGTCTTGTGATGTATCGCGACTTCCCCCCCTTCGCTAAAATGGGGGTAGGCGTGGCCAACACGTGATGCATCTGGCCTGCAGGCCGCGAGTGTGACACCCCTGGTCCAATCACTGATAAACATGAGCACATATTTAAATTTATTCTATCACAACCAATAACTTTTCGGAATGAAATTTTGTCAGGATCAGGAATGAACAGTATAATCTCAGGTAATCTCAGGCCCACAAAAACATGATTACATTTGACAATTTAGAGGAAATGATTTGATACCTTAGAGGAAAATTTAAGATGAACCTCTGCTTCATCAGCCATGCTTTTTTTTAGCTGAGACCAAGATTCACCGAGTGTCCTGCAATGCATAAACCTGGTTAATAAGAAATGACTTCCTCATTAGGATCTGAAACTCATCATTACCACAGCTAATGGGATTAGCTATTAGCCAAAGCATAACGTTTAACATTACTCTCAATAATTCTCTCTCTAAATTGAATTCAGTGAAGACATAATCATGACTATCTTTAGAAAAATATCATCAAACCCTCAGGATTAATAAATGAAACTCACAATATAAGGCTTAAAACTAACGTTTATTTCAAATAAACGATCAACTTTTTTGTGTTCTTAGTTTTAGATTCAGAAGATGAAAATAAACAGGAGAAATTACAAATCTATGGAATCAAACTTTACCTGTCATATTTACATATTATAACATATCAAGCCAAGAGTTTAGCATATGTGGAATGTGCATGATAAATTTACCAAACTATATTTTGAGCACTTTTTACACATACAACAGATGGATAATTTAGAAGAAATGTTTCTATAGATACTTAGAATACTTCGGAATAAAATCTTTATTACAACATGTGGAGTAGGCCATCTGAACCCACAGAAACAACAACCACCACAAATAGATCTAGATTAGTTTAGAACCTGAATGGGAAATCATATAAGGAATCAACGCAACATCATGAAAAGAAAGATAGGATGTAAGTGATAAATACATTTCATCGGGCTTTCTCACCAGTTTTCTCCTAAAATGTCTAAACAGGAGCTAAGGATAATCTACTCATTCTGAAATGTAAAGCACCTTATTAATATATAAGCTGTATGTTATAGTACGCTAGTATCTGAAATTACTCAAACAAATTATATTCACAAATATTAGTGTCTCTCTGTATCCCTCTCTGAAAAGGGATGTGTGTGTGTGTGTGTGTGTGTGTGTTTTGCTACTCCATATATGACTGTCCTAAAGGATTTGAAAAATATTCTGTTCTTTCTGTATGACATTTTATAGACTTGTTATAGTGAATGCTTTTATTTTAAAAATTAACTGAGAAAGCCCCAATGCTTTGGCCATATTACTGTATAAAGAGTCACTTTGGGTCAGCTAGGTATCTTATTTCAATTGCAGCAAATATGACAACTTTGGACATCATTAAAAAAAAAAAACCAACCATTTTGACTAGTTCAATATCTTTGCCAATTCAATTCTTCCTTCATCTGCTATAATATATAGCTTACATATCATAGCCATATATGGAAGAAGAATTAGACAAGATGGTCCATTATTCTAATATTCTTCTTGGAGAAGAAGATGAATCTCCTAATAATGTCATCAATTTTAGAGCAGACTGTAATCTGGCAGGTAACTAGAATACAAGAATGCAAATTTACCCTTCTTCCTGGGCAGCCAGGGAGTTCTGTGATAATTTAGATAGGTTCTTGGCATATTCTTCTTCAATTTTTATTCTGGAAAAAAAAACCACCAGTGACATCAGACAAAAGCTATTATGTATTAGAAACGTAGCTTGTAATTACAATCAAATGCAGTACATTTAGCAACTCACCTCTTGGAGCCTGTATTTTTATATATTTATAGGCTTACCCACAAAGTTTGCCAAGAAAATTAATTGTAATTTAACAATTTCACTAAACTCATGGATTATAATCACAATCCTATGTAGGATTTTCATGAGTCTAATGAAATTATATAGGTCTGAGTGCTATTGCTGTCCTATATACCTCTGTTAGCGGTAATTGCTCTGCAGTTGATAAAGCAGAGATAAAGAGGGAGGAATAGAATAACTCTTAAATCAATGCACACTTGATTTTACCCACTTCTTTCCAAAAGTTTCCAGTGATACTTATTTGCCAAAAAAAGGTCCTTGCATGCACAAAGGAAGAATGAAGAGCAAAGCAAACTTAGATTTATAAGGTCTAGCAAGTACAACCAGATTTCAAGCTAAAGAACATTCCCTGTGCTCTGAAAAGTGAAGATTTGTCGATGCCCACATTTTGCCAAAGGGATGCTAAACAGTTTTTATACTTAAAAGCTCCCTTTGAGTCATGAGAGCATTTCACTATTAATTCGCCAAAGTATAATTGTAGGAAATGAACCGATGCTGCGGCCCTTTTATTTCTCTCTCTCTCTCTCTGATCAGGCAGACAAGTCCATTCATGGAACAGAATGTTCCAATCGCCACTTGCAAGTTGCTCTCCCTCCTATTATTATGTGGAAAACGATTTAGAAGAATGCTCCTTTTAGAAGAAAAATGATAAATAACGAGCAGCTATAAATAATAACTGTTTATCTTTCTCTCTTGGTTTATCCTTCCATGTCACACAGACGTTTTAAGTTATTTAAATGACCAGAGCTAATGTGAGCATTTGGGTGGAAGGAGGGGGGGTGGGGGTGGAGAGATTTCTGAGATCTGTCAAAATCAGCAAGAAGCATGACTCATCTGGACTCAGAATGAACTCAAGCAAATTGTACTCCTCTCTTTCTGCAGCAAATATTTAAATGGGTCCTTAGTAATTATAAGAGCTGTTTTCCTATTTTAAAAAACCACCTGAGGAAACATAGTGCTTGCTAGTTTTTAATCCATCCAGCCTGGAGCAATGAGATTATGAAACAGAGCTCCTGAGATTGAAATTCCTACCAAGGAA
Source organism: Natrix helvetica (assembly GCF_964273705.1). Classification (NCBI taxonomy): domain Eukaryota; kingdom Metazoa; phylum Chordata; class Lepidosauria; order Squamata; family Natricidae; genus Natrix; species Natrix helvetica. Next base: position 252,010,370 of record NC_138548.1, read on the forward strand.
AGAGGGAGCTATGGTTTTTGCCAACTCCCTCCCTCTCTCAATTGCTGCACTCCCTGAAAATCAGAAGGAAAAGACGCTTGAAAACAATATGAGGATAGGGACCAGTATGATTTAATTGAAGATAATGGAAATTTCTTGCGATTTAGCATATTTCTGTTGCTACGAACTTTTGACTATTGATATTTTGCTACATAGAAAAAACGTTTTGTTTGTTTTCTCACTGTAGATATCTTTCTGTATATAAAGTGAGAGGGCAGAAAATGAGAATATATTTCTACACACGACAGCTGTAATTTGTTGAAGATGGAGCTGCTTTTGAAGACCAGCCAGAAATTTAAGTTGGTCCAGTATGCAGCAACTCACATCTCACTGAGCCATCCTGATACTGCTATCTTACTCCATTGCTGTTGCAGATGGATTGGCTACTACTAGATCTCCAAGTACAATTCACAGTACTGGTTGCTATCTTTAAACCCGTTAACGGTTTAATGGCTATATATTTCAGAGACTGACTTTCCCTGATCAAATATTCTCACCTGATCCTGCCAATCATAGAATATCTGCTCAGGACTCTTGGGTAGAGTGACAGGAGGAGCCCTGCAGGTGGACATTCTCTTTGACAGCTTCCCTCCTATGAAACCCTCAACACAACTCTGGGTCATCCTTACCCTTACACCCTTTCTAGCTTTTCCAGAAGGCCTTTCAGGACTGATTCTGGAACCCTATATTAGTTTTTATTATAATGACACTGATTCTATTTATAACTGCCTTATTTTTATACCACTATGTTTTATTATGTATGTTGTAAACCACATACAGTTTGTTTGGATTGAGGCAATACACAATGGGTCCTCAGGTTACAATGATAATTGGGACTGGAATTTCTGCCACTAACTTACATGGCTGTAAAGCAGGGGTGGCGGCTACGGATTCGCCTGGGTTAGAAGAACCGGTAGCTAACGTTATGGCCGGTTCAGAGAACCTCCAAACCCCAACTCTGGCTCTAACACCCCCGACCTCATGATGCTGTGATAATTGTAAGCCCTCTGTTACAATCTGAACTGAATGAATGGATGTAAGTTGAGAAGTACCTGCATACATTTTATTAATAAATATATACACGAAACCATTAGAGTAAAAAAAAGGTAACAAACCCGCCCTTCCATTTGCTGTCTAATCTCTGAACATTACTTGTGTTTAACAGAAAATTTTCCACTAGACTTGTACATGTAGACTTGTAGAATCAGGAGTCTCGCCATTGGGAACATAAACCCAAACCATAAAGGAGTCAATTTAGCTCATTACTGAGTTTTCTAAGTTACCTTTCTCGAATAAACTCTGCCATTTCTTTCTGCATTTGCTTCCCTTTCAGTTGTTTCTGCAAAAGAATTTCAAATCCCGAGACTGTACTGTTCCCTTGGGGGTCCTTCTTATCAGTCTAAAGAAAATGAACAGCAAAAGTAGGGGCCAGGTGAGATGCGTTAAGAAAATGCAATCACATCTTTATACTGTAACAGGCATTTGCAAATATGCTGGGAGATATCCAGCTGTCATAACACTCTCTCCTCCGTCCTAATAACAGAGATATAATTGGTGCTAACAAATCTGCCAGGATTTCTTAAAAAAAAAAAAAAAAGGCAAGTCAGGGGCACCAGAGCTTGTTCTTGTATACGTGAAGCAAGCAATTCAATAGCAAGGGACTTTACGGTCACAAGAATTTACAATGACTATTATAAAAGGAACTCATAATGGGGTGCTGGGTATTGTACAGGTTGAAGAAAGAACCGCCTCCCCTGAAGAGTTCAGGGCTCTGATTAACTGGGAAGTTGGAAGAACATTCTGGAAAAAGGCAGTGGCGAACTAATTAAAATTAACAAGAACTCTCTCTAAACGCAGTCTCCAATTCAAGGTATTCTTTACTTTTTTTTCTCGGAGTTTGCAACTTCCAGGAAATTCTACCTTTTTTTTTATTACAAACATCTTCACCTTCCCTTTTCAAAAGTTCAATAATACTTACAACCTGGCATTAAAAATTAAACAAACTTGAAACGTGTGGTGAACTCACATCAGGTGGGCCAGTTCAAATCCCAGTAAAGAGTTGAACATACTGAGCTCCAACCTACCTAATGGGGTTATCTATGCCAGATGAATTGCAATAAGAACAAAACTGGTTGTATAGTCCCCCTAGTGGTCAGTAGTGAGTATAAACCATCCGTTTGAATACAAACGGGGGTGGTGGTGGTGGTGATACAGTGAGGCTTCTAATATGAGGCTCAGACAAATTGACATCCATAGGTCATTAATCTGGGAGTTCAAAACAAATAGGAAGGGAGGTACACCATTCATAGTGCATTTGGTAAATTTCACTTTCTCCGTCTCTGCGTCAACCAAAAATCAACCAAGAGTTCTTTTACTATAACTGTTTTGGAAACCATCTCTAGTGAATAAGACATAATGCAAATGAGTTGAATGATACATAAAACACTATTTCTCAGATCTGTATGGAATGTTAGGCTCAGATATGGCTGGACACATTTTTATGGCTACGGTGATTACAGACTGGAGATCATTATCCACTTATATGCAACCACTGTCTTTCAAACATAAACACACACACTCTTCCTCTTTTCTGGGTCATATGGTCAACAAACAGAACAAAGAAGCAAAAAGACTTTTGCAGGATCCAATCTGGGATGGTTACCGGGACCAGAAGTTTTGTCTTCCGAGCTTTCAGATGCAAAAGGGCTGGAGAGAAGTGCCCCAAAATATGGGCTCCAGCAAAAGTCCAAAAGAGAAAATCTCTGGTCTTGGTGACCGACCCAGATCCTGCAACATTATCCTGGGATATGTATATTTGGCTTCATTTGTGAGAAAAAGACTTTTGACTACCCCAATATAAAGCAACTTTCAGATTACTGGTTTTACACCACGGAAAACTGAGGAGGGAGAATTTATGCTGTGCGAACTCAAAGATGCTGCTCAACATTACTAGATAACAAGTGTTCAATCTGTGACTTTTGAAAAGAAGGCTCCTTTTCTCTTTCCCCTTTTCTTCGCTCCCTCCTCATAATAATTGTTTTCCCCCAACCATTGACATAAAATAGGAATCTGCTGAGTGATCTGCCTGATAGGTGGGGAAATACTTTTTATAGCTATGAAATGCCCATTTCTTGTTTAGAGCATTGCAGGCTGGAAGGCCAGGAAATGATTCTACTTCATTCCAGTCTTCTGGTTTTAAGAGTATAATGATTCTGCTGGATCTCATATGCAAAGAAAAATAATAACTTTTTCAGTGTCATGTGCATCATCAACTTTTAGGCTTGGATTTTATCATGTTTGCTATCAAAGATGTTAGCAATATGTCTCATCCTTTGTAAAGCTCAACTGCTGCAGTAAACAGCATATGGGAAGCTGCTCACTTACCCAGAAATAATCACAGTAGCTCCATTCAGAAGGTTTTAGCAACTGCTGTTCTGGCATTGTGTCAGGATGGGGAAAAGTCACACAGTTTATCTAATAAAGAAGAAAGTAATATGAATACGCTGGACATGCAAAGCAATTCAGAAACAGAGAGATGCTACATATGTAGAAGCTGGAAGCTTAAACAGGACATAGATATAGGCAGTTATTAGAGTGATTCTCTCTCCAGCCAGAAGATGTCATCAAAAGCAGGTAGAAAGGGCTTCCTCAGTCCTAATATCTAGAAAAAAGACCCCAAGCAAGATAGAACCACAATTTGAATTACATTTTTTCCTTCCGAAAAATCTAGAAACCCTTCAAGACAAAGCTATTGCTTACTTACAAAAAAAAACATATGTCCAGAACTATTCAAGTAAATTAATTCCAAGAACAGTTAAACCCAAAAAGATGGCATAACACATGAAAGTTGCTTATCAGAATATACTAATCGCAAACACGTGTTTATTAAGGCATAGTATTCAATTATCCTTATACCTAGAACTCAACAGGACACTAAATTATCTCTGAAAGTTGCTAGTGTATTAATATTCTCTGAATCCTATGGGTAGATAAAAAAATCCACATATAATCTCTTTAGCTGAATGATAAATGTAATATTTGTTTTATGTAGTTGTTGATGACAATCTCACATGAGTTATGCATAAATCACTACAGGGAGGTGACTTCTAATAATTTTCAGATATACAGTATATTGTGGGTCCTTCAGAGAGAGAGAAAGAAGAACAACTAAGCGTGTCATTCTCATGCTCATTTTTTCTAAAGTGTACAACTGATCTCCTCTGGAAAATGTTCACCAGTTAAATTTATGAAGCCTGCTGAGAGAACATTTATCTCCTTCATTTCAGGAAAAACAACAAAAAGAATGCCTACGTTTCTAATTATCTTTGCTTTAGAGATACAAGCTTTGGTGAACTTTCCAGAAATACAAAGTACATCAGAATGCTCTTTATATGCCTTTTGAATCACAGAATTATAGAACATTGGACCACTTATGAAGTGGGTCTTGTAGATTATCTTGTCCAAACTCCTCTTCAATACAGGAATCCCTTACAATAGACTTTCCTGCAGATGGCTATCATACCTTCAGATGATGAGAATCCATCATCTGCCAAGACAATCTTGTTTCACTGTTAAACAGCTTTTGATATTAGGATGTTTAACCAAATACAAAGCCTTTGTATTTAAACCTACCCCATTTTCTGCATGACTCCCCCCCGCCCCGCCCCCAGATACTTCAACATAGCTGACAAGTCTCTTTGTTGTCTTCTCTTTCCAGAAAAGAAAAATGCAGGCCTTCCCTTCATATAATGGAGAATATACTGATATTATCCAATGTTATCAATAATAATTATGCAATTTTGACATTGCTCCAACCACATATGATTCTATGTAGGATGGACATGGAATACAGATGAGCGTTTTTCCAAAACAAGAAATAAAAAAAATGTACAGGTTATTTTTGTGGAGCAGCAGGCCTGGTTATTGGAGCTGTCTAGTGTTTCAATGTGTGAGTGTGAGGACACTCAAGTATCACCTATTCGCAATTCAACTACATCTTTTTTCAGGATCATGCAACAGTCCTCAACTGCAGCACAATCTCAAGAAAAGATTAGCTTGGTTACAAATCTGTCACAGATAGATGCTTCCTGTATATCTCAAAATTCTCTTTTTGCCTTGAAATTCAAAGCACCTAAAAGCCCAAGCATTACCTTCTAATTCTACAGGATGCAATAAACCCAAGATGGTTGTAGCACTTTTATAAGATGGAAAATTTTCCTTCAAGCAGAATAGGTTTTTTAATCAAGTATTGGAAGAAGATAAATACAGTGCTTTAAGAAAAAAGGCATTTCTGTAACAAATTGCCAAAAGCATGCGCCATTGTTCTATTTTTGTAGAGTTATATGAGTGCTCATGCCCATAAACAATTTTTTTAAAAAAATGTAAAATACTTCTCAAATGTATCTTTCTATGTGGCTATATGTGCTATGTGGGCAGCATCTAAGAAGCATCTCTGTCCTTCATACTCAACAAAAGTGTTTCTCTTTGTAGTGGCACTGCTTGTGTTTCTCATGTTTTAAAAATGTTTTTAAGGACAGCAATGCTACAAAATTGTGAGAAAGTTAGATTGACCAGAATTAGATAGACAGAAATAAACAGAAAATAGTAAAATTGTTCATTTTAAGACTACTCTTACAACCCTGAACCTATGAAAAATCATTGCCTGTTTCCCACCTGAAAAATAACATCGTAGAAAAAAAATAGCACAGTAGCTGCTTATTTTCCTTAAAATAGTTATTTTGCTGTTTTAGGGAAGGAAAAGAAGAATATGTGAAGATCCCTGAAATGAAGATCAAAATCATAATGAGTGCTTCATTCAAGCCTCAGAACAGTATCCTTGGGGACAGTAGGCAAGCTAAGTCTAAAAATAGTATCCAAGGCATGTTCTGAAAGGCAACATCTTGTCCAACATCTCTTGCTTGCAGTTCCTCTCATGGGGATTCCAAGAAATATTGAATGACTTCATTGACAGCCACTTCTCTATGAACACTTGTTGGCATCTAAAGGACATGGCTGCCCAATGAAACATCAGTTGGCCATAATGTGGTTTGGGGGCATTTCCAGATTATTTAAATACCGTCTAAATCCTTTTAACAGAGTGTCAGTGTTGAATGTGACCGACTGCCAAAAGCACAATTTCCTGTGAACTTGCTAGAGAAGCAAATGCTGAAAGTCACAGTTGCATACCTATTTGGAATATGTATGTTGTGCAGGTGTATAACATACATATTGCAGGAAAATGCGAAGGGAATAAGAATAATCTTTATATTCACACATCAAAGGATCTTTGCTGATGCTACTTTGAAACGTTTGCCTAAAGTTAACACTGTTGTGTGTGGGGAAAAAATTGAGTCAAGATATTTCAAGTGTTACAGATTCCTGTTAGCATATGAGTAGGAGGCTGTGTAGTTTCACCTCCAATACTACATGAATAATTTGATTCTTCTTTCCCATTTTCATACACTGTGAACCAACAGGAACAAGGATAAGGCCATCCTATCTTGAATGCTGTATTTAACCTCTTAGGTTTCAAGAATTGGTTGCATAAAAAGGCACCCGGTTTGGGACAAAGGATCTATGTCACTGTTCAACAGCATTACAATGAGAATATATGTATAGATATCTGATTTGGTGCAAAATCAATCCACTTCAGGAATCAGGATAAAGAATATAATAGTAATAATAAAGTAGAAATTTTCTTTCGTTTCATTTGAGACTTACTGTGATTATTCTGACTTTGTCAGAAAATGGCATTGCTTCAGGCAAATCCAGGAACTATGACTCCAGAAGAACTGTTCAGTAAAGTTAGCCAAGTTGACTTTACTAAACATTTATTCTGGTGTAACAATTCCTGAAGTAGTTTAAAGCACAAATAAACAGCAACCAAATAAGAATGAAAACGCTTTGTCAACATTTGGGGCTGTTGTTTTAGTAACCTGCTAGTTGGAAATCAATGTAAGGTATTTATTTTGGTTGCTAATAGTTTCATTGAGAAGCAGAGCAATCTGCAATTCATTCAGTAAATCTGATCCTATTGCAGCCCTTCATCAAAACAAATCCAAAATCACTGTTCCACAATAGAGATGTATTCCAAAATCCAAATGAGCCTGTATTCTCACAATCCCATTGTAAATCTTAAAAGGTGTAAGTTGATAAAACACTAAAATTACATTTCAAACCTATAAAAACTGAATGGATATCAAAAGAGAACATATAAATAATCATTCCACCATATACTAGCTCCCTGGTGCTTCTCTCTCTTACTTGATCAATTGAGGGATGTCATGTTGCTTTAACAGATTTGTTTCCATTATTGTTTGCAGCAAAAAGGCAGAATTCAGGCTTCAACAGAGAAGCATTTATAGCTTTTTAATCACTGCATTCAAATTTTGTACATGTGATCCATGTTTATGAGCGACAATGGAGTGAAGAATAAGTTTACATTGATTTAAAAAGCAGAATTCGAAATATAACATTTCAGCCATCCACACTGAAAAACAACTTTAAAGTGTGCATATTTGTATGTATGTATGTATACTAGACAAAAATAACTATGTGCAAACACACGCACACACAAGCACACACACATACACAATTGTTTTTTTCTAGCCACTGAAATCTGAAAGGTAAGCCATCGTAGAAAACAGGTTTCATGAAACCTTGGTGTCAACTTTTTCCATTGTGTACACTCTTCACAGGAAGACTCCATTCTTTAGATGACTTCACCAGTGATAAATTGTTTGAACGGAATGAACGAAAACTGCTCCAACTGTAATTTAAACATCCCAGCACCCAGAAGGGTCTCCTACCCTCTCTTTTGCTTTCTTTCCTATCTCTGTGTAACAGGCTTTTTGTTAGCTTCAGCCTTTTAAATATGGCTTCATTGCAGCTACCGCTGAGGAGAGGAAGAACCATGTTTACATCTGGAAAACATGAGGCAGACCCCAGCACACAAAATCCTGTCTTCACCCCCCTCCAGCCCGGCCTGCAGTGCTACTTGCTGACTGGATCACCATAGCAACTGGATTGGTGATTATCACTCCAGGATTCTACTTACCGTAAAGGTGTTCTCCTTATTCTGCTTTCGAGTAGGTGATGGAGACCCGGGACTCTGAGGAGAGAGACAAGAGGCATCATCAAAACTGCATTCCACATCCGACATGGTATGTTTCTTGAGAAATTGTCCGTGTATATAAGGATATGTGTATGGAGGTGGTGTTTGAAGCTGAACGCAAGCCAATTGTGAGCAGGGTCCCTTCTGCTTGATTCCTGGGTTAGCCTTTTCCCATGTCTGGAAGTGTCAGAGCTTGGCAACTGGGCTTTTGCATGGGAGAATTTTGTACTGTGATCCTGAAGCAGCACATAAGCTCTGTACAGCCAGATAATTCATTCGAAAGAGGGTGACCCCTCCCCTTCCAATCAGTGCTTTGCTTTGGAATTAACCCTTCAACTGCACGCCAACGCTGGATTTGGACTCTCTCAGTACTAAGTCTAAAGAGTTACCAGAAACTCCACATGTATACACCGCAGTTGGTGTGTACAAACAATGTTTTGATTGTAGGTTCAGACACTTTTCATTTCCCCCCCTCCCTTTCTGACGGCTTGGAAAACTCAGTCAGGAGAGGTAAGGACATATTTCCTAGGTAGAGATAGGGAAGCAATTCATTTAACACAAGCTTATTTTAATTTGCATTTTCCAGAATTAAAATCTGCACTGTTTCAATGTCAGGATACAGCTCTCCAAAAGAGTGCATAGGGTGGTCTTTACATTAGTGGAATGATTTGCACAGAAATGCATGCATTGATACAAACAAAACAAAATCCAACACATTTAAAAAAAAAAAACAGCTGCCTTGAAACTAAATAAACACAGCTAGCCAGCATTAGGGAAAAATATGGTCTTCTAAAATGCAAACTGTTATGAAAACAAGTGAAAATGAACAACATTAAACCCTGAACAAAAGCAATTGCTTCATCCAGCTATAGCTGTCTGCATGTGAAGCTAAAACCACAATGCAGCTGTCCCTCAGGCTTCCTCTACTTATATTTGCAAAAGACTAAAAGCTTTACAAAGCATCCCTTGCATAAAACTGACAGACACAAAATGAACTAAACAAAAAGCACCGGGTGCAACGTTCTATCAAGGAGGCAACAGCTATATGTTTTAAGCTGATATTTGCTCTGTTACTCCATTTCAAACCCCATGCAACAGCTAACAAGAGCATGATGGGCATATCCTGCTGCATCCTTAATTGCATCCATTATTCCTGAAAGGTTCATTTATTGTCTATATCTCTTACAAAATAAATAAATAAATGTACATTGTATTACCCAGCACTACACAGAGCAACAAAAAAAATCAAAAACAGAACCCAACCGTCTTGTTTTGAATTGCATAAGATTCTTTAGGGGCCATATTCCCCAGTTTAGAGCATCTCACCAGTCCATCCTTATCTGCACTACAGTATAATCTGGAATAGAGCATCATGCTCTTCCTCCTCTCTGCTTTCTGGGACAGAATTTCTGCTTTTTCCTTCAAAGCATCCTTATGTAAGTGAATCAGCTTCTCTTAATTTCATTTTAAAACAAAATACATCTTTTATCAATCTTGAATCCAGGATGAATGTGAGAGCCAGGAAACATTTTAATCTCTCACACATTCATATCTTAAAATGTCTCAAGGGATTTTTTTAAAATAACACTGTTAGCATTAGTTGTTCACATGTGCAGAAAAGGAATCTCCAAGCAGCAGACCACCAGTAGTTCTACAATAAAATTAGGGCTGATTGCTAATTTTACCAGGAAGAACCATATAATGAAGAATTCCAAATCCTCTGGGTTTTTTTTATAATCATTAAGAGTCAGTTTGGTGTAGTATTGAAGATGCTGGCCCAGAAACAAGAAGACTGTGACTTCTACACCTGCCATGGCACGAAAAAATGTCTGGATGATTTTGGACCAGTCATTTCTCTCAGCCCAATCCACCTCACAGAGTTGTTGTTGGGGGAAAAGTAGGATACACACACAACCTTGAGTTGTGTGTATTAAAAAAAGGCAGAATAAAAGCAACAACAACAAAAAAAGATTTGCTTTAAAGCTTTGCCTATATGGAATGTACTTTCATGCTCAATAAACTGCTAGCAGCTTCAGTAGTAAACCTAAATTATCTGAGCTTTCAAACCTGCAAATTGCTTTGGTTAATATCAAAACTTCTTTGAACCAACTGTTTGTATCACATTAACTAAGGATATTCCATTTTCCCAATTTTTTCCAGTTGGCTGACTGGGTTGAGTCTTGCATTTCAAAGCCAGTATAAGAATAATCACTTGGTACCCATGAAAGGAAGATTAGAAACCCTTTTGGATTATATATAAAGGTTAATTAAAAAAAGAATTAAGTTAGATCCAGTTAAGCCTTGATTGTTAGGGGGGGAAATGATATGCTGCAGGATATAGTCAAATAAAGGACGGATAATGATAATAACGTGTATGTATGTATGTATATGTATATATGTATATATATGGGTACAACACAAGGAAATGGGATGTAAATTGTAAACAGTGATTTGGAAAGAAGGACAGAAAACTTTGTTATTAAATATTATGGATGTTTAGCTAGAATAGGACATAAGGATTTAGTGTCATTGGGTGATTTTAGAAATAGTGAATGAAATGCCAGTATGTGGCAGATATAATCCTCAGTTAATCCAAAGGAAAGACCATTAATTTACATTCTTACACCAAGACCAGATCAACTCAAAGTAATCACTATTCTGGGTGCTACAAAACAATGACAACAATGAAGACTAAGACACACACAAGAAGTATCTACAAAGCAAGGTTCACTCCCAAAGTGTTCAAAGTGGTGAGATATGCCAGAGACAAAGTGGAAGATATAGAATATAGTAACTATTCAATCTGCCTTTTCAGCTAGAGAGAATGAGTCTTCAAGAAAAGTTAAAAATGGATCCAGAATTTGTTTGTTCAATGGACCTATTCCAACCATGCATTTATTTTAGAAATGCATTTATTTCAGGTGATTGTTAGATTCGAAGTTTTGGAGAATGCACTCAATTTCAGACCTAGTTTTCTCCTCTTGTATGCTAACTTTGTGATTTTCTACATACATCAAATGAAAGGCCTATTTAATCTAGCATTCTGTTTCCATAGTGGAAATATCAAATGCCTACAGGAAGTCCACAAGTAAGGTGTGAGAAATCTTCACACTTGCATTACACTCTCAGTGTAAAGCCAACAGTTTGCACTGAGAGATGTATTGTTTTTAACACTATATGTAATACACACTAGCCAACATGACTGATAGAAATTGAAAACTTTTTTTTTTAATTTGTTCATTTACCTTTGGAAGATATTCAAGTTGGAAGTCCTAACATGCAGCAATGAATTTCATATTCTATATGCTATACGAAGCACATCCTCTTATGTATCCTGAATTTTAACCTTATTGGATGAAATAGCTCTAGAATTAAATTATCCTCTCAGTTTTCACATTTAATTGTTTTACACAGCTTCCATTTGTCACTTTCTTTTTCCTGTGCTATAGTAGCCATAGACGTTGTAAATATTGAGCATAAGAAGCAGCCTTGCCCTTGATAATTTGGACTGTCCATTGTGTTTACGAGACCACTGACCTCAATAAAGTTACCCAGTAGAAAGGAGGGGGAGAGAATTTGTTTTGATGCCTCAGGAAGGTAATGTAAAAAGAAAAGTGTGTGAAAGGCCTGCTGTGGATTGAGTCACATTGTGAAAGGCTAAACATCAGCAGAAACCCCCACCCCCCAGTGCCTACTCCAAGAGTTATGGAAAGAAAGAGAAGGGCCTATTTTTTGTTCTAAAAACAGAATCTTCATTGTTTGGGATCCATCCAATTAGCATCTTTAACATGCTTCATGTTGCAAAGGCAAAATTAAACTATTCTACAGTGACACTGCAAACATGAAAAAAATACTTGATAATGTTAAGAATAAAGATACTGCCAAGTATTGGAAATCTCAGCTTTGAGTGGCGCCTCTGCTTTTGGCAGCACTTGGAGGGAAAAGACGGAAAAGATTGAGAGAAGAGACCGAGGGCCCACGCAGTGTGGAAGGCCAGCAGAGCTGTTTTGACCAAGTTCTTTGTGTTCTAAAAGATATGACTTGCTGACTCAATCAAAGCTTACAGTAGCAATTTTTCCTGAACCACCATCCTCTAACAAATTAATTGTGTTGGCAGCACATACTTTCTCTGATTTGCTATTCTACAATACATTCAAGGAGACTCACAAAATGTTGATGATGACAGTGAACCTGAATAACTTATAGGAGCCTCCTAAAAACTGTGCTTCCTAAGTATACCTTACAGAAAGTACACCTTGCAGATATCTAAGAATTTAACAATGGAAACAAGACAGCTAGTTTGTTTGTTTTTTACAGGAGAAGCTTAGGTTGATACTGCTATTTAATGATATAGCTAGTCTAATTATCCTGAGCAAATAATATTAATTTGCCTACTTTCCTGAATAATGCTGGAATACAAATATTAAACAGTATTCATATCTGTAGAGGAAAGCCAGGACAAAATATAACTAAATTCTATGAGTTGGAACATATTATGTTGGAGATAGTAGCTTAGATTGATGTTTTGTTTGTAGTGTTTAGTCTAAAATTGCTGTATCGTTCACATAATGTAAACATTTGGTATATATAGAACTATATAAATTTCCCCTGACATATGTCTGACATGCTGTTAATAAGTGGAAAAAGGAAGAAATGCTAAGATGCATATCCAAGTCAATGTAGCTTTTTTATTGAAAGAATAAAAAATATTGAAAGAATATGCAGAGAAAAATCACTTCAAGTATCACTTGTGAAATTGGCCTGCAAGTTCTTTTCATTAACATTTGGGAAGGAGTGGCCAAATAATAAAATAACAAAAGGATTTGATAGGCTTTAGGAAGAGGTTCATAATTAGATTTCTAATATGCTATTGTAATCTGTGATGTAACATTTCCTCCATTATCACAATGTGAGTATTGTAAATGAGAAACTGAAATTGACACATAAACTGCCAAAATGACTTTGCAACGTCATGATTGGAAATGACCAGATGTATTTTAATCCACAGAGGTGCAGAATGCGGATTTAAATTTTGGATTCATTGCTGCATTCTAGAACACTGGGTCTTTATAGTTCAGCTATATTTAGTCATCATGTCTCACCTTTTAAGACATGCAGAACATTCAAAGCAATTTCTTTATCACTCTGGAAATATTGAAGAGAGTGACAGAAGATTCCTAGAATTTGTACTTTATATTTTTATTAATCAGTTGGATGACGAGATGGAATGCAACTGATTAAATCTGCACAGATACAATATTAGGGGAAGGGGAGATAGCCAGTATTGTAGAAGACAAAAATAAAATCTTGTTGTAGTAGACATAAGTGCTAAAAATGTTTTTAAAGTGAAATTTAACAGAGACTTAAGCAAACCTATATACTTAGGAAGCATACATTAAATGTACAGATATAGTTTGGTTTATGTATGGATTTGTAATAGTACTTAAACATTTTGGAATAGTTGTTGATTACAAGTTGGATATGAATCAAGTAATCTGATGTGGTTACAATAAATGTTACTACAATTTTAGGTTTCATGGGTACTACAATTTTTACTTTATTCTAAATCGGTTGGCTCACAGCTCAGGCATTATGTTTAAAGTACTGCACTTTAGGAATTCAGATTACCGTAAGTAATGCAGGATCAGAAAAGGGCAACCAGTGATATTGGGGGACTAGAAACAATAATTTCCATTGAAAAATTGGGTATATTTAACCTTGAGTTGATTTGAAACAAAGAGAAATAGAAGCGCATTCTCCAAATTCCTGAAGGATGTCACACAACAGAAGGTTAAGACCTGTATTCTACTGTCTCAGAGTGAAGGACACAGTGTAATGGACTTAAATTTGAATTAAAATATAAAATGATTATTAGGAAAAAATAGCTAATCATTAAGAGCAAATTTTATGACAATGGAAACTATTATTATCCAGAAAAATGATGTCCTTCCCTTTGCTGGATGGGTTCTAGGCAACTACATTATCTGCCCTAGAAGCTTTAATTTGGATTCCTGCAATTAGCTGGTGGGGGCAGCTAAATTCAGTGGCCTAAATGTCCCTTCTCATTCTGTGATTTTATAAAATCAATTGGAGTCGTTAATGAATAACACTTACAAACATGGCTGGAAACTACAGGGAGCACTGGGTTGCAATTTAGAGATACAGAGATCATTTCAGGATGACCCTGGTGTTTAGAATGTAAGGAAGTGGAAATTTCTCAAAAGTCTCCTAGCACAGCGACATGCTGGACGGGTGTCAAGGACTGTCATTATCACCACATTGTTATACTGAGCACAAAAATTATACATAGAATTCTGAAGCATGTATGACCTAAGAATCTAAACCGTGTATTTCTGCGACAAAATTTCAAGCCATCTTTCAACACGTTCTAAAATAGCAATAAAGGAGACTCATACCCCCAATACCCCCACTTCCCGAGTTCACACATATCATAACAAATGTGAGAAACATAGATTTGATTGAAGATAACAACAAAAAAAAACCCATCTATGAGATAAGGAAAGGGTAAGAGTAAGCAGACACTTAGTGTAATTGCAATTAAAACATGGACAGAAAGAAAGCACATTGCACGACTTGCCTGAAGAACTTTGTGCTACCAAATGATCACAGATGGCCAAAACTGAATAAGATCAATAGGAGCTTTGACATATAAAAACAGCAGAGAAAGAGAGATGGAGAGAGATAGGAAGTCACATACACAGAGAGTGGGGGCGGGGAGGGAGAATGGTGTTTCAGAACTATAATGACTTTGAGATTTACAGAACAAGCTTGGACTTTGCTGTGGAATAATGGTGATTCACAATTTTTAAATAAAAAAGCAATTTCCAAGCTTCCTTGGACTGGAAGTTACCACGAAACCTGTTCCTAAATAAAGCAAAATTTATTAAGGGAGGAATCCTGAAGCACATTATGTGAGTTTACCTGAGGGTCACTGCTGATTTTGCGGAGACTCATGTGGCTTGGCTCTAGCTGGGATGCCAACGTGCCTGGTATGTGATATCCGTTCACTGTAAGAAAAAGACATGAAGTTCAGACCAAGAAGGCAGGAAAGGAGGGGGTGGCTTTTAAGTCACTCTGTTAAAATCAAGTATTTTACTTGACCTTCCCAATGGTGATTCACATTATTATTTAACACTCTCCAGCACCAATTCAGTAAATGAAATACAGTATTCCATAGATACTATCAACCTCTTTGTTAAATGAAGAAAAATATTTATTTTATTTTATTTAACCTACTCTGTGCATGTTGGGGGGTGGGGAGGAGGGATTCCAAATGTTTTTTTAAACCTAAAACAGATCACAATTACTATTAAAATAGGCAACAAATAATCCAGCCATTATAAATCAAGTAAAAAAAGAAATGTTTTTCTAGATTTTCTAAATGATAAAAGAATGGGGGTTAACCCAAAGGAACCCACAGGAGAAGATTGCATAGCTGAGGAGAAATGAAGTTACTGGGGAATCTCTTCAAAAACATTTCCTACATATAACCTGGGATTTTGGGGGTTTTCAAACTCTATTTATGGAAGAGATCTATCTGTCAGGCCTGCAGCCATATTTTCTGTTTGATCTTTGGCCTGCCACACTTTCTATTATTCTACTATACATTTTCTATTGTGGAAAAATGGGAGGGGGGATTGTACGGAGTTAGATACTATGTAGCCATAACAAAATTCTTTCTAGAAAGCCAAGGTCATCCTTTGTCTTCGCACCTCTGCACTTGACCGGAACTGTATGGCTGGAACTGCCAGCATGGCAGTGGAAGATTGGACCATGCGATGGACTTGTGAATATGAGGACAAGATCTTGAACTTTCAACTAGGTGTGAAAACGGGGAAGCTTTCAGATTCGGGTTTTCCCAGATGTGCCAACATGGCTCTCTTAATAAATTATAACTTTGAGCAATACTTTGCCTTGGACTCTGATTTACTTTTGGATGCTATTTGGAACCCTGACACTATAAGGATCTGAATGGCTTCTGCAGAACAAGGGGGAGGGGAGAAAACTTTCTGTATGGAACTACAGAACAAAAACTCTTGACAAATGAATAAGGCTTATTCTCTTGAACAGAGATGGTTTTTTCTCCCTAGTCTTTTGAGGAAAGGAGATCCCCCAATCAGTCACTTAGAAAAATTGCTACAAATGCCACTGAACAACAGCATCAAGTGAGAGCAGACGGCTTAAAACTCTCTGCAAGGGACTATGGGGGAAAAATTGAACGTATTCAGCCATCCTATCTTGAATGCTGCTCTTTGGGATGACATTTTTTTAAGGTACAGCAGTGGGACTTGTCAGCTGACAATGAAAAGTCTCACCCTTCTTGATCAGGTTTTTTTTTTAGAAAAAAAGTCAAACAGAATAGTAGTTGTCCAGGGCTGCATGTGGCTTATGGGATGTGAATTGGACATGCCTGTCTAGGTGTTGAAAATAGTCCCTCGGCATCACCAACAGGACACTGCTGAAATATTTTCAGATTTCGAAACAAAAAGCAACATTAGTTGTTAAAACACACTGAATGGAATGTGATTATTGTAGATAACTCCTTTATTGCCTTTAAAATTGTATGGTGAAATTAGGTAATGAAGTGATACACACAGACATGTGTCTCTCTGTGTATGTATAGCTACCTGTGCATGTAATGTGTATATACATGCATATATGTATGTATGCATAGGGACGCGGTGTCGATCAGAAAGGTTGGCAGTTTGGCGGTTCGAATCCCTAGCACGTCATAATGGAGTGAGCTCCCGTTACTTGTTCCAGCTTCTGCCCACCTAGCAATTCGAAAGCATGTAAAAATGCAAGTAGAAAAATAGGAACCACCTGTGTTGGGAAGGTAACAACGTTCTGTGTGCCTTTGGCGTTGAGACTTGCCGGCCACATGACCACGGAAAGCTCTTTGGAGAGTGCTGGCTCTTCGGCTTAGAAACAAAGATGAGCACCGCTCCCTAGAGTCGGGAACGATTAGCACATATATGCGAGGGGAACCTTTACCTTTGTGTGTGTGTATATCACACACACACACACATCACATATAAATAAACAAATACACTTACATATACTACACACACACACATACTATATAATATGTGTACATAATTATAAAGTGATCTAAATTACTTATAGAACTACCAGTAAATGTTAGAAAATAAAAATGAGGTCTGGAAGTATCAATAGAAAGGGATTCATTATGAATCCCAGTTCATTATGATTTTGCACTTTCCTTCATGGTTTATTATTTCATATCTCTTATAATTTAAAAAGTGGAACAAATGGGGTAAGGAGAGTGACATGAGTTCCAAACACAAAATTCAAGTATCTCAAAGAAACCAAGAACTCAAGCACCTTGCTTTTAGAGACAAAAAAATGAAGGCAATCCATTGAGGATTTTCCCATGACGGCAAGGATTAAAATTGTCAAAGCAATGATTTTTTTTTTAACCAGTAGTAATGTACTGCTGTGAAAGCTGGACACTGACAAAAAGGAAGACAATGAATTATGGATCTGGAGATAGTTACTAAGACTGTGAATCAATTCTGGAAGGAATAAAGATTGACTGCTCCTTTGGGAAAATTGAACAGCAAGCACGTACTTTGGTTCAAAAAAGTGGATAATGGAGTAGAAAAAAACACTCGGCAAGGAATAGAGAATGGAAAGGAAACATATAAGGATGGATAATCAGGATCAGGGATATCATAGGAAGATCCTTGCAGGATTGCAGATCCAGAATAGGTCAAGGTGGTAGGCATATGCAGTGGCAATGCAGAAGTCCGTTGGTATTTTGAGGGGTTTGGTGACATATTTTGATTTCTCATTCATATTAAGAAGTTGAGAAGTTTAGACTTTATTTTGAGTTAACCTGCCTTTTTACTCTTATTTACTGAATAAAAGAGAAGGGATAGGAGGGAGTCTTTACATAGCTGCAAACCTGTGAAAGTCATATGTCACCTAGTCAAATCCAGGTCTTACAGTCTCATGACTATAAAAGGGCCAGAAAGTCATGGTGTCAGGTTTTGATAAAAAAATAATAATCTTGGTGTTGTTGTTGTTGTTTGTAGGGACCCTCTGTACAAAACCTAACACTGGGTACTGTGGAAATTGGAGTCTCTCTGCTCTCATGTTTAAGGAGCTCCTGGCAGCTTATTAGAGATCTCAACTTGTTTGGTATATTCGCTTTTTATGTTATGCTTTTAAATTTCTTTGAATTCATAATCTGACTGTGAGAAGCGAAATGTCTTCAAAAGAAAAAAAAAACAAGAAAAAGCAACTTTGGGACAACCATGACCTGGATGACTGAGAAACTCTACAGACTTTGAGTTCATAACAAAACTTAAAAATCTCTTTATTCGCTGGTGTGCTTATTGTCTCTGGATCCAAAATAACCAACTGACTGGATCCAAAATCACTGCCCTGACTCTTGGCAAAACAGCATCCTGCATTCAGCAACCAAAGTTTGAACCTGATTGGATGGTACCTAAACATTAGTCATAAGCCATATCTCTGCCAAAGAAATTCTGTGCATTCTCCTAGTCCTACTTTCTCTCTAAAGATAGGCAAATATATCAGCGGGATTTTCCCATTTAATGTAGATAGTAAGAACTTTTATGATCCCCTTCCCTTTTGGAGAAAGTAACTGCATGCGCCTGTGGATGATTTGTCCCTTACCTGTAGGCAATGAGTTCTTCTGGCTCATTGAATTCTTCGGAGTTCCCGGAACACTGCTTGGTCGCTCCCAAGTAGTCTCTGTTAAAAAATAGTAACAATATCAGTATCGATAGTCATAATCACTAATAGGTGCATGTAAGGCCTTTGTTTTCTACCCCACTCCTATACAACTATACACATAATGGTGCTTATAAATGCCAATCAATAAATTCCAATCAACAAAAGTGTTAATTCATGAAGAAATGTGCTCTTTCATATAGAACTGTTCAATGCCAGTTCTTTCCGAGAAAATGGTATTCATTAAGATCCCTTCAGGCAGTCTTCCTACTTAAAGGAGGAAGTTGCTGTACAGGCTCAACAGCCTCCTGCGATTCTAGTCAGTTATGTGTCAGATTGAAACACCCTACACGTCTAGACAGAGGGAGTCAGAAAAGCTGGAAGAATACACCTCGATGCCTACAAACCCACAGACTGGGATTGTTTATATCTGTTGTTATATTAGCCAACCACTAACGTTTTCTACAATATGTCAACACTCATTAGCACTGAGCAATCAACCTGTCCTGAAATATGCAAAGGAAAGAGCACAGGTAGAGCGCATTTCCTGTACAACTGAAGAATCACAATTACAATGTCAACAGACTTTCTTTTAGAAAATAAAATAAGGGTTGGCTGTGCCCAGCTGTTTAGCAGCAACCATGTCCCTTTCACTGATGTACTGTTTTTTTTTTCCTACTTCAAATCAAGCATTTTTTTTTGCTGAATGCAAAAATGTCTCTTTATTTAGCTCCTGGAACATAGAAACATTATCTATTTCATCACGCATTTCATAACATCTGGGCTGAACGAGGATGGAAACAAGTGTTAAGGAATCACTGCAGCTGTTTCCAAAAGATACTTGCAGACAACATCTCTGACTGTAGATGGTGCTATCACTTTGAATTAGCCACAGACTGCAGCTCCACCTTCTAGGTTATTTTTGCAGATCAGGAGTGGCTGCAAGTATATGATTTAAAGCATCTACTTACAGTGTTTGTATTGAGAAGCTGCATGCTTCCTTTCTAAGAGTCAAACAGGTAGTATTCAAAGAAGGGAGCAAATCTATATCTAAAATCTACATGTGAAAATGCTACAAAAAAAATTAGGGATGAAATGCTTGGAAGAAAGGGCACTGATAAGCCAACACACATAATAATTGATTACAGACTACTGAAAAAAATGGAGTTAGGTAACAGCAGGATTTGGTGGATGATGGCCAATGACATTATCCAAAACTATACATCAAATACCAGCATAGCTTAATACTACACCAGGCCAGCAAAATGCTATGCTGACTTGTCTTTCCCTTATTATTTTCATTTTTAAAAAAGATTTCCAGTTATTATTTTCTCAATCTTCCTTTTTCTTTGGACACTGATGGATTTGTGCTAATTGTTGATCTATGTAGCCTGCATAACCAGCTTAGTTCCTGCTTTGTAATCTATCTTGTGGCATCATAATATCAGGTTTTGTGTGTCTCACTGGTTTCACATAATAGTAAACTATAAACATTCAGAATGTCTTTCTGTCAGATCACACTATGTTCACATGGAAAATGGATAAGTATCATTCACTGATTGCACGATTTGTTCTGCTTCTATTGCAACAATAACACTGTACACTGTTTTGCAACTGAATTCCCTCCAAATATCCTGTCACGTATCATAAACACCATCTCCTAGTCCACAGTACATAAACGTGAATAAGAGGGCATTAAAAACACAAGGAAGAAAACCGTATTAGCTATTGAATACCACTTTCTAAGCCTGCTGCTATCTTTTTAAAAAAATATAAAAGATAAAATCCTTTTAATACAGATTTTAATACACATTCTACTTTTTCAGAACAATATATTTTAACTGGAAAATCTAAGATTTCATGAAGCAATTCCACAACTCCACTTGCTAAGACTACTATAGAGATGACAAAGCGTCAATATTAATCATGATACCTATAAAAATACTGCAGAGTGGCATTGCCACTTACATATTGTCCTTTATCTTAAGTGACAAACAAACGATGAGATAACACAGCATAACTAAATCAAAGCTACCATAAACACAGTACCAAAGAAAAGCTCTATATGGATATGTCATACGTGATTATTCCCATGGTTCTCATGCTTGGGCTTTCTTTTCTTTCCAAATTATGTTTGTGGTTGATGGATCATAATCATCCATCATGAATCATTACATTTTAGTATGCTACAATTAGAAAGCAGATCTCTGGTTCACATGAAAAAAAAAGCCAAACGTTTCACTTGTTTCCAGTGATTCAGATTATGAACCCATTCACCCAGTTAATGTTTTAAGATAGACCATGGTTCCTATAGTCATCATGTAAATGGATGCAAAAGCTGAATTGTAGGTGTGTTAATGGATAAACGTGTTGCCTTTCCAACATACTGGCTGAGAATACTATGAAGTGTAATACAACACACTTTTATTACTGAGGTTGCCAAGTAGTGGAAAATTATATTATATTATATATTTTGTTTGACTGCAGCTGTTTTCCTTATAATATTTTTACTATTCTTAACATATATAACAACAATAGAAATAGAATAGGTTTTTTGAGCACAGTCAATCGATAAGGTGGTGTGCAGAAGACCGGCAAGCCAGTGATCCCTCCTCTGTAAGTAGCTGTCTTTATTGCTGGGTGTGGTGTGGTCTGTGCTGTGTTCATCCTTGAGATAGTGAAGTGCAAGCAATTAAGGTCTTGCTTTCTGTGTCTGTCTTTGTGCAGGTTGTTGGAGCAAAGTCAATCGATAAGGTGGTGTGCAGAAGACCGGCAAGCCGGTGATCCCTCCTCTGTAAGTAGCTGTCTTTATTGCTGGATGTGGTGTGGTCTCTGCTGTGTTCATCCTTGAGATAGTGAAGTGCAAGCAATTAAGGTCTTGCTTTCTTTTCTTTTATTAAAAGAATTTTATTGGTTTTTAAACATTTATGGGAAAAGGTAAAGGGGTACATAGAAAATTTTGGCAGCTCCCACGCTAGTGGTAGAAATCCCCCCAAATCTCACAATTTTTACAATATTAAAAACAACATATAAAAGATAAGCAAAAAACAGAATCTTATTCTACATTGTATCAACCATGTGTTCAATCATTTTTCCTTTGTCACTTTCTAGTATATCAACAATTACAAATATTTCAAATACTGTTATTTTTGGGACCTGAGCCTTTTTGATATTACTCCTTCCTCCCTGTCCGCAGGTGGAGCCACAGCCCCTCCTTCATATCTTGTACCTTGCTGCCCTTTTCACTACCTTCCCTGTGTTCGTCCTCTAGAAGAGAAAAATGTTTTTTAATAAAGGCTTCAGCCTCCTGCACTGTATTAATTCTAATTCTATTTCCCTCCCAAAAGATCAACATTCCCTCTGGCAATAACCATCTAAACCAAACTCCTTTATTGTATAATTTCTTTGATAAGGAGGAATACTTCCTCCTTCTTTCTCTTATCTTTTTCAGAATTTGCTTAAGAATGGTGATTTCTTCATCTTTATATTTAAATGGTACCTTCCTTTGGGCCCCTAGCACCTCATCCCTTGTGGTCCTGCTGATAAATTTAACATGTACCTCCCTTGGAACATTATGGCTTCTAGCATATGCTGAATTAATCCTGTAAACCAGATCCATATCCCACCACAGGGTTCTTTGTTATTCTTTGTCTCTCTTAATGTATTCTGCTAAAATTGTACTCATAATATCCTTAAGGTCTTCATTTTCTGTCTCTGGTAGGTTTTGGAATCTGAGAAAAAAGGACATTCTTTCTAATTCTATTTTTGCCATAAAGTTTTCCAGGTCCACATTTCCCTTCCGGATTGCCTTGACCTCCTCCCCCAATCCAGCCGTTCCCTCCTCCAACACCACAATTCTCTGTTTGTTTTCTGAAATATGATGTTTAACATCTCTGAGTTCATCTTTAAGATCTGTCACCTCTTTTTTCAACTCATTTTGACCCCTCATAATTTCCTGAAGCATTTGGGAAACAGATAGCTCTTTTGGGCTCTCTCCAGACCCTTCTTGTTGTAACAATGAAGTAATTTTCGTTTGCTGCATGCTTGGACTGGAGGTGGCAGACGCGGGAGCCAAAAACGACTTGCCCGTTGGTGGTTTCTTAGGCCCCATTTTTCTAAGTTCAGAGATGTGTATAAGTCTTTTACAAAGAAAATGGTGTCCGTGGATTGCACAGCTGTGCCGGTCCAGGGAAGCAGGCAAATCCGAAAGCGAAGAGTTAATTCTCCTTCACAGTTCCAAGGCACAGAGGCGTACCAGAAAGGGGAAGGTCAGATAATCAAAGTCCAGGAAGACCACGTAGCAGGGGAGGTCCCGGTCTCCCTCAGAGAGGGTAATAAAACAATTCCAGAGGTTTTTTTTTCCGAAGGTAGTTTCAAAAGGCAGACTTCATTTGTAAGTGCAAAATCAAAGATGGATGGGAGCCATCTTGGCTCCTCCTTTCACAAGGAGAACGGAGATCTCCATAAAGTTTTTAAAAGAAAAACAGCTCAGCAATCATCTCTTGCAATTGTGATAGCGATCTTTCTCACATAGTTCAAGTGACGAGTCAGCCTTTGTTCTCTCTTCATTCAAATAGAGAGAGAGATAGTTCAAATGCCGCTTAATCCAAGGGGGGTAAAGAGAAGAAACACCCCCCTCTAATCTCCAGTTTCAAATAAATTGAACACGAATTTACAGTAGTCTGCTGCTTATCCTTTAATGACGATTAAGGAGATCAGGATGGGTCCCCCACCACCAGCATTCTGCCGCTCTTCCTTGGATAAACTCCTTCCTCCTGGAGCCCATTCGGCCAAAGGGCGGACAGCCCGAGGCTGTCCCAAACCCCCCTCCGCTCCCCGGCTCCTAGGCGAGGCTGAAAACACCCCCGCTGGCTGCCGCCAATTCCGGGGGGTTTCAGCAAGCCGTCCTTTGGCAGAAGGGCCCTCCAAGGCCCCCTGTGCTCCTTATGGAGCCAAACGAGGAGATGAGGGATGGACAGCATGTCCGTCGCCAGCAGGAACCGGAAGTGATCTCAAGGTCTTGCTTTCTGTGTCTGTCCTTTGTGCAGGTTGTTGGAGCAAAGTCAATCGATAAGGTGTTGTGCAGAAGACCGGCAAGCCAGTGATCCCTCCTCTGTAAGTAGCTATCTTTATTGCTGGGTGTGGTGTGGTCTGTGCTGTGTTCATCCTTGGGATAGTGAAGTGCAAGCAATTAAGGTCTTGCTTTCTGTGTCTCTCCTTTGTGCAGGTTGTTGGAGCAAGGTGGTGAAGTGGTGGTGCAGGAGACACAAAGAAGGACAGTAATTTTCCTTTTCTATTATTTTGTGTGCTTGTTTCATCCTAATGCAGTGCATGCAATTAAGGTCTTGCTTTCTGTGTGTCTCCTTTGTGCAGGTTGTTGGAGCAAGATGGTGAGGTGGTGGTGCAGGAGACGCAAAAAGGACAGTAATTTTCCTTTTCTATTATTTTGTGTGCTGGTTTCATCCCAATGCAGTGCATGCAATGAAAGAGTTCATTTCTGTGTCTCTTCTTTGTGCAGCCCATTCACTGGAGTCCGTGATACTGAAGACTGGCAAGAACAGTCATCTTCCTTCTGTAAGTAGCTCTTTTATTGTTTTTGTACTTATTTTAATCTTATTGTAGTTCATCCATTGGGGCAAAGGATTCAGTGACATTGTCTTGGCCACTCCCACCAGGTCACATGGCTGGCAAGCCACTCCCACCTGGTCACATGGCCAGCAAGCCACTCCCACAAAGGAGGCCACACCCACAGAGTAGGTTCCCAAAAAAATTGAAACTCACCACTGGTATGTATGTATGTATGTATATGTATATATGAGTGTGTGTGTGTGTGTGTGTGTAGGAAAGCTAATTGATCTACAGTCATCTTATTTCTAGGCCTACTTGAGGCTTTCAAAAGAGGTGCTTTGCAATGGCAAGGAGCACATACAAAACACCTTTTCTCCAATCATAAAAGAAGGTGTATAATGTGCAAATCCCAGTTGCTTCAGAAGCTTCCCTAGACCTCCCCAAATGTATGTGTATGCACAGCCCTAGTTTTCAGTACTAGTCATTCAGCAGCCAAACATCCGTCATTTTAGTCAGATTCCTGGAGCTCTGTTAACTGAACACTCTTTTTTTTTTTAATAAAAGCATTGCCGCCAGTGATGCAAAAATATTCTTGGCCCAAGCATTCAAGTGCAAATTATTAGCCTCTGCAGGTTAAAACATAAAATAAAACAGCACTGAAGGCAAACAATTAGCAAGTGTAATATTATTAATGCTAAAATTTGCTTGGCATTCCATTTCCTATTTAACTGTCTGAGTTAGCAGCTTTTATTTTAGACTTGTTTGGAATGTCTGCAGAGTGTTGAGATGGTAATAGTGAGTCACAATAGGTTATTGCAGTGCAGAATGCACAGTGCAGAATACAAGTACTTGATTAGCGTGTGGAAGCTTTAGCACTTTGTGGGGATGTATAATTTGTGATTTGAAGATGGAAAGAAAAACACTGAATAAGTAGCATTTAAGGAGCCTGAAAAATGAATAATTCAGTCTCTGAAATCTTAACTTATCCTGAACTATCTGCTGAAATCTCTACATTCTTCTATTTTCTGTTATTGCTATTTTACCTTAATTGGATAATATTAAAATATATCTAGCTATTTTAGGATTAAATTTTGAATTTTTATCCTTTTTGGGTAAACTATTAATCTTATATGTATTTATACATTTACATAGGAAGTGCTGATTGCACATAATGTATTTGATGTTAATAAAATGGAATTTAGATATGATAGGATAGACAGACAGACAGACTGATACAAGACACATTCCAGCAGCTCCTTTCATGATAAGAAAGTAGATCATAAGTTTATGCCATTAAAAAATTGCAATAATTGTTCTCCATGGAAAATTGTAAGGCTATAGCTTTCCAGTTACTCCCAGAAAACATGTCATTTTTTTGATAAAGAAATATTCAGCCTACCTGGATTCATAGGAATGCAGAAGAATTATATGCCACAGTGATAACGTGAGCAACAAACACTTCTACTATTGTTTTAACACCGCAGGAAGCTTTTGGAAAACTCTTGAGAAGTTAATTCTTTGAGAAAATACCCATCTCCACAGGAGAGAATGTTTTGAAAACTAAATTGAGCAAACTACTTATATAACTCAAATCTGGGGTTATTCTGTAGAAGAATAGTGAAAGAGAACTCTCAGGAGGATCTGCCTTAAAAATGGAATTATATAGGAAATAATATAGCACCTGAAGGGTGTTCACAAACTTTGTAGAGCACTTTTTGACCCACAGGAATGGGAGAAGGTAACTAGTTTAGACTTAGATTTACTAGCCAACAAGGAGCAATCCTTTCATATTTTTAAAGGAGACATGGTTTTGAAATTGTTCGCAAAATGAAACTTGACACTTACACACTGTGATAGTTTTGCCTAGAACAACTAACTGGAAGAGCATCAAATGCTGATAGGATGAAAATCATTAGAGACTCAGGACTGATCTGCATTTTTTGCATGAAGACAGGTCACCCTACAGTTTAGGAAGGGTAGAATGATGTCATCCTCAGCTTGTTGCTGGGAAGGTGACTTCCACCTAACGGTACTTATTCTGCATCAAAAGTAACCTTTTCTCCCTTCTGCCACACATTAGGAAGCCAATCCACCTATTGCACTTCAATCCATCTTACACCAATGCCCAGGTCTCTACTGTAGAGGTTGTGCCCTTCTCCTGGTCCCCGCTCTCTACTTTCATGACCATTTCATATGAATTGTCTGCCTTGAAAGGGTTGACTTTGTTTCTTAGGTTAAGTTGTAGGATGGTGACATGCTGGCTTTTTCTTAATTGGCTGAAAGTGAGAACTGTTAACAGAATAAAATAGCAATAGCGCTTAGACTTATATATACCGCTTCCCAGTGCTTTTCAGCCCTCTCTAAGTGGCTTTACAGAGTCAACATATTGATCCCAACAATCTGGATCCTCATTTCACCGACAAAAGGCTGAGTCAACCTTGAGACTCGGTGAGACTTGAACTGATGAACTGCGGGTAGCCGGAAGAAGTAGCCTGCATTCTAACCACTGTGCCACCATAAAGTTGGAAGGGACTTTGTAGGCCTTCTAGCCCAACTCCCTGGTCAAGCAGGAGACCCTATCCCATTCCAGATTAGAGGAGTCCAGTCTCTTTTTGAAAACCTCCAATAATAACAATTTCTAGAGGCAAGTCGTTCCACTGGTTAATTGTTTTTACTGTTAAGAAATGTTCTGGCTAGATTCTCCACATAATTCTGATGACTGATGATTGGTTCTCCCTCCTCCTCCCCCAATCAATCCTCAAAGGACATACCACAAAAAAGGGAATGCGTGCTTATTTTTCTAACATGAGCGGGAGCAGAAAGGGAAGGAAGACAATTCTCCATTTAGAGGCTAAATTGAAGGTGGTAGGACAGAAGTGTGGCCCAGAAGGAAGAAAGGGTTGAAATCTGGAAAAGGATTTCAGAAGCTGGCTTTATTTCAGCTGGTTTAATTTTACAGAAGACAAGTTGCTAAAGGCTGAAATGGAAAAACCCACAGAGAAAGAAGAAAGAATTTTCTTCATTTTTATGTTTGTTGAAAAAACATGATGAAGTAAAACATTTAGGTCCTAGCAATCAATTTTTTAGTCCATATTAGAAAAGATGTGACAATTCAAGCAATAAGGGTTGTCGTCGTCCCCGCCCCCGGGAGGGGGGTATAAATGGTGTGTAAGAGTGAGCAGATAGAATGAACTTTCCTAAAGAAGTTTTGAAACTTATTTGGATACAGATAGTCCTATTAAAAAATAATAAAAATCTAACTTCACATAAGGAACTGCTCAAATGATATGCCAGCACTAATGCAATGTTCACATCCATGGGAGTGATGGCAGTTTTTCAGTGAATTTCATTACTAAATAAATAAATTGGGTCAAGCCTGGTTATTTTTTAAAAACCTTTCACTATTGAATGCTGATAAGTTCTTAGTTTCTACATTCTGTCTGTGTGAATGTGTTTATGCTTCAGATCTAGACCTATTGATTTTAATATAGTTGTTGCTTTAAAAGAATTCAGAAATATTTAACAGGAGCAAGCTCATTTTCTCTTCCTAACCTTAAGGAAATGAATTGTTGAAGGGAATCATAGCACTTTTGTCCCTTCAGAAGTAACATCTTGTATTTTCATGCTTTTACAGAAAAATAATTCAGCCAAACATTCTGAATTTTACACATGAAAAGATAAACTATACTGGCACTGCTATCTAGCTATTATGTAACCAACAATTCCATGTCAACCTGCAGTGTTACACTGCCGAATAATGGCAGGTACTAAAATAACAAGGCACTCCATATTACATATTAGAAGAATCCTGCTTTAAGAAAAAAAAGGCTTGTCAAGCCTTAGATTTTGCACTAAATTATTGTATTTAATTGACTTGGCAGCCAAACCCAAGTGAATTATTTTAGCTTGTTCCTGAATATTAGTAAATTTATTCAATATACAAGATGGCATAGTGCCATATAGCTTGTGAAATGAGCACCTTGTGGAAAAGGGGATTATGTAAGATGGCGTGGAGAAAAGTTTAATGGCAGAATTGTAAATATAGAGGGAAGGGGGGAGGGCGGGAATCCCAGAAGAGACAGGTATGAAAAATATCCAGAGAATCATCCAGCAATTTTCATAGGAGAGATATCATCTCTACAACACAGCAGAGTCATGGTCTCATGTGCAAACTTTGTGCCACTTGTGTGTTGATATTACATGCACAGAAAAAAAGTGGCTTAAACTATGATGCCATACCCAACAATGCAGATTTTTGTCTTTCCCCATGCATGCCTATGCCACTCCTTATACTTGGGAATATGGGGAGGACTTGGCTGGGTAATTACATATTCCAGTAACTGTGTTGACATCAGTAAGAATAGGTCCTGTGTGTAAAGATATTCTCCACATAAAGGGAAGCTTTGTTTGATTTTGAGATTCGTCTATATACTGAGACATTTACATATATAAGCCTCATTTTGGTGACTTCCACATCATACAGCTAGTGAACATAAGAAAAAGTTGACCATGGAGAAAGGGGTTTTTCAGAAGTTGTCTTTTATCCCTATGTGATCCATACTTACTAAAGTGATTTTCATCACATTAATCCATGGCTGAAATAAAGCTCCTTTGGAAAAGTGGCAGATGAAACCTCCTATCTCTATTGTATCTGCTAGTTATAACGTAAGCTCACAATCTTTTCAGCAACTTTGTTTGCAGTTGTTTAAAATTTTCACCCATTCATGGCTTTCAATAGCACCTTCTGTTCTTCTCAGTGAATGTAATATGACTCACCTAAATTCACCAGAATTTATTTTAGGGAAAAAACCCTAATTAGATAAACTTGATATATGTGATAAGTATCAGTAATAAATAATATTAGTACTCTAGTAAGGTGCTACATGCTACATTCAATAAACTCCAAAACATATGCACAATTATGAATACTGTTAAATATAATCCATAAATTGTCTCTTGACAGTGATAAAACTGACAGAATAAATGATTGGCTGAAATTTAGCACTTACATTATTCAGCTTAAATTGCTTAATACAATAACAAGCCAAGCAAACCTTCAACCCCTTATCCCACACATTTTTTAAAAAATCAACAAGATGATTTTATTCCTTCGCCTTTTTAGCAAGATATTGAAACTAATTAATTGCATGATGTTGCATTAAATATACTTATGCACAGCAACAGCCTCCTCTAAATATTTATTAAATGCAAATAAATCATTATAAAAAGGGAAATCTCCCTATCTAGATTGGTTTAGCCTCTTGCTCTTATTTTTTAAAATAAAACTCCAGACTCATGTTGCTTAACTGTTTACTTTGAACTTTTATACTAATATTTTTTTTTATTATTTTTTTTGCAATTAGCTAACTTTGGTATACTCTCCCCCAGTGTCAAATACGATGGAATGAGTTACACTGTAAAAAGAAAGAAGGAAGGAAGAGACAATATAGTTACTGTACCTTTTTTAAAGTGGTTGGTCATATAATGTAATGTGAAACACACATATATGAGATATGACAGGATGTGTCTCCTTGGAATCTTTAAGGGAGACTCTAAACCATGTAGGAACAACCCTGCTTCCCCCTTCTCACAACTGCTGGGAACAGCCTTGTCAGTCATGTTTCCACCAGTCCATTTTTTTCCAGAGAAACCCCTCTGTATCCAGGGAGAAGACAAGTGGTTTCTTCATCATAATTTACCCAAGGTGGGGGTGTGGCTTCCCCCAGAATAGTCTTCCTCCAGAATAAATGTAACTGATTTGTTAAGGCCATATCTTTATTGTGTGTATCAGGGTTAAGGAACAAAAGGACATTGAAAAGGCACCAAAAGAAAAGAGGAAAAAAGAAGAAATGAACAGTGATGTCTGCAGCACTAATTTCAATTGCTTTTCTTTCTTACAACTCAAATTGTAATTCATAAAATAAAATCCAGTCCTGATCTGCCTCTAGCCTTCTGACCTGCCTCTAGCCTATCTGGCTTGCTCCCTTATCTTTAACCCAGAGGTGATAGGGTTTATTTTCTCATTTAGCTTTCAGCCAGCCAAAAGTCTTCCTAAGAGCAAAAATAAAATGAAGATTGTCAACCTCTTTGATAAAAATCTCACTTTATCAGGATTTCATTTAGCTGACTTCTGGTTGATGTCATGGCGGGATCGGACATGCAGTGTGGATATCCACGCTCCCATGCTGAATTCTCTTCGTCAGCGGGCTCTTAAAAGAGCCAAAGCCACCCTGTAGGTGGCAGTGAAGAAAAAGAGGGGTTCCCTGAGATGTCACTGAGAGTCGCAACTCTCCTGCCTGACCCAGGGTTTTCTTTCCCTCTCAGCCACAAGGAAAAGGCAGCCTAAACATGGCTGCCAGGAAGCTGGGGCAACCAAGGAACACCTCAGACTGGTGCTGAAGCGGAGTTAGTGAACAGTGATTGGAACTAGGTAAGAAGATTCTTTTTTTTCCATGTAGTCCCTAAAATTAAAGGAAAAAGAAGAAAAACCAGGAAAAGAGACTCCTAGACTTACCTTTTTTTAAAGTGGCAAACAACCAGAGAGAGAAAAATCCTAGACACAAATAAAGGAACTAAGGGGAGAAAAGCTAAATACATTTTAATGAAAGAAAATTGGATTTTAAACTGGGCAGGTGTTGTTATGGAAAGGCATTAAAATGTACCAGAATTTATTCAAGTATTTAATTTAATCTCTATAAATTGAATTAAATTTGGATTTTAATTTACCACATTTGAAATAATGCTGAAACCTCTGTTGATGCTGCCATCTACTGGTGAATGGAATATATTACACCCATACAAAAATTTAGGAAAACTTTGACAGAAGAAACAAGTAACATCTTTTTGAAGGATTGTGGTGATACTAACTGTCCTATAATTAATTACTTTACTATTGTGAGAATAAAGAAGACTTTTAAGTGAAGTAAAGTAACTTTTGTTGTGCAGAAACTGTTTGGACTATTTAAATGGAATTGATTAATAACCCTGAGATGTAAAGAGCCATGATTATTGAACTCTTTGATGAGCAAAACTGGAACTGACTATATTGTTTGTGGCCCTGACTAAAAGTAAACTTAATAAACTAAGACAATATGCCCTTTCAGGGGAAAATGAGTGAGATTTCAAGAGAAATGGTGTGGATGTTTCAAAGCATTAGGGATACCATGACAAAGAACCAAAGAGAGACAAAAGACTGAATCCAAAAAACCCTGGATGTTTTTAAGAAAAGACTGGATGGCCACCTATTTGAAATGGTATAGGGCAGCAATGGCGAACCTTTTTTGGGTCACGTGCCATAAGTGGGGGGAGCGCAGGGGGGTCGTGTGCAGGCGTGCCACACCCATAATGCAATGCGCGACACCCCCAGTGCACATGCGCGCACTACAGACACTCCCCCCCATTTTTACATGCTTTTTTCGCCCTCCCCAGGCTCCAGAGGCTTTATAGGAGCCTGGGGAGGGTGAAAATAGCCTCCCCCGCCACCCCCGGAAGCCTCCGGACGGTCCCTGAAGCCTTCGGAGTGCTCAAAACGACCCTCCGAGCAAAATGGAAGTCACTTCCTGTTTGTTCGGAGGATCATTTTGAGCGCTCCGAAGGCTTCAGGGACCATCCGGAGGCTTCCCTGATGCCTTCAGAGGGGCATCCGGGGGGAGCGGGGAGGCTGTTTTTGCCCTCCCCAGGCTCCTATAAAGCCTCTGGAGCCTGGGGAGGGCAAAAATGGCTTTTAAAAAGGGTGAGCTCAGCTGGCCAGTGCGCACACGTGCCCTGACAAATGGCTCCGCATGCCACCTGTGGCGCACGTGCCATAGGTTCGCCATCACTGGTATAGGGTCTCTTGCTTAAGCAGGGGATTGGACTAGAAGATCTCCAAGGTCCCTTCCAGCTCTATTCTGATTGAGATATATTTTAAAAATATATTTTGCACTGAATGCAAAAAAGGGCCAGCAGGAATGTCTGCAGCTAGCTTCATTCCCTGGACCTATTGGCTCAGCTGTGAATGAAAGGACTTACAACACTATGATATTTATTCAGATTTCCCCAGTAGAACAGCAAACTTTCTATATTAAGATGCTTTATATAAATGCAATTGGTTCCTTCTGGAATAATCAACCATATATTGGATAAGAATTATTACTACTGTAGAATGAAAAGGGAAAATATGACTTGTATGCCTTGTCTGCTCCTTTCATAAACTTAACATTTTCAATAATGTGGTTCCCTAAATTAGATAAAGATGAATGGTTATCAAATGCTGAATTTTTAAAAAATATACCCATCAGTTTAAAAAGAAATCTATAATGAGCCTCCCTTTTGCTTTTATAATACAGGCATACTATAGATTTGTTATTTGCATTATGATTTAAAAAAGGATTGGGTACCTTTTAAAATTCACATATTATAGTTTACTAAAGAATACCAAACTGACTGGCTTTTTTGCTATGACAAATATTTTTATTTACGAAAACATTCCTACTCCATACTTTGGTTAAAATGCTATTTGCAAAAATTTAAAATCCATATTGCAAAAGTAAATCATCAAAACCACACAAAGTAAATAGCTTGAACACAACAGGAAATTGATAACTAATTAAATTCAGCAGCAGGAAACAAACAGCAGGAACAACAAACCACAAAAATGTCAAATTCAGAAACTCTCAAAAGTAAAAAGTTTGGCATTCAAAGATCAGGAGGGGAGGATGGAGAGTAGAATAAACTTCTCCTAGGAGAGTGTAACCATATATCAATGCCACTGTGAAGATAATCAAATCCCAAGAAATTCCAAGCAATTGCTGGGGAATTTGGAGGAATAACTCAGAAGATGATTTCAATGGACAGCAGATTTTTCTTTTTAAAAAATCTTAAATCCATTTTACACTTCTGAAAAGACAGGAAATATTGCAGAAATTTCTCTCTCTCTCTCTCTCTCTCTCTCTCTCTCTCTCTCTCTCTCTCTCTCTCTCTCTCTCTGTGTGTGTGTGTGTGTGTGTGTGTGTGAGAGAGAGAGAGAGAGAGAGAGAGAGAGAGAGAGAGAGAGAGAGAGAGAGAGAGAGAGAGAGAGAGAGAGAGAGAGAGAGAGAGAGAGAGATTGATTGATTCTGATTATAGCAAGGTTCTCCACAGGAATACCAAGGTTAAAAGTATCAACAAAAAGATCATATGCCATCTGCTAAGCTATCAAAAATCTACAAAGCAACATCAAGTTGGCGTGGAAAGTGTAAAAAAAAGGAGGGGACTTTGATGGACTTGTAAAAAAGAAAAGAAATTTAAGATGTAAATTCATCCAATGATGGAAAAGGTATTAAGGACTAATAAAGTATTGAAAATGGAATTATTTCTATTGGGTTTTATGGACCCTGTACTGGAAAAGAAATATAGGAAACTAATACTGTGAATAGTAACCGTGGCATTATTCAATGCATAAAAACATTAGTAGACTGAATTATAAAATTACAGATTTTGCAAAAATTGTAAACTTTACCAGTTTGGTTAGGAAAAAAAATGATAAAAACTTAAGAGTGAAAGCCTTATATGGGCATTCAAAAAAAAGAATGAATTTGGGGTTTTGGGATTAAAAAGAGTTAAAGAGGCCGAGAAAAATGAGAGGGCAATTACTCAGGTGAGGAAGGGAGAAAGTCAGAATTCTTTTTTCACTTTTTTATTTCTCTTTTTTGTATTATTTTTCTTTAATTGTGCTGAAAAAGTTTATTAAAATATTTTTTTTAAATAAGATAGTTTCAACAAAAAGAGCCACATAGTCATACGTCAGCAAATATAAGTTGAACTAAGGGGGCATCAAATGCCTAACAGACTTAAACACAAGACTGACAAATATCAAAATGATTGTTATCACTGAATGCTCAAAATTTTCTAAAATCTAAATAAGGAAGGTTTGACATTAGTCTAAAATTATTGGATCAGCAGGTTGAGAGAAGGATAATTTGTTCCTTCTTTTCTTTTTCCTTCTTCCTTTTCTTTAAAAAATGGTCCCTCCACAGCCTTCTTGAAAGCTACAAGTATTATTTCCCATCTTAGAAAATAAAGTACTTCCAATACCGTTGAACTAAATCAGAGCTCTTCCATGAGATTGGCTGCATGGACACAGCACAAGGATCATAGTAGTCATGGGTACTCAAGATTTTGTCTTCAGACAACAGTAACTACTTGATGTAGGTTTATGTATAATTAAGCAAGAGAAGCAGAAATTGTTATCATCCATCACCATTCCTTTGCTTAGTTTAGGACTGTTGTGAATTATGGTTCATGACAAATGAGGAAAGCTACAAAGTCTATCTCCTGAAATAGCTTTAAAGGTATGTGTTAGTGAATGTCTGTTTTCTTCCTCCAACATTTCTCAAACTACTATTACTACTATTCCACCACTTCAAGCATCTCAATGAGCCAGGAGCTACTCACGGACAAAAGCATATGAACTTATGATTCCTGGGTTACATGTGACATATCAAGAAATGAATTATGGCCTGCTATATGGATAGTAAACTTTAATTAAATGCTTTTAAGTGTGAAATTTTACAGAGAACCTAGAAAGGTGCAGAACATAGAAGGTCAGTGGCAGTTTTATATACTTAATAAGCCAGTTGCAGACCTATTTAGTGTAATGCGTCTAGTCTTGTTCATGAAAATGTAGAGAAGCCTAATTAATGAAAATTAAGGATTGATCTGAATTGTAACTCATGTGAAATCTTATTCAAAGTAACAAAGGGTGAATCTCGACTGTGATGGGCAATTTTCAAAAGTAGTTTTTGTAAATGCACTAGAAACATCTCTAAGGAGCAACAAGAACAGAACCAAACTTATGGGTGTTTTATGAATCATTTTTAATGTGAGAAGACTGAACCTACAGCAGTGATGGCGAACGTTTTTGTAAAGGTGTGCCAAAATTGTGTGCACACACCCACACCTCAATGCGCCCCGCCCAGTTGCGCATGTGTGCATGACGCCCCCACCTCATGCAGGAGGGGACTTTTCACCCTCCCCATGCTTTGGTGGCTTTTCTGGGGAGGGTGAAAACGGCCTCCCCCGAGTCCCTCTGGAGCCAGAAATGGATTGTTTTCGAACTTCTGGTTGGCCCGTTAGGCTTGTTTTTGGCCCTCCCCAGGATCTGGAGGCTTTCCTGAAGACTGGGGAGGGCGAACAGCCTCGCCCAGCCCTCCGGAAGGCCGAAAAATGCCGGAACTGATGGCTTGTGTGCCAGCAAATATGACTCCGCGTGCCACCTGTGGCACACGTGTCATAAGTTTGCCATCACAGACCTAGAGCATACTTGCACAGCTACTATCCGAAGTAAAGGTAGCTGATTATCAAAGATCTGTCTTTTTCCCAGGAGAAAGTACAACAAATCAGGAGAGTAACATGTTATTGGAAAAAGTGGAAATTGTTTGTATTCCAGAGCACATTCTTCACAGCGGAGAAAGCTTCTACCCATACCAAAATACCTCTTTGAATGGGGGCAGCCTGCCAGCTCCATTTCAGGAACAATGAATGT
The DNA here is from genome assembly GCF_964273705.1 of Natrix helvetica. Taxonomy (NCBI): domain Eukaryota; kingdom Metazoa; phylum Chordata; class Lepidosauria; order Squamata; family Natricidae; genus Natrix; species Natrix helvetica. The sequence goes on from NC_138548.1 coordinate 252,046,336, forward strand.
GGCCTGTGCTGAAGAGATCATCACCAGACTGATACCTTTCTATCAATCTTCCTTTTCCAGGCTTTGTGCTTTTAGTTAGAAAGTTAAAAAAAAGGTTTTCTCCTCAACTTTAGTGCTCAACATGGGCAGAAAGTAGAAGATACTATATTTTCATGTTACTTGAAAATGGAATTCGTATTTCTATTAGGGCTTTTACTCTCAAGAACTCCAGAGGCAGAGGGCAAACTAGTGACTAACACATAGCTCTAGCAGGTTAGTAGAAAAATAACCAGGTTATGAGTAGTATCTGATAATCTGACATACAGCAATTCATCAAGAAAGGAGTTGGGTAGGATCTAGAGATCAATGTTGCATCCTTTTCTGGATCACGTCACTGTGTCTAGTCATTCATGCACTGGTTATCTCACAATTGGATTGCTGCAACACCCTCTATATGGGGCTACCCTTAAGTGTTCAAAGCTAAACCTGATACACAATACAGTGGCATGACAGTTATGGAGGCCTGTTAGGTGCATATATGAGATCACTGCTATAAGAGATGCATTGGCTGTTAGTTTGCTTCTTGTCACCTTTAAAGACCTGCATTGCTTGGGACCAGATTAGCTGAGGGAGCATCTTTTTCAAAGAATTTCTACCAGTCTAATCCAATGCAACGGATTGACCATGCTGCAAATTTTCACCAGCCAAAGAGTGTCAACTGGTGGAAACTAGAAAATGGGCTATTTCTGTTGTAGCCCCTGCCTTATGGAATATTCTTCCTTCAGAGATTAGAATGGTCCCAACTGGGTTTTTGGCCATCACACCCAAGAGAATTAACCCTAACACGGGGAGTCAATTATTTGGTTTTTGAATTGCCCAACTTGGCCAGTTCATACTGCCCAACTTCACCCATTATGGTTACATTACTGAGCTACAACTTTGTCTATACTTTGTGCTGGAAATAGGAAAGTAACCTGGCTAGTTAGATTTTTTGCTCTCTCTTTCTTGAGATTTAATCTGATTTCCTTTACATATTTCTTTCTGGTCTTCTGGCCATCCATGGTCAGTTTCTCTTTTTTCCCCCTCTTTCTCATAACTGCCTATATGGGAATTGATAGAGCAATGTAAAACGTGTCACTGCTATCAAAAGGGGGGAAATCCCCCTCTAGCAATTACAAAAAAGAAAGAAAGAAAGAAAGAAAGAAAGAAAGAAAGAAAGAAAGAAAGAAAGAAAGAAAAGAATTGGACAATTCCACCAAAAATTGCAGTGGAAGTAAATTTGTTGTTTAGAAAGTATATAATTAAAATAATTTTTAGTTGCTGTTGAAATAAAACCATAGGAAAGCATAATTTGAAAACCTCCACCAGGAATTCCCTTCTCTGAACTAATACTCAACTGGCTATTTACAAGCACTTCAAGAAAAAGCAGCAGAATCATTGAAAGCATATTTTCATTCTCCAAGTGCATCCTTGTAGAATGAGTTCTTTATCAAGAATTACCCATTATAGCACTATACTTTGGAGTCCTTGGTGCTCTCTGAGCTTGGTTGTTTGCTTGCAGACATTTTATTATGCCACTAGGTAATATCATTAGTGCTCTGAGCAAACTGAACCCTTGACAGGGCAAGCTACTCCATATAAATAGGGAGCAAAACCCACACTCACCAGCTTTGATGATGTTGTCTAGTTGGGTAATGAAACATCTGCAAGCAAACAACCAGGCTCAGTGAGTACCAAACATACCACAGTTGGACCTTGAGCTCTATATCCTATCAGAAGATTTGTCAAGCTCGGTATTTATCTTAAAATTACAAAGTTTATTTTTGTCCCTAAGGCATCAGCAGGCACTGCTTTAAAATGATTTGCAATTGAAGTGTGAGCTCTGATGTTTACTACAGCATAGTCCCATTATTTTGTATTGTCTCATCTCATTTTTGGAACTGTTTACCTTCAGAGCACAAATTCCATCACTCATTCCTTCACCAATGGATGGATATAAAGAAGAGACCCTTCTCTCTGAATCATAACATTTAAACACACTCAAAATATTGTTTCATTGCAATTTATTGGTGAAATTGGTATACATTCACTGAACTATATCTTTCAGAGATCCTGGAGTACCGCGGAACTGCCAGGGGACTGGAAAAGAGCTGATGTGGTTCCCATCTTCAAAAAAGGAAAAAAAAATAGATCCAGGAAACTATAGACCTATCAGCCTGACCTCAATATCAGGAAAGATTCTGGAAAGTATAATCAAGCAACGAATTAGCGAATACCTAGAAGTAAACAAAGTAATAGCCAAAAGCCAACATGGGTTTGTCAAATTCAAATCATGCCAGACTAATCTTATTGCATTCTTTGACCAAGTGACAAAATTAGTGGACCAGAGGAATGCTGTCGACATAGTTTACTTGGACTTCAGTAAGACATTTGATAAGGTAGACCATAACCTACTACTAAATAAAGTAGAAAAAAGTGGGTTAGACAGCATCAACACCAGATGGATTCGTAACTGGCTGACCAACCACACTCAACATGTAGTTCTCAATGGAACTGCATCTACATGGAGAGAAGTATGCAGTGGAGCACCCCAAGACTCTGTTTTAGGCCCAGTACTCTTCAACATCTTCATCAATGATTTCGATGAGGGAATAAGTGGGGAACTCATCAAATTTGCAGATAACACCAAGCTGGCAGGAATAGCCAACACTCCAGAAGTCAGGCTTAAGATACAGAAGGTTCTTGACAAACTTGAACATTGGGCACTATCTAATAAAATGAAATTCAATGGTGAAAAGAGTAAGGTTCTACATTTAGGCAACAAAAATGGAACGCACAGGTACAGTATAGGTCCGTGATGGCGAACCTATGGCACGCGTGCCACAAGTGGCACGCGGAGCCATTTGTCAGGGCACGCGAGGCGCTGCCCTGTCAGCTGGCCAGCTGAGTTCACCTTTTTAAAAGCTATTTTTCGCCTTCCCCAGGCTCCAGAGGCTTTATAGGAGCCTGGGGAGGGCGAAAAGAGGCTCCCCGCCCCCCCCGGGAGGCTTCAGGGAACGTCCCGAGGCTTCCCTGAAGCCTTCGGAACACTTAAAACCAACCTCCGAGCAACCCAGAAGTGACTTCCGGGTTGCTCGGATGGTCGTTTTAAGCGCTCTGAAGGCCCTTGCGGGAGAGGGGGCGGTCTAGAAGCATTAAATATTATTATTATTATTATTATTATTATTATTATTATTATTATTATTATTATTATTATTATTATTATTATTCAGGGAAGCCTCGGGACGGTCCCTGAACAGGCACGAGACGTGCGTCTCCATCGCCCGGGCCCGGATCGCCTCCACTGCGCGGCGCCTCAGGCTCGGCGTCCTTGCGCCCAGCCTTCACATCGCTGCCGCCGCCGCCGCCACCGCCGCTAGGACGGGCTCGGCCGAAGGGAAGTCTGTCAGGCTTCAGCCGCGCCACCCTCGCCTCCTCCTCCTCTAGCCGCGCCATCGCAAGGATTAAGGCGAAAGGGGGCGGGGGCGGGGAAAGCGAAGGGGGCTTTGCATGATTTTTTCGCCTTCCCCAGGCTCCAGAGGCTTTATAGGAGCCTGGGGAGGGCGAAAAGCGCCGCCCTCGCCTCCTCCTCCTCCTCCTCTAGCCGCGCCATCGCAAGGATTAAGGCGAAAGGGGGCGGGGGCGGGGAAAGCGAAGGGGGCTTTGTTGTCCTCCTTCTCCTCCTCCTTTCCCCCACCGGCTCGAACGCGGCGCCGGGGCCCGGCAGGCAGCGAACGAGTCGGAGCCTGCCGACTGGAGGAAGAGGGTGAGAGGCGGGTCCTGTGAACGGGGGCAGCAGCGGCGACAATAGTCGTAACTTGCCGGCGGGCCGCCCCGGCTGGGAGACAAAGGAGGGGAAAGGCGGCAGGCAGCCGAGTTGCGACTATTGTCGCCGCTGCTGCCGCTCTTCACAGGACCCGCCTCTCACCCTCTTCCTCCAGTCGGCAGGCTCCGACTCGTTTGCTGCCTGCTGGGCCCCGGCGCCGCGTTCGAGCGTTCCGTGAAGCCTCCGGGGGGGCGGGGGAGGCTCTTTTCGCCCTCCCCAGGCTCCTATAAAGCCTCTGGAGCCTGGGGAAGGCGAAAAAATCATGCAAAGCCCCCTTCGCTTTCCCCGCCCCCGCCCCCTTTCGCCTTAATCCTTGCGATGGCGCGGCTAGAGGAGGAGGAGGAGGGCGGCGTGGCTGAAGCCTGACGGACTTCCCTTCGGCCGAGCCCGTCCTAGCGGCGGTGGCGGCGGTGGCGGCAGCGATGTGAAGGCCGGGCGCAAGGACGCCGAGCCTGAGGCGCCGCGCGGTGGAGGCAATCCGGGCCCGGGCGATGGAGACGCACGTCTCTTGCCTGTTCAGGGACCGTCCCGAGGCTTCCCTGAAGCCTTCAGAGCACTTAAAACGACCATCCGAGCAACCCGGAAGTCCGGGTTGCTCGGAGGTTGGTTTTAAGTGTTCCGAAGGCTTCAGGGAAGCCTCCGGACGGTCCCTGAAGCCTCCGGGGGTGGCGGGGAGGTTTTAAGTGTTCCGAAGGCTTCAGGGAAGCCTCCGGACGTTCCCTGAAGCCTCCGGGGGGGGAGGCGGGGAGGTTTTAAGTGTTCCGAAGGCTTCAGGGAAGCCTCCGGACGTTCCCTGAAGCCTCCGGGGGGGGGGGGGCGGGGAGGTTTTAAGTGTTCCGAAGGCTTCAGGGAAGCCTCCGGACGTTCCCTGAAGCCTCCGGGGGGACGGGGGGGCTCTTTTCTCCCTCCCCAGGCTCCTATAAAGCCTCTGGAGCCTGGGGAAGGCGAAAAAATCATGCAAAAATGGGCGCGTTGTGCGCGCATGCGCACTGGGGGCGCGTTGCATTATGGGTGCGGCACGCCCGCACACGACCCCCCCGCGCTCTCCCCACTTGTGGCACGCGAGCCAAAAAAGGTTCGCCATCGCTGGTATAGGTGGTACCTTGCTCGGTAGTAGTAACTGTAAAAGGGATCTTGGAGTCCTAGTGGACAACCATTTAAATATGAGCCAGCAGTGTGCAGCAGCTGCCAAAAATGCCAACACAGTTCTAGGCTACATAAACAGAGGGATAGAATCAAGATCGTGATATACCACTTTATAATGCCTTGGTAAGGCCACACTTGGAATACTGCATTCAGTTTTGGTCGCCATGATTTCGAAAAGTTGTGGAGACTCTAGAAAGAGTGCAGAGAAGAGCAACAAAGATGATTAGGGGACTGGAGACTAAAACATGAAGGATTGTTGCAGGAACTGGGTATGTCTAGTTTAATGAAAAGAAGGACTAGGGGAGACATGATAGCAGTGTTCCAATTTCTCAGGGTTTGCCACAAAGAAGAGGGAGTCAAACTATTCTCCAAGGCACCTGAGGGTAGAACAAGAAGCAATGGGTAGAAACTAATCAAGGAGAGAAGCAACTTAGAACTGGGGAGAAATTTCCTGACAGTTAGAACAATTAATCAGTGGATCAGCTTGCCTCCAGAAGTTGTGAATGCCCCAACACTGGAAATCTTTAAGAAGATGTTGGATAGCCATTTGTCTGAAATGGTATAGGGTTTCCTGCCTAGGCAGGGGGTTGGGCTAGAAGACCTCCAAGGTACCTTCCAACTCTGCTATTATATTGTATTGTATTATTGTATATTAGCATAGTGTCTTGATTCCCAAATAAAAGGCCCTGGATGATTAACTGTAACTATCATTTCATGTATTGCCCTTTACCTATATTACAAACTGTATAGTTTTGAGAGTATTTATGACAACTCTGCAAAATAACAGTAAAACATTTTGATGATGGCCTGCCAAGATAAGAGGAATACGATAAATAATAGAAGCCTATGGATTTGGCCCTCAATCAACTGTCACCAACATATGCAGTTTCACTACCAAGAAATCTACTAAGACAGATTTAGATCACTATCTACTGATTCATCAATTCTGGGTCTAAATAAATCTTCAACAAGTTTAATATCAAGAAGCTTGGCCAAGTAAACTTTACTTTAAGCTAAGCTTTGCTCCTGGAGCAGGGATGGGTTTCAGCCGGCCTTATTGTCGGTTCACGCGTTCTGGATGCGCGCTGCGCATGCATGCATAATTCAATGCAAATTTTTCTGCCCACGCACAGAACTAAAAAAAAAAGATGGCAGCGGCCGGTTTGAGGGCGTAGCCAGCGTGGGTCGTTGCCTGTTCTGCGACCCATGCCGGACAGGTAGGAACCAACCTCTGACATGGAGACTACATAACTACATCCACATTGCTTGCTTAGCCGTAGTTCAGAAGTTACTATCAAATTTTTTTTGTGATTAAAAACAACAACTTTCCAGGCTAGCCTTTAGCCCTGTATTTCCCACCCATTTCACTTCTTTGAGACAACAAAGATTGGCTAAGTTTTTGCCAGGCATTGCCAACTCCTATGCAGGATTGATCCTATTTATCAGTAGAATGGCAAATCGGAAATATATTTGGCAGTAATCCTAATACTATCTGCAACATTTTTTTTTCTGTCATTATGATCCCAAGAGTTGCTGTTGACAAGATCGGTAAATGATTGTATATTATTTGCACTCTTTCATGCAACAGGTACTCATTACTCAAAGAGAAAAATAAGTGGTATAAAAAAGTTGACAAACCATCAACTATTTAAAATTTTACAGGTCTCATTTGACACAAGACAACAATATTTTGGAAACATATTATTCCCTAAGTAAATGTGCATGTTTTTCTTGTACAAAAAAGGTAGTATCTATCCTCTTCCCTAATGAGTAATTAGTTCCTTGTATTTATTTGAGAAAAACCATGATTTTTATCATCTCAATATGGATCTGCTTCTAATGAATCTTCACCACAAGTTAGGAACAAGTGCTACCTTAGTCTTTCATTTATCAAATGTTAGAGCAACCGCTTTGTTCTGCTTCTACAACTCAGCAACATCTTATAACATCTTGAAAAGCCTGAAGAAGGAAGGTTTTGAAGAATACTTATGTTAGTTGATAATATGCTCACCAAAGAAGTGCACTTCCAAATAAGATCACTTGAGTAAGACAATGCAAGCGACAAATATAAAAATAAACCAAAAATGTAAATGCAAATTGCACATAGACACGCTTACTAATTGTTATTAAGAGAATTTTGCCTCATTTTACGACTTTTCTTGCCACATTAAGTGAATCACTGCAGTTGTTAGTAAGTTAGTAACAGTTGTTAAATGAATCTGGCTTCCCCATTGACTTTGCTTGTCAGGAGGTCACAAAAAGTGATCACACGACCCTGGAACACAGAAACCACCATAAGTGTGAAAAACGGTCATAAGTCCCTTTTTTTAGTGGTGGTGTAACTTTGAACAGTCCCTAAATGAACTGTTGTAAATTGAGGGCTACCTGTACTATGGAGTTTAATAGATACACCAGTCATTCAATGATTAGCATGCTAGCATCAGGATACAGCAGATGTATTTGCTGGAAAATATTTAGCTCCAACCAGTCATGGATCCAATTCAATTTCATACAATACAAACTCTCTACCTGCAGTTGATTAAAGCACCATATATATTTCTTTGGATAGAATTTGTATAAATAGAAACTGAACTAGCAGGAAAGTAATGGTTGAACCAAATAATGTGAAGAAAAAAACAATCTTTCTGGCAATAAGAGCCAGTTTGATCTAATGGTGAAGGCACCAGATTAGAAAGCAGGAGCCCGTGAGTTCTAGTCTCACTTATCCATGATATAAGGCAACTGGGTGACCTTGAGCCAGTCACTCTCTCTCAGCCCAACTCACCTCACGGAATTGTTGTGGGGAAAAATAAGAGAAGGAAGTGTGTTGGATATGTTTGCACCTTGAATTGTTCGCAAAAATAGTAAATGTTCTAGCTTGCGGAGAACATGGGTGGACAAACGGAGGCGAGCCAGGACTTAACAAAATGCTAACAGTTTATTGCTAACAGGTTGCCAACGCGGCACTTCGCATTTCGCGCGTTCAGCTAACAGGCAACAGCTGAGCTCTGCTTTGACAGCCTTTATATATGCCGGCTGTCAAGCAGTCAGCCAATCAGCGTTTAGCACAGCGCCCCCTAGTGCAACGGACCAGAGGGAAAACTTATGATACATAACAGTAAAGGTGGGTTATAACCAAACAAACAAACAAATAAAATCTTGATAATTCAGAATTTGAAGAGAGTTTCAAGCAAGCATTATTTTCCTAAACTAGCTGTTTTGAAAGGAAGTGAATGATGAATAAGACAATCCAATTTCTCTAAGTTAAGCAAATGCATTATTTCATTTAATGTAACTTTAATTGCCTTAAGTTGAGACGTAATGATGAAGCTTAATAATCAGATAACCAAATAAAACTTCAAAAGGTGGGGGGGGGGAAAGAGTAAGGAGGGTAAAGGAGATAGGACATATGCACATACTTTGATAAGTGCATATAGTCTTAGCTCCGAATCAATGCCATAGTGAAATAAAACAAGGAAGTAAAAATCTGAGTTTGATTTTCAGCAAACTCACTTTTTTACAGAAAAAAAAAATCTTTCTTCTAAATATTACTGGCAATGGATTTGAGGAAAAAAACATTTGAGCAATATATGCTGGAGTAGCTGGCTGGTTGCAACATTTGGAACACCAAAAGTTTATGCAATAGCATTAGTAAGAGAAACACCCCGTTGTATTTGTACTGTCTAGCAAAACCTCTTGCAATATAATTCTTTAGACTGAACCAGAGCCAAATACAGACCTAGAAGACACTCCCTAGAACTGTTTAATACACATAGCAAACAGTCAACAGGAAAATCCTGGCTAGCCTACAGTCCTCCAGAAAAACAATCTGTACCAAATTAGTCTATATGAGCAGATTGGGGGGGGGGGGGCAAGGAAATAATGATAAAAGTACCTAGGACACTCAGAGAAGTAACATTGATGTACTTTTATTCTTCATGCCAGGTTTCGGAGTCAGAAAACTCCCCAACCCATAGGAATTGGATTATAGGGAAGATTTCATTAGTCTTTTTATGTAACATGACATCCTGGTCTCACAGAGATAAGCCTTGTGGTAGTATCCCTATAAGTGCAAAATGAAATTTCAAAACTCTCATTAAGGCTGAGAATTGCATCTTCTGAGAATAGTTATCAATGAGATTTGAGTTGCTTCATTAAAAAAAATAATAATAACTTGCCGTCTTGCCTCAAAGTTAGCTGGCAAAATGTATGGCTCTTTTAACTTCTATTTCTTTATTTTTAACTGGGATTTTAATTGTGTGTGTGTGTCTGTGTGTGTGTGTGTGTGTGTGTGTGTGTGTGTGTATTATGTTCCACAGAGCTGGAAGGGAAATATTTATTTATTTAAAGTTAAAGGCAGTCAATTTCTAGATGACTCTGGGTGGTATTCGCTGTAAAGTAAAAAATCAAAAGAAAGCAAAAACAGAGAAAAAATATTGAAAGCCTAGACAAATACAAGGCCCTCCCCCTTTAAAAAAAAACACCAAAGAAAAACTAACAGGGATTCGGTAGCTACTCTATCTCCAGACTCAATAAACTGAACTAAAGCATCCTACCAATCTTTAATGTATACCTTTTAAAAAAAATATTGTTATTTACATTTCCAATGGCCCAAGTAATTATTTTTCCATCTCAGATTGTGAGATGATAAATGGGGGTGGGATGGAGGAAAAGAGGTAGAAAAAAGTGGTATTTTCAGTTAATATGACTATCTTAATTTTTTTTTTAGTTTACTTTATTGCCATTGTGCCTCGTGCAACAAAATCAAATGCCATCTTCAGTGTACATTATAACTATATAACTATAAAAATAAAACACAACACACATCCTTCACATTCTAAACAATTGAATTGAAAAACGCGATATTGCATTAATATTGCACTATACCGTAGAATTCAATATAGTTACTGCCCTGGGATAGAAGCTGTTTTTCAGCCTATTTGTCCTTGTTTTTATTATCCTGTACTGTCTGCCAGATGGTAATAGTTCAAAAAAAGGGTGCCTAGGATGAGATGGATCTTTAAAAATGTTTTGAACTTTCTTAAGGCAGCGGGAGCTATAAAGCTCTTCCAAAAAGGGGAGAGGGCAATCAATGATCCTTTGGGCAATGATGTTGACCCTCTGGAGTGCTGTCCTATCTGCTGCTGTGCAATTGACAAATCATACACAGATGTAAATAAATTAAAATACTCTCTATAGTGCAGCGATAGAAGGTCACCAGCAGTTTTTCATTCAGTTGTTTCCTGAGAAGTCACAGGTAGTATAATCTCTGCTGGTTCCTTTTGGGGCAGTGTGAGTGCCCCAGGTCAGGTCCTCTTTTATAATAACACTCAGAAACTTAAAACTGGCCACTTGCTCCACTTGGTCTTATTATTACCGTATTTTTCGGAGTATAAGACGCACTGGAGTATAAGACGCATAAAGGTTTTGAAGAGGCAAATTAAAAAAAAAGTTTTTGCACTGTGTAAACCTCCCAATTCATATCTGTAAAATGTGGGGGCGTCGTCCTTTCTGTTGGGGTTAAAAAGGTGCGTTTTATACTCCAAAAAATACGGTAACCAAAGAGAGGAGCAACCTAGAACTAAGGAGAAACTTCCTTACAGCAAGAACAATAAATTAGTGGAATGGCTAGTGCTCCATCATTGGAGGCTTTTAAAAAGAGACTGGGCAACCATTTGTCTGAAATGATATAGGGTCTCCTGCTTGAACAGGAGGTTAGACTGGAAGACCTCCAAGGTCCCTTCCAACTACGTTATTTTGTTCTGTTAAATGTAAAGGTCAGTCTCTGCTCAGTACAAGAATTGCTCGTTCACCATGGTACAAATGGACAAGTGGGGAACAGATACTATGTATGTATGTATGTGTGTATGTATGTATGTATGTATGTGCGTGCGTTTTGTTTTTCTACAAACATATCATTGTGTGTACATTGTGGAACCAGAGTTACATTTTAGTACAAATAAAACAATACTCTATATTTAACACAATTAACAATCTTCGGGGAGAGGGGGCGGTCTATAAATCCTGATAAATAAATAAAATAAATAAATCTTGTAGACTTTTAGCAGTAATACACACATTTTGTTGAAATATAATCTTCCCTTAATTATTCAATATTTCAGGGAACACTTATTCTTGCTGTCTCTAGAGTAAGGCGGCAAAGTCTTGTCAATGTCACCCTGTATCTTGAACTCATGCCGTAAATGCACTCTCCCAACATTTAACTTCGTAAGTCTCATTCGGAGAGGTTCAACAAAAACTTTATTACTGTTGGGGATTTCTTCTTCACAATTATTAGGAATGGGTATGGGATTTGCTTGTTTTCTTGCTGTACCTGCCCCCACATACACAGAAACACAGAATGCTCTTCTTCCCCTGCCCTTTATTCTCCTTGCAGCCTTCTCTTCTTCCCTATCAGCTACCCAGCCTTTTGTCCCTCCACTGTTTCCTTGCTTTTATGTCATTAAAAGCAATGAAGCAAGAAAAAAAGACTCACAATTTCACCAGAGTCCTTGTTAAAACAACAAATGAAAACAAAGAAAGATGTACCATTCCACCAATTTACTAGTGCACCTTGAAAAGAAGGTCCACAATTTTACAGACTGAGCAGCTCCGAACAAATGGCCATGGAGGCAGTGACCAAGCCTGGCCAATTGGAATAGAGACACTGTTTATTTTGAAACAGGGCAGAACTGATAGACTGCACAACACCAGTTTGGTAGCAAACGTTTTGCTGCAGATAGAGTTTCCCTTTGTACTGGACTAGGGGGGCAGGCTGAGAACATCCCGGGCTCTAGAATTTTTAAGGGGGAGACCACTATACCTTTCCTAAGGAAAAAAGCTCTATATAGCCACATTGAATAAGGACAGGATATTTGTTGTCAGAAAATGTAAAGGGTATGGAGATGAAAGTTTAGCAACCAGAATAAAAGTATTTCGTGGGAGTAGAAAACTTAGGTTATGGTATTCAGAAGTATTCAGAAGATAGGTAAGGGAAGCTTGAATGCAAATCATCCAATCATTCTTGATTCAACGGATTGAGTATGGAATCAATTACCTCCTCAAGTCACATGCATGGCATATCAACTCATTAAGAATAATAGATGCTTAATGAACAGTATGAAAACTGTGTGCCATCCCAGTTGTTTGAGATGAACAAAAGGCAGGCATTCAATAAACCAGACCTCAGAATAGCAAAATAAAACACTCCTGGGAATGGCAAAAAACAACTATTTTTTTGTCTAGAGACAGAATGAATGTGTTCTCTGAAGGATTTATCCCTCAACCGTATAGTGCAAGGATCACAGCTGTATTACATCAGTAACAACTATAGGAAAGTCCTCCAATGCAGAAAAATACCTTCCAGCTGAATACACCACCCACACTATAAAAAACTGTAGCCAGCTTCCTAACATATTGGTCATAAGAACACTTTAACCACTTCCATTCCTTTACTAGTGGACCATGAGAGAAGGAAGAGGGAAGAGGAATCAAATATAGTTTCACTAACTAAATCAACTCAACCACTGAATTAAATCAACTCAACCTTGAATCAGACAATTGTTTGTTGTACTTTAATTAACTACTGTATTAACTTCCTCAATAATGTGTAGTAATCATACAAAGACAAGGGCTATCTGGAGGAGACATCAGATATTACCATTTCCAAATATACAAACAATGAATTATTAATCCACTTTGGCTTTAATCTGAAATTCCATGAATTCAAACAGGTCTCAATGGATGACTGGACTATGGGAATCTCAACAAGAGGAAACATGCAAGTCAACTCTTGCAGAAATAGTTGTCTTTATTTATTCTTTACAATGGAAGATGAAAGTGTTATATAGCAGGGAGTTGATGGAAGATCTGGTGAGTTAGCAGTCAACAGCTATTATCATGCACACCTACTGTATTTTCCACAGGCATCAAACGATTGGATTTGCTCATTAGCTCATTGGATTATATATAAGAACTATCTATAGTCTGAGGACATTTGGCTAGAATTTCAAGGGCAGGAAAGATAATGTAGCCTTACCATTTTACTTTTCCTTCAACTGCCTGTTTTGCAGTGATGACAACCATGCTTTTCTGCTGCAACAGCTGCACTTGCTATTTTCCCTTGAAAACACATTTCTACAACAATGCTACCACAGCAAACTATCATCGGGAGAGATCCATTGGAGAAAGATCATGGTCAACACCAATTTTTTCAAAGAATCCTGTCAGTATGTATACACAAGCAAGAACATCTTTGGTCAACAGTTCCCATGAGTATTAATACTGCTGTCAGATGTGTGAGTTTTCACTGCCCCCCAGTGTTCTGCTTCATCCAGTGCTAAAAACATGTTCAATTATTTCTCCTTTTCTCCACCTGTGAAATGAGTGGAAGTGGGGTGGCATGATTCATGTTGTGTGATGTTGAAAGCTCTAATCCAAAAATGTCTTATTTATTAGATTTGTTTATATCAATAGAATCTTGGCAGTTAACAAAACCAATGCAATACA